>NC_133368.1:33003066-33083723 GCF_049309525.1 Garra rufa | reverse complement strand
TTTTTACTATTTAAAATAGCATCTTTCTATTTGAATATATTTTAAAATGCAATTTATTCCTGTGATTAAAGCAAAATTTTCAGCATCACCGCTCCAGTCTTCAGTGTCATATGATCCCTCAGAAATCATACTAATATAGTTGCTGTTCAAGAAACATTTATTATTATTATTATTATCAATATTTAAAACAGTTGATTAAATTGTTTAAAGATTCTTTGATGAATAGAAAGATCCAAAGATCAGCATTTAACTGAAGTAAAAAGCTTTTGTAAAAGAGGAAATTACAGAAAGTAATACTTTTATTTAGCAAGGATGCTTTAAATTGATCAAAAGTTATGATAAAGACATTTATAATGTTACAAAATATTTCTATTTAAGATAAATGCTGTTCTTCTGATCTTTCTATTCACCAATATATCTGACAAAATTGTACTCTATTATAATAATAATAATAATAATAATAATAAATACTAATAAAAAGCAAATCAGAACATTAGAATGTTTTAAGAATTAGAATGAGTAATGATGCTAAAAATTCAGCTTTAAATCACAGAAATAAATTACATTTTAAAATATATTCAAATAGAAAACAGTTTTTTTTTTTTTGCTGTACTTTGGATCAAATAAATGCAGGCTTGGTGAGCAGAAGAAGCTTCTTTAAAAACATTAAAAATAATTTTTTGACTGGTAGTGTATACATTTAGAATTGAGATCAAATTCATAACTGTGAGATATAAACTGAAGTCTGACTGTTTTCTTGCAATTCCGAATTGACATCTTGCACTTTGTATCAAACAGTTTTGCTTTTTATATCAAACAATTCTGACCTTTTTACTCAGAATTCTGGGTTTTTTTTAAACGTAAATTTGATCTCACTGACCTTTTATCTCACAATTCTGAATTTCTTTTCTTGCAATTGAAAATTTATTTCACAATTCTGACTTCTCAGGTAACATCTCACAGTTCTGAGCAGATCTATGGAAAAAACTAAGAATTAAAAAAAAAGTTAGAATATTGAATATAAATTTAGAATTGCGAGAAAAGTCCAAATTGTGAGATTAACCCTCGGTTTCACAGACAAGGCTTAAACCTATTATCAGTCAAAAATGTAAGTCTGAGTTGTTTCAACTTATTTTTAAATATATCAGTGTCTTTGTTTTAACTCCAGGACACAAGAAATGTTTTTTTCTAAGGTACGTTTATGAAAATGATTAAATGTGCTCATTAAACTATGGCCTAATCCTAATTTAGTCTAAGATCTGTCTGTGAAACCAGGCCTAAAAGTTGCACTTTTTAATTATTTTTTTCCAGTTTTGCCAGCTATTAAATGTGCATCCAATGACAATGTTGTCTCTCTTTCCATATAATCATCTTTAGGGTAACACAGGTGTGTTGCTGGGCATGCTTCTGGTATCCATGGTGGTATTGGTCGCCTTGGTTACAGTAATGTCAGGTGTTGGTGTGTGTGAGTGTTGCAGCGTAGGTAACGGTGGGGTCTACTCCATGATCTCCACTGTGCTTGGAGGAAGGGTTGGAGGAACTGTGGGACTCCTGTATGTGTTTGGACAGGTAAACAGCTAATACCTGTTTTAATTATATTGCATATGCATTAGGTAATCAGTTCCTTATTCAAGTTTGGTGACAGTCATGTGTCTTGTTGGCAGTGTGTGGCTGGAGCGATGTACATCACTGGTTTTGCCGAGTCCATTGCGCAGGTGCTGAATTTACAGAGCACTTGGGTGGTGAGGGGCATCTCTGTTGCTGTTCTGATTGGCCTGCTTGGGATTAACCTGGCTGGGGTGAAATGGATTGTACGCCTTCAATTAGTTCTACTGGGCATATTAGCTATGTCCACTCTGGATTTCGTCATCGGAACATTTAGTCATCTAGATCCAGGTATGTCAAAGAATCCTAGGTATCACAGTTTTTCCAAAATATTAAGCGGCGGAACTATTTTCAATACTGATAATAATAATAAATGTTTTTTGAGCACCAGATCATCATAGTAGAATTCTAAAGGATCATGTGATAAAAGACTGGCATAATGGCTGCTTAAAATTCAGCATTGCCATTTTTTTATTTTAGAATAAATGATATTTAAAAATATATTAAAATTGAAAATAGAAAAGTTATTTTAAATTGTAATAATATTTAACAATATTACTGTTTTTTTAATCAAATAAATGCAGCCTTGGTGGTGTGCTATCATAAATTCAAATAAGATTACTTCAAGGGTCACATAGATTATGATAGTTCTAGAAAGTTAAACACCTTTTGTACATTTTAAGATACAGATTTGGTGGTTTTAACTGGAATTTTTTTTTTAATAAACCAACAACACAGATCCCACACAGAGTGTAAGAAAATTAATGGGCAATAAATAAAATAATTATTATACTAATCTTTGACAGGCATTTGTGACTATACCAAAGATTTCCATTTAAAAAAGTAGTGCTTTAGGAAGAGATTGCCCTGCAGTGTTGTTTTCACAGACCCTACTAAACTGTGCCTGCCTTTCTTATATTGACATTTCTTTCTTTGCACATTTCCTGGCAAACCTGCCAGACGAGGATATACAAGTTCAAGTCATTGTACACTGCTGTTTAAAAGTTAAAGATCAGTAAGATTTGTAAAGTTTTTTAAAAGAAGTTTCCTATGCTCATCAAGACTGCATTTATTTGATCAAAAATACATAAAAAATTTAATATTGTGAAATATTATTATAATGTGAAATAACTGTTTTCTATTGTTCTGTACTTTAAATTATTATTTATTCCTGTAATGAAAAGTTGAAATACTGAAGTCTTCAGTGTCACATGATCCTTCAGAAATCATTATAAAATTATATTAAATTGCTGATTTATTATCAGTGTTGGAAACAGTTGTGCTTGTTGTGTATTACACTTTTGTTTACCATTCTTTGATGAATAAAAAAAATAAAAGAACAGCATTTATTTAAAATAAAATTTTTTGGTAACAATATAAGCTACCATTTAAAAGTTTGTGGTTTAGTTAATTTAAAAAAAATAATTTAATACTTTTATTCCAATATACTAATATACATGCACTATATTGACTATAGAGAAATGTATTAGGACACCCCCTTCTTTAGAACAGAAAAAGGCGATTCCAAAACTGGCAACAATGATGGAAACATAATTCATGTATTTAAAAATTGTAATTTAATCTTAGTTGCAACAGTTTTGGAAGTGTCTAAAATAACTGTACCCATATGTACAAGTGAATGGTGTTTGATGAGTTTTTGGTTCAAGGTTTGCATTTAAAGTCACACCTGAGCTGTTCAGTTGGGATTAGGACTTGGCTTTCTGCAGACCAGTCAAGTTTTTTCATGTTGATTGAATTAATCATTTATTTTTGAACCTTGCCTAATACACAGAGGCATTGTCATGATCGAATAGAAAAGGGTCCTGTCCAAACTGTTGCTATAAAATTAGAAGCACACAATTCCCTAGAAAATCAATATGTGCTTAAACATTAAGATTTGTACTCATGGAAATGACTAAAGTAGTCAAAGCTGTTCATTAGAAGGTCAATAATTATTGGAGTTCAAAAGTAATTAAATGCAGTCAAACCAAAATGTATTCAGACACCTTCAACATTTCTCACATTATCACAGTTTATTCACTATAGTTTAGAAAATGATAATAAAATATGACAGGAACTCACGAGTTAAACTGTGTCAGAGCAGATTTTGAGAATAATGTCAGATAACTTTTATAGAAAGGTATGTAACAAAACATTGTCAGGTCAAAGTGTCAAATAAAAGTTTTGGTCCCAAATCTTTCTCAATTTTACTGGTAGTCCACTATATGAAGAATTTTTGGTTATAATATGTCACAGTTTACTTTATTTTGCTATCCTCATGTACAGGTCCTTTTCAAAAAATAAGCATATTGTGATAAAGTTCATTATTTTCTGTAATGTACTGATAAACATTAGACTTTCATATATTTTAGATTCATTACACACAACTGAAGTAGTTCAAGCCTTTTATTGTTTTAATATTGATGATTTTGGCATACAGCTCCTGAAAACCCAAAATTCCTATCTCAAAAAATTAGCATATTTCATCCGACCAATAAAAGAAAAGTGTTTTTAATACAAAAAAAGTCAACCTTCAAATAATTATGTTCAGTTATGCACTCAATACTTGGTCGGGAATCCTTTTGCAGAAATGACTGCTTCAATGCGGCGTGGCATGGAGGCAATCAGCCTGTGGCACTGCTGAGGTGTTATGGAGGCCCAGGATGCTTCGATAGCGGCCTTAAGCTCATCCAGAGCGTTGGGTCTTGCGTCTCTCAACTTTCTCTTCACAATATCCCACAGATTCTCTATGGGGTTCAGGTCAGGAGAGTTGGCAGGCCAATTGAGCACAGTAATACCATGGTCAGTAAACCATTTACCAGTGGTTTTGGCACTGTGAGCAGGTGCCAGGTCGTGCTGAAAAACAAAATCTTCATCTCCATAAAGCTTTTCAGCAGATGGAAGCATGAAGTGCTCCAAAATCTCCTGATAGCTAGCTGCATTGACCCTGCCCTTGATAAAACACAGTGGACCAACACCAGCAGCTGACATGGCACCCCAGACCATCACTGACTGTGGGTACTTGACACTGGACTTCAGGCATTTTGACATTTCCCTCTCCCCAGTCTTCCTCCAGACTCTGGCACCTTGATTTCCGAATGACATGCAAAATTTGCTTTCATCCGAAAAAAGTACTTTGGACCACTGAGCAACAGTCCAGTGCTGCTTCTCTGTAGCCCAGGTCAGGCGCTTCTGCCGCTGTTTCTGGTTCAAAAGTGGCTTGACCTGGGGAATGCGGCACCTGTAGCCCATTTCCTGCACACGCCTGTACACGGTGGCTCTGGATGTTTCTACTCCAGACTCAGTCCACTGCTTCCGCAGGTCCCCCAAGGTCTGGAATCGGTCCTTCTCCACAATCTTCCTCAGGGTCCGGTCACCTCTTCTCGTTGTGCAGCGTTTTCTGCCACACTTTTTCCTTCCCACAGACTTCCCACTGAGGTGCCTTGATACAGCACTCTGGGAACAGCCTATTCATTCAGAAATTTCTTTCTGTGTCTTACCCTCTTGCTTGAGGGTGTCAATGATGGCCTTCTGGACAGCAGTCAGGTCGGCAGTCTTACCCATGATTGCGGTTTTGAGTAATGAACCAGGCTGGGAGTTTTTAAAAGCCTCAGGAATCTTTTGCAGGTGTTTAGAGTTAATTAGTTGATTCAGGTGATTAGGTTAATAGCTCGTTTAGAGAACCTTTTCATGATATGCAAATTTTGAGAATTTTGGGTTTTCATGAGCTGTATGCCAAAATCATCAATATTAAAACAATAAAAGGCTTGAACTACTTCAGTTGTGTGTAATGCATCTAAAATATATGAAAGTCTAATGTTTATCAGTACATTACAGAAAATAATAAACTTTATCACAATATGCTAATTTTTTGAAAAGGACCTGTACATAAATGAACTGTAGTGTCCTGCACTGGCTAGTAAAATATCAACGATTATATCTGGTGTCTGAATAATTTTTGGTTTGACTGTACACTACTGTTTAAACAGTTTGTGGTCAGTAATTTTTGAAGGTATTAATGCTTTTATTCAGCAATGTATTAAATTGATCAAAAGCAACAGTGAAGAATTTCAGATGGTCAAAATTTAAGATTTCACAAATGCAAAAATTGCATTTCAAATCATTTCTGTTCTTTTGAAATGTCTAAAAGTTTTGAAAAATGTATCAAAATGTACAAAAATAACACAAATATTTTCAGAAATGATAATAATATTAAATATTTCTTTACCACAAATCTGCATATTAGAATGATTTCTGATATTTCTGATTTTTTCATCATGTGCCATTGAAGACCTGCATAATGGCTGCTGACAATTCAGCATTGCCATCACTGGAATAAATTACATTTTAAAATATGTATAAAAATGTAAAATAAAAAACAGTTCTTTTAAATTGCAATAATAGTTAACAATATGACTGTTTTACTGTATTTTTAGCAAACAAATGCAGCCTTGGTGGGCATAAGAGACTTCTTTTAAAAAGTTCAACAACAGTGTATATGTAAATCTATTGTGATTGGTGATATTTTCATTTTGAAGTGCTTAATAATTTCAAATGATAGTATTGATAGACTTCCTCAGCTAGTATTTGGCCAGTGCATGAAAACATGAGTTCACATGTCCTTGTAACAACTGTCCAGTAGATGTCAGGATAACATAAATGTGTTCCTAACAACAATGCTATCCTGTGGGGTTTCATTTTTGATGTCCATTTTAAAGTAGTGGCTATTCACATATATTATTTATTTATTGTTTTATTATTTAAAATTTTCTAGAAACATTTCCATGAAACATTTATGCTTAAAAACAGTGCAAGACAACATTTTGCATACCAGGTAGTGATGTTGTATAATTAACCAGTAAGCTAGTTAGACCTTCAGCAGCCCTGCATCTGCTGGGAGGGGTGCACATGGCCACTAGGGAGTACAGGGTCTCTTCCTAAAATAAACACAATTATAGAACTCCAACACCAATCATAATATGGAAGTTGAAGTAACAGGAAGGGTGAAGTGATTTGTCTTCCCAATATATTCTGTACTGTCATCTGTTCATCCTGCACCTTATAAGACAAAAATATATGCACCACTGTACCTTAAGAGCTTGTCAGGAAGATTTTTTTTTAAGAAATTGCTAATGTTACTCACAAGGATGCATTAAATTGTTCAAAGTAACAGTAAATATACTTAAAATGTTACATACGATTAAAGATTTCTGTTTCAAATAAATCATTTTCTTTAAATTTTACATTTTTCAAAGAATCCTGGTTTCTCCAAAAATAGCAACTCAGCTCTTATCAACTTAAATAATAATAAATGTTTCTTGTGCTCCACATTTGCATATTAAAATAATTGCTTGAAGGATTCTGGACACTGACTCTTTGCCATAACAGGAATAAATTATATTTTAAATTAAAATTGTAAATATTTCAATATACTGTTTTACTCTATTTATGAAGCCACCTAAAAAACTAATGTAAAAATATGCTGATTTATTATCAGTGTTAAAAACAGTTGCTGCTTAATATTTAGTTGGAACCTGTGATACTTTTTTCAGGATTTTTTCATAAATAAGAAGTTAAAAAGAACAGCGTGTATTTAAAATATAAATATTTTGTAAAAATGTAAACTACCATTTTAAAGTTTGTGGTCAGTACATTATTGTTCTATTTTTTAAAGAAATAATAGTTTTATTCACCAAGAATGTGTTAAATTGATAAAACGTGATGGCAAAGGCTTATATTATTAGAAAATATTTATATTTTGAATACATACAGTTCTTTTTAACTTTTTATTCATCAAAAAATCCTGAAAAACAAAAAAATAATAATATATATATATATATATAATGATAATAAAAAATATATATTGATAATAAAAGTAATCAGCATATTAGAATGATTTCTGAATTATCATGTGACATTAAAGACTGATGAAAATTCAGCTATGCATCACAGGAATAAATTACATTTTAACACAAATTAAAACAAAAATTAATATTTTAAACTGTAATTATATCTCACAGTATTACTGTTTATTTCTGTATTTTTCATCAAGTAAATGCAGCCTTAGTGAGAATTCTTTAAAAAACATTAAAAATCTCACTGATTCCAAACTTTTGAACAGCAGTGTGTGATTTTTTTTTTTTAGGATATTAAGATCTGCTTGTGTTGAAAATGTATTTGAAGTCAGTGTTTACACAGTATTACAAGAATTTAAACTCCCTCTTACAACAATGCATACTTAGTTCAAGTTCAATTTAATACAAGTTTATAATAGCAACTCGTCATCCTGCAAAAATTATGTAAGATAAGGGTAATTTGCTCTTAGGAAAGCATGCAGGCATTCTTAGTCCATTGTAATGTTTAAGTTTTTTTGGCTGCCCACCTCAGACGAGGTCAGTATGTACTTTCACACTGAGTTTGCAGGAAATCCATCCCAACTCTTCCTGTTCTCCTGATTACTGGCTTCCTGTCCACAGAGGAGGCAAGACTCTCAGAAAGATGGTGTTCTCACTCTCTCTGCAGAGAAAGTCAGACACATTGGGGTGTAATGGAGTATTATGTGGTATTACCCACTAACTGCAGATACTGCCGCTGTCGTGTTGCTCTGACCCCGTTTTAGGAGCTGGACTTGGGCTGCAGTGTGCGCTGGCAGTGGGAAAAGGAGGCGCTGGCTCCTCCAGGTTTTTTCAATTAAGCCTTGTGGTTATAAAATGATCTCACCATTGGCACAACTCCAGGGGGTTGCACGGTTTAGGCCTGGGCGCCGCATGGGCGGGTTACCTGCCAGTGGCAGGAAAAAGGAGCTGCTGTGCAGATGTGTTTACAGTTTGATAACGCTGTTAATCACGTACTCAAGGCCAGGTGGTCAGCACAAGGAGAGCTTCATAACCAGGATGATATAGAGATCCCAGCATAACCGCATTCCATGGCTATTTAAAGTGATAGTTCACCCCAGATTTGGACATTTTGTCTTTTCAAAAGCTATTGTCTTTTTTTTTTTTTTTTTAAATGAGAAATTTTGAGGTATATCATGGTAACTGTCTTTTTTATATAAGGAAAGTGAATGAGGACTGGGGCTATCAAGCTTTAAATGGTTAGTTCAACCTAAGGACTAAGACTAAGAAGATGAACGAAGGTCTTACGGCTTTAGAACGACATGAGGGTGAATTGACATAATTTAAATTTTTGGGTGAACTATCCCTTTAACTAAAAACACAAAAGTAGTAGTCAAACGTTTTTTTTTTACTTTCTTTTATTAGACAGAACTGTTAAACAAAGACGGTAAACTAATAAAGACAGAGTGCTTCTGGCAGAGCACTGCCAAAATAAAAGTCCTGTTAACACTTATAACACACAACTACCTGTTGCGATAATTAAAAAAAAAAAAAAAGCCACTACGCAAAAGCACCATAAAATATAGAAGTAGCTCATATGACACATGTACTGTGTTCCACATCTGCTTAAGTAATTTCGGGTGCCCGTTTTCCACAAGTTGTTATGATTCTTCAGGGTCTTCATGAAATGTCTGCAACATACTTTGGTTAAAAATCCTCATTGGTCATGTAAAACAACACCCGTTTTACTTTGTCAAAAACAGCGCTGTTCACAGCGAACCGTTTCAGTGCATAAATGATAATGAGCTACTGCTCACCCCGTCCCTCATTTCCATTTTTTGTGTGTTTGGTGGTGAGTTACCATCAAAAGCAAACTAATACACCGCGTCCTCAGTGGCTAAAGACTCTTATGTTCACTTTTACATCCAACTACAAAACACCTACATTGCTTACAAAACATTGTTTTTGCTACAGCTGCTCGAGAGCGTACAACTGGGGGATATATGCTAATATGGGACAGTCTGTCAGTGGTCGAGGGCGGGTCCTGAGCATTATGACATCATACTGCTCAGAAAATCAAAACGTCTTGATAATTGAGACTGTTTAGGTTTTTGGGGGATTAAAAAAAAAGACATTGAAGTAGGTAGCAATCCGATGTCCCCTTGCATCTGATGTCCCCTAAAATGTCCCCTTGCATCCGATTTCCCCTTTAAATGAATAATGACTTAAAGTTTAATATTTTGTACACAAAGCTATTGTATGACTTCTAGAAAACTTGAAAAATAGTGCATAATGAGTCAAATGGACATCACTAATGATACATTTTATGATGTATCATTAGCTTGACAGCTGCAGTCTATGTTCACTTTGAAAATATATTTGAAGGATAAAGAAGAAGCTCCCACAGTTTTTATTAGAGACAGGGTGAACTATTCCTTTAAGAACTGAAAGGCTGAAGAAAGCTTGAGGGGCTGAGCACATATCTTGGTTGTGAAATAATTCTTGGTAAAGGATATGTTTGAGTTATACACCCAATTGGGCACCAGTGTGCCCAGGCTCATGTAGCCAAAATGGGAGAAGGGTTGATGATCTTTTAATACTGCTACCTACTTCAATGTTTTGTTAAATCAATTGAAAATGTTATTGCTGGAAAAGATGTAGAAAATGTGAGCACAATCCTCTCGAGTGTTCATACCATTGCGGTGAACACATTTGTGCTAGATTAAAAAAAATGAGAGCACCTCCTAGTTCTGTCCCGTCCCTCCTGCCTATTACCACACAAGAGGAGCTGTGAGAAGAGCTTTACTGTAGGCTTTTAGACTGTTATTAATGGTGTAAATTCTGTTTTTCTCTAGTGGTGGGAAGAAATTGCTGGAAAATAACTTTTTTTTTTTTTATGAACTGAATCTCTCATACTCACATAAATTGTTTTATAAAGGTGTGATGTTCTTGTTTTCTATAGGGTCTAAGCTCTAACCTCGTAGATGCTCTATTTAAGCACCTAAAGTTGGACAGGAAACTGACATGCGCTCATAGTTTTGGGTTAAGGGTGTTGACCGGGCTCACCCACATTTTTGGCTTGAGACAAAAGAGCAGGCAGGAAGCAGATCCGAGTTCTTCGCTAGCAGCGTCCACATCATCACTTCCTCTTCCAAATCTTCAGATCAGGACTCTTACTACAAATATCCAAACTGCAATCAGAATGGTTAAAAAGGTGGCAGGGAGGGCAACAGTAGTGGCCCAGCTCTTATCCGCTGGGTTAATATGGCCTGTTCTTCATGCTTGTGTATTGCGAATATGTTTATATTTTTATCTCAGCCAGGACATGACTTTTTTTTTTACATGTACATGTGTCCTTAAGCAATTTGAGGTTTAATTTTATGTGATTGAGACCAAAGTATTGCAAGGTTGCTTTTAAAGAAGGCTGCATTTATTTATTCAGTTATTTTGTAAAAACTAAAAACACTGTACTGTAAAAACAGTAATATTTTGAAATATTATTACAATTTAAAATAACTGTTTTCTGTTTTAACATATTTTAAAATATTAAATATTTTAACATAATCCTGTGAGTTTTCAGCATCATTACTCCAGTCTTCAGTGTCACATGATCCTTCAGAAGTCATTCTAATATACTGATTTGGAGCGCAAGAAACAATATGCATTATTAGAAAAGTATTAATATTAATGTGTTTTATTATTCTTTGATCTATTGGAAGGTCAAAGATTTGAATTTTTACAATTTAATGCACCCTTGCTGAATAACAGTATATATTTTTTAAAATCCTTTAAAAGAATCCTCAGCTTTCAAACTGTACTGTAGTTGAAGTTTTTTTAGTGTTTTTTTATGGCTAATTGTTTTATTCTTGCACTTGCAAGTTGCAAAGTTCATAAAGGGAGGTAATTATGTCAAGGTAATTTATGATGTGGTGAAGCAGGATGTGGTTTTTCCTACTTGTGTGGTATTATTGGAGTACTTTATATCTGTTGTTTCTAAGGCTGTGTCCACCTACACTTTCTTTATGCGCTTCCTGTCTACCTCCTCCTGATCCTGTCTATTGTATCTTACTCTCTTTCTAGCTCTTTCTCTCTCTTTGTAGCCAAGAAACTGCAACTTGGAAGGGTAGGAACAGGCAGGGCTTCTGAAAGGGTGGTGACTTCCTTTTGGATAAACATGTCATTAATCCAAGAGAACACATTCTTTCCCATCACAAGATAACCAAGAGGGAAACGGATCATGATCTTGCAAAGTCAGGCCCTGTAGATCTCTCTCTGCATGAGTGCCTTGTCTCCCTTCCCCAACCGCCATCTTTCTTTCTCTTTCACTACATCTGTTGCACACTATTGACTCTTTAATTGACACTTCAGCTTCTTCATCCATGGCGATGTTTGTCCATAGGTCATCTATTAATTAAATTATTTATTTTTTAAAAAACCTTTTCAAACCAATCATTTCAAACGAGTATGACTTTATTTCGTTGAGTGAATGCAAAGTACTGTAGATGTTTTGAAGAATGACCTGCCGTTTTCAACTTAGGCTCATTGGAAATAAATGCCGCTATATACATTTCTGCAAAACTGAAAAAAAAAGTACCTATATGTACAAATCACTGTTTCCAGTTGAAATGAACACTAGAGGCAGTAAAACTCTGACAACTTTTATTCCTTTTCAGATAAAGTATGATTTACAGGTACAGAGTTTTGATTAACAAAGCCTAATTGTCACACAATTACTTGCAGAATATAATGTTATGACTTCAAAACAATTTTAACATCCTACGCAATTTGAAAACTGATACTTTTAAAAACGTTGTTGTCACATATATAGCTTCATATGCATGAGTTTTCTGATTCAGTAGGTTTGCTCAGTAGCTCATGCTATTATGGCATTGCTCTTGAGAGGTGAAGAGCTCTGTTATGAACTGCTTGAAACTATGTTTCAACAAAACAGCTCAAATCTGCATAAGGAAGTTAAAATGGCACAGCAGCATGAATAAATGCCTATTTATATCACTTTGCATTTGTTAAAACTATCAGGTAGATTTAGAAAAAAGTTATAAATTAATTTGCATTTTAATGAGTGAAATAAGTATTTGACCCCTTCACAAAACATGACTTAGTACTTGGTGGCAAAACCCTTGTTGGCAATCACAACCACTCCTCTTTGCAGATCCTCTCCAAGTCATTTAGGTTTAGAGGCTGACATTTGGCAACTTGAACCTTCAGCTCCCTCCACAGGTTTTCTATGGGATTAAGGTCTGGAGATGGGCTAGGCCACTTGAGGACCTTAATGTGCTTTTTTTTGAGCCACTTCTTTGTTGCCTTGGCCATGTGTTTTGGGTCATTGTCATGCTGGAATACCCATCCACGACCCATTATTAATGCGAAGGAGTTTCTTACCCAAGATTTGACGGTACATGTCCCCATCCTTTGTCACTTTGATGTGGTGCAGTTGTCCTGTCCCCTTAGCAGAAAAACACCCCCAAAGCACCTCCATGTTCGTCCTCCTCCAAACATGGCGAGCTGAGTTGATGCCAAAGAGCTTGATTTTGGTCTCATCTGACCACAAAACTTTCACCCAGTGCTCCTCTGAATGATTCAGATGTTTATTGGGCCTCTACATGTGCTTTCTTGAGCAGGGAGGCCTTGTGAGTGCTGCAGGATTTCATAGTGTGGTGTGTTTTCTTGGTGACTATGGTCCCAGCTGCCTTGAGATCATTGACAAGATCCTCCCATGTAGTGCTGAGCTGATTCCTCACCGTTCTCATGACCATCAAAACTCCACGAGGTGAGATATTGCATGGAGCCCCAGACCGAGGGAGCTTGACAGTCTTTTTGTGTTTCTTCTATTTGCAAATAATCGCAGCAACTGTTGTCACCATCTCACCAAGCTGCTTGGCGATAGTCTTGTAGCTCATTCCATCCTTGTGTAGGTCTATAGTCTTGTTCCTGACATCCTTGGGCAGCTCTTTGGTCTTGGCCATGGTGGAGAGTTTGGAATCTGATTGATTGATTGATTGCTTCTGTGGACAGGTGTCTTTTATACAATTAACAAGCTGAGATTAGGAGCACTCCCTTTAAAGACACCTGGGAGCCAGAAATCTTGCTGATTGATAGGGGATCAAATGCCTATTTCACTCATTAAAATGCAAATCAATTTAGAACTCTTTTGAAATGAAATGTGTTTTTCTGAATTTTTTTGTTATTCTGTCTTTCACTGTTAAAATTAACCTACCATTAAAATTATAGACTGATCATTTCTTTGTCAGTGAGCAAACATACAAATTCAGCAAGGGTTCAAATAATTATTTTCGCTCATTGTATGTACAATAACGTTCAGTTATATGTACAGTTGCGTAAAATAATGCAGCAATACGTGCCTGTACCAACATAATAGAAACGTGCCACGCGTTAATACGTAATAAAAACGTGTTTTAGCGGCACTCTGCAATGTGCAGTAAGGTACGTAATTACGGTGTTGCAGAAATGTATATAGAGGCATGTATTCTCATGAGCTTGGGTTGGCTGTTTTGTGTGTGTATGTGCTCACTGCCAAGTTATAAAAAGAAAAAAGCACCATGAAGTTATTCTAAAAGTAGTCTATTTGACATGTTTGCTGTAATCCAAATCTTCTGAAGCAGCGGTTCTTAACTGTGGTCCTATTGGAGACCATAGGAGTCCTTAGCAAATTTCAAAGGGAGCCTTAAGATTACTTAAAATGACTTAAAATAGGACAAAACAAGCATTAAAAAGACAGAATAACTACAAATATAAATATTACCTATTTTCCTTTACCTCTTCAGCAACATTGTTGTATTCCCATGGTCTTAAAAACATAGATATTTAAAGGTATAGTTATAATTGACTCATTCTCAAGCTATCCCAGGTGTATACGACTTTCTTCTTTCAGACAAATACAATTGGAGTTATATTAAAAAATGGCCTGGCTCTTCCAAGATTTATAATGGCAGTGAATGGCTGCTGATTTTTTTTGAAGTTCATCCATCATAAAAAGTGCTCTATACTTCTTTTGCTACCTGGTTTATGCACATTCACAAGAGAGTGATGAAGAAATCTGAATATTTTTCTTACACAAACGCATCGATGCACTTCATAAACCCATTATTAACCTCCTGGAGCTGTGTGAAGAACTTTTTTATGATAGATGGATGTACTTTATTGGACTTCAAAACATCAACAGCCATTCGCTGCCATTATAAAGCTGGGAAGAGCCAGGAGTTTTTTTTTTTTTTTTTTAAATATAACTCTGATTGTATTTGTCTGAAAGAAGAAAGTCATGTACACCTAAGATGGCTTGAGGGTGAGTAAAACATCATGGGGTAACTTTCAGTTTTGGGTGAACTGTCCCGCTGTGTGAGTGTGATTTCTAGACATGGAAAAGTTGTGTAAATAATAAAATAGTTTTATCAGTTGGTAAATATTGCAGACAATAAGGGGGCCTTGGAATTTGGAGTTCTAAAACCATATGTTTTATGTTAGCTTTGCATTATTACTAAAAACCTTCCCTCTGTTGTATCTTTATATGTATGTAAATGAAAGATGAGAGCTGGAGCAAAGAGAAGATTAGCAGTGGAAAATTACATGTGGAAGTCATGGAATATAGACAATAAATCGTATAGATTCCATATATGTTGCTGCTTTTGTCCTTTTTGGAGCTTGGCAGTAAAAATCAGTTTTTTATGTGGAAAACAATGACTTGAACATTTTTCCAAAAATCTGCTTTTAAGTTCTGTTATAAAAAGAAGATCATACTGGTTTGGAATGACAGGAGGGTAAGTTAATGTTTTTTTATGTGAACTAACCGATTCTGTGGCGTTTAATATATGTTATGAACTTCTGCGTGTACACAAGTACACAAACCACCAGAAATACACAGTACAGTGTCAATGAAATCTAGACTTTAATAACTGCCACCCTGAGTGAAAATACCACTTGTGTGAGGGTTCAGCACAATGGTGATATCTCTCAGTACTGTTTATGTAAATGCTCTGCGGCGCCTGTTCTTGGATTGTTTTGTTTGCCTGTGAACACACCCAGAGCTTAGTCCAGCATTCCCTCCATCATGTCCGTGGCGCAGAACTATTGAACTTGGCATGGATTCCCAAGAAAAAGGCCGGCCCTTGGTTTGCACGCATCTTGGCGGGGCGTCTGTCCCCCCGGGTTGTTACATAAAGGGCGGTGACGGTCAGCCACAGACATGCGGGCCTCTGCCTGCACATGGCTATGGAGTTCAAACCAGACGTCTTCCCTCAGAGAACCGCTCCCTTTGATTTAAGGGTGAAAGGGGTTATTGTATCAGTGTGCGATAGATCAATATTATATGTCATGGATGCTGGTTTGTGGTCTTGCACAAGAGGATATTTTCTTGTAAATGTCATCATCACATGATTAAAATTTGAAAACGAGGTTGAAACACGAACTTCTGCTTCAGGAAGGTTTTCTGAAATTAGTTTTAATGCTTTGAAATATTTAGACTGATCTGTCTAAATATCAGATTTTTCAACAAGGCCAAAATATTTCCTTTTGCTTTTCATAACAAAGATTCTAATTTACAGGAAACCTTTGTGTGTGTAATGTTTGTGTCATATATACTCAGTGGAGACTTCAGAGATGAATCTGATTCTTATCATCGTGTCAGTGCAAACTTTTTCCATAAAGCACTCGGTAATGCTTTAGTCCAACTGAAGGTTGTAATAAACAGTCTTTCCTAACATTGTTTTGTGCTGAATGTGTTTATTGCAGAACATGGATTCGTTGGCTATACGGAGGATCTGCTGCGTAAGAACACCCTGCCAGACTACACAGCTGGCGAGACTTTCTTCACCGTATTTGGGGTTTTCTTTCCTGCGGCGACAGGTGACCTTACAGACATAAACAATAAAGGCTAAACTGTGATATAATAACCACTGATTAAATAACACTATGCTGATATGAGGATTTATTTTTGCTAATAGTCAAGTATAAGCCTGTATAACTGACTTTAGAAGCCTCAAAATTTGCAGCTGTGCTGTACATCAGTTGACGTTAAAAGTTGACATACACCTTGCAGAATCTGCAAAATGTTTTTACCATTTACCATTTTTACCAAAATTATTTTACCAATACAAGAGAGATTGTACAAAATGCATGTTATTTTTTATTTAGTACTGACCTGAATAAGATATTTTACATATAGTCCACAAAACAAAATAAGTTGAATTTATAAAAAATGACCCTGTTTAAAACTTTACATATACTTGATTCTAAATACTGTGTTGTTACCTGAATAATCCACAACTGTTTTTTTTGTTTGTTTTTGTTTAGTGATAGTTGTTTGTGAGCTTTTTGGATTCCCTAGTTTATCCTGAATAGTTAAACTGGTCGCTGTTTTTCAGAAAAGTTTTTCAGTCCTTAATTCTTAGATTTTTTTTTTGTGTGTATTTGAACCCTTTCCAACAATGACTGTATGATTTTTAGATCCATCTTTTCACACTGAGGACAACTGAGGGACTCATGCAACTATCACAGAAGGTTCAAACACTCACTGATGCTCCAGAAGCAAATGCGATGTATTAAGAGCTAGGGGTGAAAACTTTTTGAAAGTGAAGATCAGGGTAAATTTGACTTATTTTGTCTTCTGGGAAACATGTATGTACCTTCTGTAGCTTCTGAAGGCCAGTATTAAAACAAAAAATATGATATTTAGGCAAAATAAGAAAAATATACACAGCATTTGAACTTTCTGAACCACCTTTTATGTGAAATATCTTTTTCAGGTCAGTACTAAATAAAAAAAGAACATGCGTTTTGTATGATCCCTCTTATTTTGGTCAAATAAATAACATTTTGCAGATTCCGCAAGGTGTATGTAAACTTTTGACTTGATAGAAATGTAATAAACCCACATTTCCCATTATTGTCTTGTTTTATCACAAACAAAGGCAAACTAGCATCTGCCTCCTGCAAAGACTGAAAGATCGAACAATTAATTTGAAGAGTTTATTTTTGCTCCTGTTAGAAGTCAGGAAGGTGTTTCAAGTAAGCTCTGATATGTATTTCTATCTGTTGTTCAGGTTTTGAATGGCCCCTTGTCTCCAGTCTTGTTTTCACAGTAACCCTCTGTATGTGTGTAGGTGTGATGGCGGGATTCAACATGAGCTCAGATCTCCAGAGGCCCGAGCACAACATCCCCGTGGGAACTCTTGCCGCAGTCTGCACCTCGTATGTTACTGTCTGCCACAGAAATAATCGTTAATTCTTCCTTTGTTCATCTATAGCCTCTGTTTGTGTTGACTGTACACAAACTTTAGAGTAGGCGCCAGAATGAAAATATGAGAAACAAAATCACTATGGGCCTTTATAGTATATGTATGACATGTACCATAGTGTATGATATAAATCAGTATAAAAAAGTAGTGTATATATGTGTATATATACACACACTACCAGTCAAAAGGTTTTTAACTAAGATTTTTAATGTTTTTCAAAGAAGTCTCTTCTGCTCACCAAGCCTGCATTTATTTGATCCAAAGTACAGCAAACATATTTTTATTATTTAAAAAACAAAACACAAAGAACTGTGATTTCAAAGCTGAATTTTAAGAATCATTACTCCAGTCACATGATCATTCTGAAGAATTTTTTTCAGGTTTCTTTGACAAATAGAAAGTTCTAAAGAAGAGCATTTATCTGAAATATAATTTTTTGTAACATTAGAAATGCCTTTATCATCACTTTTGATCAATTTAAAGCAATCTTGATAAAGTATTAATTTCTATCATTTCTTTACCAAAACAAATGACTCCAAGCTTTTGAATGGTATAGTGTATAATTTTACAAAAGCTTTTTATTTGAGATAAATGCTGATCTTCATCAAAGAATCCTGAAGAAAATGTTTAAAATATTGATAATAGAAATAATAAAAATGTTTCTTGAAAAGCAAATCAGCATATTAGAATGATTTCTGAAAGATCATGTGACACTGAAGACTGGAGATATGATGCTGAAAACAGTTATTTTAAATAGTAAAAATGTTTTAAAAAACTTACTGTTCAAAATTTTTTGACTGAAAGTGTATAGTAAATAAATGACAAAGATGTGTGTGTGCTCAAGAAACATTTCATATTATCATTGTTGAAAACAGTTGTGCTGCTTGATATTTTGTAAAAAAAAAAATTTTTTTCAGTATTTGATAAATAGAAAGTTAAAAAACAGCATTTATTTGAATCTAGTTAGAAATGTTGTGTAATTTATTATTCATTTATTTATTCTTGTTGCATAATTTCTCTATAAATAGAATGAATGACTCTTGCGTATTGTGGGAATCCACAGGTGGTTCCTGTATCTCGTCTTTGTGTTCTTACTGGGAGCCATTTGCACCAGAGAGTCGCTGCGCTACGATTTCTTAATAGCGGAAAAGGTAATCTGATGTTATTACAGGCTTCAGAAGATGGCCATCTTCCATGGGTTTTTCCACTATTAAGACTCATTGTCTCAACTGAAAGTGAGACTATTAGACATTAACCACAGATAAAATGTTTCATTTGCGTTTATTGTCATGTTAATGTCATTCTGCTGTCTGCAGGCCCTCATAGCACAGTCACTTGAGGTCATTCAAAATGCTACAGCTGGTGCAAGTGTTTAAGAATGGAGCCCAGTTGCGCATTGACCTTGTACATACACTGACGTTTGGCCTGATAGCCACACAGCTGCCAGTCAGCATAGATTACAGTGGGCTGCTGAACTAAGCTACATAGTTGATGAATGTGTAAGGCTGTGGACTGGTTGTGGCTGACCCACAGCTGTTTCTTAATGTGGGCTGTGGTGTTTTGGGGTTAACACTCTATGTACAAAACAGTGCATATTAAATATGTAAAATCTAGAAAAAGGTGTACATATGGGGTTATAGAAGTAGATGTATTTTTTGTAATTGCCCACTCTCTTATTATGGGTTCTGTCAGATTACACATTGTTTCTTTGATTTACTTTCAACACATTATAAGCTCTTTTCAGTCTGGCCAAGCGGAACAGAGCTGGGTGGAGCCCTCTACACTCTCTTCCCCTCTGTGTTTGTTTTTTTCCCAGGTCTCCTTGGTTGGTTTCCTGTTTTTGCTGGGCCTCTACATCTCCTCCCTGGCCTCCTGCATGGGCGGCCTGTACGGTGCACCCAGGATCCTCCAGTGTATCGCTCAGGAAAGAGTCATCCCAGCTTTTGGATTTCTTGGGAAAGGGGTGGGTGCTTTTAGAAAGATTATAATCATATTAATGTGTTCATATTGTGGCTATTTTCAAAACAGGGAATGCAGGACTGTGGTTTTATGCATTTGTAGGTTCCTTGTATTTAGATTTTGATCAATCAGGGCTAAATCTATTTGATTATAAACCATTTGATAATCGGTGATCTCTCAGAGTTAGTAAAATATTAAACATTAACAATTTGGTTAGGATAATGAGTGAAATTAAATGCACTTTGTGCCACTGTTTACTTTTTCACGCTCAGTGAGTAGCTCTATAGACGACAGGATGGCTTCCTAATTATAGTGTGCCAGAGTGCACTCCAAAAAACACCAAGGAATGAATTGTAACAATTGTGGCTTTCAAAAGCACAGCACACCCTTTCCCTCGCCTGAGCTCTGTCTGACCCCGCTCTATGGGCTATGAGCTCGCCCGAGACATCTCGCCCTGAATCAAAGTCCCAGAACAAATGCAGGAAGCACAGAAAAGACCAACCCTGGTGGATCTGGAGCTGTGCCAGCCAGTAGCAGTAGCGCTTCTATCCCCGAGATTTACAGGACCTGGGTAATGACCGGTCTGAGGTGACATGAGAGATGTTGTCTTTTTTGGGATGTTTTAACTGGATTCTTTTACTCGTTTATTACATAACCTGAAGAGCATGAAAGAAATGAGGGTACAGGAGCCAAACCCATAATGTGAACTTGTAAAAGGTTAATAAAACTTGTGAAGTAGACATGACTACAGTTGAGGTCAAAAGTTTACATACACCTTGCAGAATCTGCAAAATGTTCATTATTTTACCAAAATAACAGGGATCATACAAAATGCATGTTATTTTTTATTTATTCAGTCCTGACCTGAATAAGATATTTCACATAAAAGACATTTACATATATTCCACAAGAGAAGATAATAGTTTTTAATTTATAAAAATTACCCTGTTGAAAAAAAATCAAGTATACTTGATTCTTAATACTGTTTTGTTACCTGAATGATCCAACGCTGTGTTTTTTGTTTGTTTGTTTAGTGATAGTTGTTCATGAGTCCCTCGTTTGTCCTGAACAGTTAAACTGCCTGCTGTTCTTCAGAAAAATCCTTCAGGTCCCACAAATTCTTTGGTTTTTAAGTAATTTTGTGTATTTAAACCCTTTCCAACAATGACTGTATGATTTTGAGATCCATCTTTTCACACTAAGGACACTGATGCTCCAGAAGGAAACGCAATGCATTAAGAGCCGGGGGGTGAAAACTTTTGAACAGGATGTCCAATTTTTTCTTATTTTGTTGAAATATAATTTCTTTCCATTTAGTACTGCCCTTTGGAAGCAACAGAAGATACTTGCATGTTTCCCAGAAGACAAAATAAGTTAAATTTACCCTGATCTTCAAATTCAAAAAATTTTCACCTCCCGGTTTTTAATGCATTGTTTTTCCTTCTGAAGCATCAGTGAGCATTTGAACTTTCTGTAACAGTTGCATATGAGTCCCTCAGTTGTCCTCAGTGTGAAAAGATGGATCTCAAAATCATACAGTCATTGTACACAGAAATGCTGAAAAACTGAATTTGTGGGACCTGAAGGATTTTTCTAAAGAACAACAGGCAGTTTAACTGTTCAAAACAAACAAGAAACTCATGAACAACTATCACTAAACAACTATCACTAAACAATTGTGGAACATTCAGGTAACAACACAGCATTACATCAAGTGTATGTACACTTTTGAACAGGTCATTTTTTGAATTCAGCTATTATTTTCTCTTGTGGACTATATCTAAGTGAAATATCTTTTTCAGGTCAGTACTAAATAAAAAAAATAACATTCACTTTGTATGATCCCTCTTATTTTAGTAATATAATTTAGATTTAGCAGATTCTGCAAGGTGTTTGTAAACTTTTGACCACAACTTTGTTCCTAGCTAATACCGAATCCCATAATGCATTGTGATGAGCTCAGGGGAAATTTTTTTTTTAATTATAAATATAATATTTAAATTCACATAAGTAAGGTTCCATTTTAGTTTGGATCCTTCCTCAGAAGGTGTCTATGTAGTGAGTAAACAGCCATAGATTTACCTTTCTCTTATCTTTGTATGTATTACAGCGAGGGCCCAATAAAACACCTGTGGCTGGCATCTGTCTGACAAGCTTGATCTCCATGGCCTTCATCTTCATCGGCCAGGTCAATGTACTGGCTCCCATCGTCACCATCAACTTCATGCTAACCTACAGCATAATTGATTATTGCTATTTCTGTGTGGTAAAAACCCATGAGCTGCAGGTCCAGCAAAGAACGACTCTGATCAGGAGGTCAAGCTCCAGAAGATCACTCGTGTCATCCACTCACCCCCGTTACGGCAGCAGTGGAGCCATCAGTGAACCTGTGAACGGCACACTGCTGGAGTTCACCAAAGACATGGACCAAATATTTCCGTTGCCCAGCATGGACACTGCTGATGAACAGAGAGTTTCTGTTCCTGCCTCCAAGGCCCGGGGCAGGAAGTCAAAGATTCCAGCTAAAGAAACGCTGATGAACAGTTTTGGGTTGGACTTGAACAGCAATGGACAAAATGAGAGGGAGCCGGAACAAATTGTTGGATTAGATGATGATACCAGTAGCCAGATAGGATTTACGGAGTGTGACCTTACAACAGAAGCCAAGAGGAAACAGTCTTTGCCTAATTCTGGCCCAATTGAACTTGAACAGCTCCCAAAAGAGCAGACAGACAGAAATGGTACGTAACTCTCTACATAACATTACATAACTCCTCAATATAGTGATCAATATCTGTCACCTTATTTGTGACCCTGGACCATAAGACCAGTCATAAGGGTCATTTTTTGAAATTAAGATTTGTGCATCATCTAAAAGCTAAATAAATAAGCTTTCCATTGATGTATGTTTGTTAAGTTTGTTAGGATAGGACAATGTTTGGCCGAGAGACAACTATTTGAAAATCTGGAATCTGAGGGTTAAAAAAAACAAACAAACAAAGTATTAAGAAAATCGCCTTTGAAGTTGTCCAAATGAGTTTCTAAGCAAAGCATTTTACTAATAAAAAAACAAACATTTGAAATATTTTCAGTAGGAAATTGACAAAATATCTTCATGGAACATGATCTTTACTTAATATCCTAATGATTTTTGGCATAAAAGAAAAAAATTAATAACTTTGAGCCATACAATGTATTATTGGCTATTGCTATAAATATAACCGTGCTACTTACGGCTGGTTTTGTGGTCCAGAGTCACATATACCTTTCTTTCACAGGTTCAGAAACAAATCTTGAAGGATCAGAAGTAAGATCAATCCAGGGTTCGGTCTATGCCAGATTTTGCAACCCCTGGGTTTCATTAGTTGGTGTAAGTTTGGCAAAATTTTTCCAGCCTGTACGTATACGCAATAAGCTTTTAACCTAAAAATGTAATGCTGTTTTTGTCTTTCTTTAGGCATTGTGCTCGTTTTTGATAATGTTTGTCATCCAGTGGATGTACGCCTTGATTAACATTACAGTTGCCCTTATCCTCTTTCTCTACATTGGAACAGCAAGCCCAGGTTTGCCAACAGGTAACTGTAATTGTACCTAACTTTTATTTAATTTGAATAATCTTTGAGAAAATTTGAGAAGTAACCCCAGTTGATCATAATAAACTGAAAATTGTCTGAAAAACACTTTGAATGCCACACACTGCTCGTAGGTCTCGTAGGTCAAATAAGACTGAGCTTAACAAGCATTTTTTGGATAGGTTTGTCCCAAATTTGTTAATAGGTTGATTATTTCAACCATTTAAAGAAAAGGGATAGTTCACCCAAAAATGAAAATTATATTATTAACTACTCACCCTCATGTCGTTCCAAACCCGTAAGACGTTCATTCATCTTTGGAAGTACCCTTCCTGTCTACGGAGGGTCAGAAAGCGCTCAGATTTCATCAAAAATATCTTAATTTGTGTTCCGAAGATGAATGAAGGTCTTACAGGTTTGGAACGACATGAGGGTAGGGACACGAGTAGTTAATAATATAATTTTCATTTTTGGGTGAACTATCCCTTTAAAGTCAAATAAAAATATAGGTGTATTATGCACATATCCATCATTATAATTACTTTTCTTGTCAGGAAATATAAAATTATATTCTCTGCCCACAGGTGCAGCAGCTCGCTTCAGTTTCTTCAGGTGGCTCAAGACCTCACTGCATAATTTAGGGAGGTATGTTATATGGTCTTCTGACTTTTCAGCATAAAGTCTGATTCTTATTGCAGCTTGTGTGGCCAAAAACCACCTACTTAGACAAGAAAAACAGTCTAAACTACACTTCAAGTCAAAAGTGTTATTTACAATTTTTTTTGTTTTTTTTAAAGAAGTCTCGTATGCTCACTAAGCCTGCATTTATTTGATACAAAGTACAGCAAGAATAACTGATAAAATAACTTAAAATAACAGTTTTCTATTTGAATATATTTTCAAATGCTGCTCAAAAACAGTTGTTTTTATTATGTTGAAAACAGCTGACTACAATTTTGTCAGGTTTCTTTGATGAGTAGAAGATTCAGAAGAACAGCATTTATCTGAAATGGAAATGTTTGGTAACATAAATGTCTTTATCACTTTTGATCAATTTACAGCATCCTTGCTAAATAAAAATATTCATTTCTATAATTTCTTTACCCAAAAAATGTAAAAATGGCTTTTGAATGGCATAGTGTATAATGGTACAAAAACTTTTTATTTAAGATAAATGCTGATCTTTGGCATTGTTCGAAAAGTTCTTCAATTAAAACTGATTAAAGCACTTAACAAATTACTGTAATGCGAGTCCATTGTGAATGTGTTTAGAACTACAAACACAAAACCGAACCTAACATCACCAATCATTTGCCTTTCTTCTTAAGGCGAGATGTGGCTCTTCAGGACCAGATTGTGGTGACACCCTCTTTGTCAGCTGTTGGTATGGAAACCAGGCAGTTGACAGAGGAAAATGCAGACTTTGCCTTCCGTGATCGTTACCATCACTCCTCCTTTATCACGACCACAGACAAGATAGTCCATCCTCAGTCCAACTGAGCATATAACTGTGCCCTGCTGACCAGCTGGACTGAAACAGTGGACACATGGGACTAAATAATCCTGACTGATCACTGAACTGAGCAGCACTTGAAATGCGTTTTTATTTACAGCATGTGTCAGGTTGTACTCAGAGGACTCTTATTTCCTGAAAAATCTGAAGGAAACAAATAATGTTTGTCTGAAAATGGGGAATGTGCAATCATGCATAGTGAATTCATTTGCCTTCACACTTGTATAAGGTTTAATGTCCACCATGGGCGTTTAATTTTCAGATTATAAGTAAATTGTCTTTTATTTTGATTGAAATCATTTGAGTTCACAACACCTAGAAGTGCCTTGCCCATGCAAACTTTCTGGCCAAGTTAAAGGGTTAGTCCACCCAAAAATGAAAATTACCCCATTATTTACTCACCCTCAAGGCATTTTAGGTTGATACCGTATGACTTCCTTCTTTCAGACAAATGTAATTAGAGTTACATTAAAAAATTGTTCTGGCTCCTCCAAGCTTTAGAATGGCAATGGGTGGGTGTTTTTCTTCAACAGTCCAAAACAAGACCAATAAAGTGTATCTATCCATAATTCACATAGCTCACACGGCTCTGGGGGGTGAATAAAGGCCTCTTGTAGCAAATCAATGCATTTTGGTAAGAAAAATATCCATATTTTAAATATAATGATCACTTTTCTCTAGCTTGCGCTAACAGTTAACATGGAAGTCACTCCGAACGGATGACATAGGATGTCGGTGTTGCAGATGCGCAGTGAAGTGAGCAAAACAAAGTCACAAATTAGAAATACAAAACAAGGATTTGTAAAGAAAAATGTCGGGGGATTTCAACAAGCCAAGAGAAGACTGGTTTTCCTTTGCTAAATGAGGAAACTTGGCTTCCTTTGCTTCTGTAAACAAACGTTGGTTTTCGCAAGACTCACAGGTGCATACGCTACGCATACGTCCTACGTCATCCACCCGGAGCGGCTTCCGTGTACAACTGTTAGCGCATTCTCTATGATTGTTCCTTGTAGGAATTTATCAATGTCTAATTTCCCTGTTCTTGTATGTTTTTTACAAGTGTTAGCGCAAGCTAGATTAAAATAATTACCACGTTTTAAATATGGATATTTTTCCTACTAAAAAATGCTTTGATTCGCTACAGGAGGCCTTTATTCACCTCACCTCATGCCATGTGAGGCAATCTTTATTATGGATGGACGCGCTTTATTGGACTAAATTTGGACTGTTGAAGAGAAACACTCACCCATTGCCATTATAAAGCTTGGAGGAGCCAAAACAATTTTTAATATAACTCCAATTACATTCGACTGAAAAAAAGCAAGAAATATACACCAAGGATGCCTTGAAGATAAGTAAATAATGGGATCGTTTTCATTTTTGGGTAAACTATTTAATTATACCAAACCAGATTTGTGGCTTCTGTAAATCTGTTGTTCCAAACTTAAGACTTTCTTTCTCCTAGTGAACAAAAAATGATTTAGCCTGATAATCAAAAGCTGCTTTTGCCCATACAGTAGTACATAGTAATAATTGCATGTAAAGTTAGGATTTGAACCCAGGTCCACTTGTTTGCTAAACAAGAAGTCTAACACCACAGTAATGTCCTGTTCACAGTAATAATGAATAAACTGCTGTGATTACATGTCTATTTAAGCTGACAAGCAACAGTGTCTCTGCTCATTTGTATGAAGGTCAGCTGTTTTATCCTCATTCATGTTGGCAGGAAATACCAAACATTTTAAAAAATAACTGTCAGGTTGCATTGTCACTGCTGTCAGGAACGCCTCTTATATAAGTGTTTCTTCCATGTCTGAAAGCATAGAATATTAATATTAGTGGTGGGCCGTTATCGGCGTTAACGTGCTGCGTTAACGTGAGACTCATATCGCGCGATAAAAAAAATATCGCCGTTAATCTATTCTCAAAGTTGGGTTGGGAGCTGGGTCTAAACTACGCAAGATATGATGACTTTCACTTTGATATTTTAGCGCGGATGACGTATATCTAGTTGAATTGCAATGTAGGGGGCGAGAACGAGTCTTCAACTTCTGTGAAATTACCACATCAAATGAGACGCGCAGACATGGATGCAGTTATGAAGCCGCTTCAGGGCAGGTGTGTGCGTTGCTAGACCCTTTTTACTGGGGCACGTGCCTCAGTGAAAATCTGCTGTGCCCCAGTAAAATCTCAAGTTTGAGTTATAATTTACTTTGATAATCCCGAAATAAAGACATTATACTATATGCAACAACTGAATTGACGCTTCTAAAAGCAACGCAGTTTATTGTAAGATGCACGCAGATAGGCTATCCATACCCGCGCGCCTGTATATTTTACTGGAACGCGCACGTCGTACAGCCTTTTGCGCAGAAGTACTTGGTTACACAAGTTTGTATAGTTAATTGTGTTTTAAATGCAATTGTCAAGCAGTTTGTAATGCATTTTGGAAACAGGAGATGAGCCCCTGGTCTAATGCGCCACCTGGCTTGAGAAACCCGTTCTCAAAGACTTACTTTTAGTCATTATTTGGGTAGCACACATATTCTGAATGCTTTCAGAAGAATTCAAATTAGCCATTTTAATCTAGATTAATCTAGATTAATTTCAAGATTTAATCTAGATTAATCTAGATTAAAAAAATTAATCTATGCCCACCACTAATTAATATACTTATTTTAAGTAGTGTTAATGCAAACTAAGGTTTGATTTAGACTTGAAAGAGGGAAAAACAAGAATCCCACCTGTTGTGGCATCATCTGACTGTCATATCTGGCTGAACTGTGCACACATTTGTGAAAGTGCGTTCATGGTTCATCCAGACCAGAGGAATGGGGTGGAAACCGCTATCGCCTGCCCGAGGGGAGGAGTCACCCACTGCTCCGGTTTCTAACTCTCGCTGCAAGAAGTATAACCGTAAAGTCTTCATCTCCAACTTTAAAACCAACATAAGGAATTTACTCATGGGAAAGTGTTAAAGGGACTCACTTTCCGATGGTGACCCGGACCTCTTTGGCGTTTTATTTATTAGGAAGTCCGCCCGGTCGCCTTTATAATGGAAACGTGTGTCGAGAGACGCGCTTACCGTGTGGTTTTCACGGTCTTTCTGCTTGTCCTGAATACTGTGATTGCCGAAACTCTCTCTCCAGACACGGACACGGACACCGATAACCCATTGAGTACCGAAACCTTTTTAACCCGAACAACTGGTTTAAAACGAACCTCTTCCTTGCCGGGAAGAGAGGCCACTTCAACAGCTGTGGATCTATCGAGTGGACTGGGGGAGATGACGGACATTCCCGCCAGTGTGTCCAGTACTGCAGGGCGAGAGGGTGAGACTTAAACGCTCTGTGATGCCCAGAAGTGCTGTCTACTCTAGATAGGCAGCTTAATAGACCCTCAGTCTACAGTTAGTATAAACTAACGTTAAATCAAATTAAGAAGTTTATTTTGTGGTTTGCAGCAGTATTGTGTTGAAACAAAACACTTTACAAAGATTCCACCTCCATTAAGAAGTTGCTTGTAATACAGACCTAATTGTGACCTAAAAGATATTTTAAAATACATTTCTTCTACAATAAGTGATTAACGTTGTCTCAATGCAATGCATTATTATTATTACTATATTAAATAAAGGTATTACTGCAGTAGCAGTAGTAGTAATAATAATAATAGTAAAAATAATAGGTTTTATTATACAGCTGAAGTACTTTAAGTATGAATTTTCTGAGCTAATGAGATTACTTACACTCAGTTTCCTCAGTTTTTGGAAGAGCATCTCTTTTAACGAATGACCTCCTTGGCTCATGACCATCCTGGTTCATAAACTGTTCCACTTTCTTGAGCCAATGAGTTCTTTTCAATCTGCAGTTCATTGTTAGCGATTGTTTTTGCTTTATTTATGTGATTTAATTTGGAGAACTTCCACTCCATGTCATTTTTTCCTGCTGACATTTTGGCATTAAATGTGCAGTTAAGTAAATAGAATTAAATGCAGTGAATTGGATCTGGTATGCCTAGTTTTAAAACATTTTGTAGTTATTTTGAGTAAATGTTCTTTAAAATGGGTATTAAAACCTTTTGGCTATCATTATATATGAGCATTATGTTGGCCATTAGACAGTCTTTCTAGGTATGCATTTCAGAATTGGTCTTTAAAAAACATATCTGGACCACAAAACCAGTCATAAGACTCATTTGCATCTAAAAAGCTGAATATATAAACTTTCCATTGATGTATGGTTTGTTAGGATTAGACTAAATTTGGCTGAGTTACAAAGATTTGAAAATCTAGTATCTGAGGGTGCAAAAAATCTAAATATTGAGAAAATTGTCTTTAAGGTTGTCCAGATGAAGGTCTTAGCAATATTACTAATCAGAAATTAAGTTTTGATAAAGATATTTTGTAAATTTCCTACAATAAATATATGGAACATGATCTTTACTTAATATCCTAATGATTTATATATAATTTTGACCCATACAATGTATTTTTAGCTATTGCTACTGGTTTTGTTGTCCAGGGTCACATTTGAGACATCAGAGGATTTGGGAATGAGATATCAATTATGTGACAAATTATTGTAGTTTTGCTTTCACATGTATAACTGAGAAATGTAATAATAATACACCTGTGAGAAATAAAGGTTAGATTGTGAGTTGAAAAAAAATATTTTGCTTTCCAAACCAAAAATCCCCAGTCTTGCACAATATTTTAGTATTTTGTGTCAGTCAGCACTGGGTTAGGCACATTAAACACTGTATTTGACTCCCTTTTTAATCTCACGCATTATTGTCTAGATCATATTAATCTACTTAATGTAGAAACGGCTTATTTTTAGGCCTTTCTCCATCCCCCTCAATTAAAGCTAACTGAATATCCCTGAACATAATGCAAGCTAAAAAATCGTCTGCTGAAAGATCCTTGTAATGCGAGCTCAAAGAGACATTTTCAGTGAGTGAGTCAATTTTTGGATTGTGACATGATCCAAAATCACATCATGGCTTACCGCACTAAAATCAACTTCAAACAATATTGTGGGAACATTCATTTCACAATAGCTCATTTAGATTCAAACGAATTGCTACAAACCAGAAGTATGATTGTTGTACACTACCAGTCAAAAGTTTTTGAACAGTAAGATTTTTAATGCTTTTTAAATAATTCTATTTTGCTTACCAAACCTGCATTGATTTGATTCAAAATACAGCAGAAGCAGCAATATTGTGAAATATTTGTATTATTTAAAATAACGGCTTTCTATTTGAATATATTTTAGAATGTAATTTATTCCTGTAATCAAAGCTTAATTTTCAGCATCATTAGTCCAGTCTTCAGGGTCACATTTATCCTTCAGAAATCATTCTAATATGTTGATTTGCAGTTCAAGAAACATTTATTATTATTATTATTATTATTATTATTATCATCATCATCAATATTTAAAACAGTTAAGTACATTTATTCAGGATTCTTTGATGAATAGAAAGATCCAGAGATCAGCATCTATCTGAAATAAAAAGCTTTTGAAACATTCTACCATTCAAAAGCTTGGAGTCAGTTTTTGTTACAAAAGATTTATCTTTCAGATAGATGCTGTTCTTCTGAAGGTTCTATTCATCAAAGAAACCTGAAACAATTCTACTCAGCTGTTTTCAACAAAATAATAATAATAATAAATGTTTTTTGAGAAGAAAATCAGAATATTAGAATAAGGATCATGTGACTCGAGTAATGATGCTAACAATTCAGCTTTAAAATCACAGAATTAAATTACACTTTAAAATATATTAAAATAGAAAACAGTTATTTTAAATAGTAAAAATAATACAGCTTTTGCTATACTTTGGATCAAATATATGTGGGCTTTCTGAGCAGAAGAGACTTTAAAAACATTACAAATCTTGAAAAAAAAAGCTTTTGACTGGTAGTGTATGTTATGATTTTATTCATTACAACTGAGCCATATTGCAGTTTCCTACCAAGAAACAAAGCATATCTTGCTGTACTTAATTTAAATTTACATAAAAAAGAAAAAAAGAAAATATATATTAATAAATATTTTTTTAACTGGGTAAGAAGCATAGCTTAAATGTTCAGAGGTCCTCTTGTTTATAGATTTGCCTGTGTATGAACTCAATGCAGCCAGTGACAACGCTATAATATGGACTTTGCTAGGTCAGCTGAAGGAAGGAAACAGCAGGTCCCTATGGGTCAGATCCCCTCCATTTTTAGGGCCCAAGCTTTTGTTAGATTAGACGAGCTCGGCTGCCAATTGTTCTCCACCCAAAATCATTACATCCGCAGTCACTTCTGAAAACATCTCACATAGTTCATGAGGTTTCCCAAGGCTCACACCATGCGAAGCGCACCCTAGTGGACATGCTTCTCAAATTTCAATAATATTTCCAGTTTTGATTTGCAGTTTCCAACATGTTGTTCTTTACTTTTCCAAACCAGGACATTCAGAAAAACCTTTAAGCATCTCTACAAATACAGCTGACTGGAGAATGACCTCGGATGATTCCACTGAACACCTGCAGACTGATAAACAGACTACCCATAAAACCACAGCCCAGTGGGAAGGTCCATCAGTAGCATCGCACAGCATCGCCAGCCACCATCCCATAACAGAAGCTCGAACTGTGCGAGAAGTTCCTGTAACAGATCTCAGAGAAATTGACACCACCGATTCGGTCTCTCAAACTGATAGCACCTACATTTCCACAACCAACCGAGTTAGAGAACGCACCCTGCTCTCTGTGACCTCCAACAGCACTTCTGCGTACACTGAGGACTCCTCACACAACTCCTCTGATGCTGTCTCTCAAACTTCCAGCTGGGAAGTGAGAACGTCAGGAGCCACCCAAGGGAAGGAGCAAACTGTAGAAGATGCATCTACGTTGTCTGAACAGACTGAGCCCACGTTTGAAGATCATAATGCCACCAATGCAACTCAAGGCCACTCTTTGGAGACAGAGTGGTCGACCTTGTCCCACAGGACTGAGTCAGAGACGGGACAATCTAGTGTCACAGGACAGACCTTTGAGCAGGTGTCTGATAATGAGAATCCAAATTCAACACCGCCTCTGACAGTGATGAACAGAGATGAAGGAGAAACGGACACCACATCGATGAGTGGTGGGACGTCTTATACAGAGACCAGCGACTCTGTGTCATCTATTCCACCTTTTACCTCCGGTGAACACGATGCCACTAGTACATCCCAACAGAGCCATGATTCCACAGTGACTTATTCTGTTGATACTGATACTTCCACTGAGTTTTCTACTGGATCTGTTAGCTCAACTGGCCATGAGGAACCTGAAGGGTCTCCGACCCACACAGTGGAGGAGACAACCATTCAAGGCCTGACCACTGCACCCCCAATGCTTGAAGATGAAGCCACCACAATTGATGACTCATTTACGAAGTTCCTCGCTGGCAAACCACCCTTCGTCCCAAAAACTGATGATCGGACCAACACGGAAGTGGTGTCAACATCTGCCATGCCATCAACTCAGAGGCCACAGGTTACAGAAGAAGCCACTGAGGAGGCATCTACTGTTTACAGTTCTACCAAGACTTTCACTACAATGATTCCTCCCGTCACCACCCCTCAGCTCCAACCGAGCACCACACCACAAGCCCAAACTGAACGCACTACCCTCGTTACCACAGATATTGTTCAGGTGGTGCGGACGACACCCACCACAGCCCAGCACCCGCTTACTTCCCCTACTGGTGGTCCGCTGGCACCCAGTACATCTGATTCTGCTGACGTCACCACCTTGCACTTAGAAACCAGTACAGCAACGCCAGGGAACACTACTGCACATGGTGGACGTGCAACAACACCTTACAGCAAGAGCACCCCGACCAAGACCACTGTGGTGGTAACCACCAGAAATCACACTGACAAAAGCACCACAGAGATAGGAATGACTACCATGCAGATACCGTTCAGGTCAACAGCATCTCCAGGTATGTTTGACTTTTGGTATTTGTACAGTGACTTGCAAATAGCATCATTCACATCATCAATTTTGTTGGTATTATTAATGGTGCGTGTTAAGAATGCACCAGTATTAAATTTTTGGCCCATAAACGATAAATAGTCTATATTATTGTATGTATACACTACCATTCAAAAGTAACTATATCCACCTTATACTTCAACACGGAAGTAAGTCTATATGGGCAAGACTTTCGGTTTATTAGCCTGCTATAGAGAAATAAACAGAAGAAATATAGCTGCAAGCAGTTATTACTGGAGTTCAAGCACTTTAAGGCATTTAAGCACATATGAAAAAAGACATTAAATATTATTCAGCAAGCCTGTAACCATAAATCAATGATTTAAAAAAGCATTTTTGGCAATTCAGGTAATTAGCCATAGATATATGATGTAATTCACTGTTTATAAATGGTTATAGCACCAGCTGTGGTCCGATCTCCCTAAAACTTGGCATGCTTGTTTAAAATCACCTGTCGCATGTGCACACCAGGTTTTGTGAGGTTTTGAGCTTTTGTTTATGCTTAATAGGCTATTGAGTATATTTGGACAGGCCCCTTTTCTAAATGAACCTGTTACAGCTTCCTAAAGGGAAATTTCAACATTTTATTAATAATTATTGACCTAGAGAGTCCAGATAATTGCACTGCAGTGTTTTTTTTCCAGATTGAGTGAAAAAGCTAGGGCTAGTTTGCAAAAGTATTGTTTTTTTTTGTTTGTTTTTTTACATTTACGTCATTTACATTTTTTTTTTTACATCAACACTTTGGACCAAGACCGTGTGTAAACAATTACGTAGTTATAGCCGTTAGGGTTGGGTCGATAGACGATGCCATCGTCCATCGCCGATGGCCAATAGACATCACGATGCTGAGCCGGCATCGCGATCCTCCGCCCCGCCCCCGCAGCGCCCCGCCCCGCCCCCGCCGCAGCAGCAACCCGCTCACGAAAAACACACACTAAATCCCTATATAGCCAAATGAAATGCATGCTTTCAATTTCTGCATCTTTACTTATTTTATTATTATTATTATGAGGAAATAATAACAAGGAAGTTGTTAGTGATCACAATACAAATTACAGTGAACTCCTAACGAATTACATGAAAGTTCGTTTACATTAATAAATGAGGCATACAAAAACAGCAGAAAAAAAATCAAAATAATTTTAATTAAATTAGATTAAATAAACTACACCAAATATGCCAGAGCTTGGAACAAAAACAAGAGTATCTTTTTTTTCCATCGAAATACGAATGTACAATACAAAGCCTAGTTGGAACACTTGGATTTGTGCCGAAAAACAGAGGTGCGTGAGCCCAACGCGCTATTTTTAGTTTCGCTTTGTTTTAGTTTCTTAACTTTATATATTTTGTTTAATTTCTGTTCTGTTCTAAATACCTCTACATTTAAATCATTCGTTTTGGAGTCAGGGTAACTAACTTATAGCTATGTTTATAGTGTTTATAATGTTAATACATAATATTTCGCTTGATTTGGTATTATTTATTTCTGATATTAAGCTTTCTCTCTAAACATTCCGCTGCTCATTAAATGCGTTTGGAGAGAGTGTGTTAAGCAGTAAGCAAACAATGAGAGCGTTATTGAACTTAAAAAAGCTGACTGGTCGAAAATATGTTAAGGACCAACACACATCCTCCAAATGCATTTATATAAACCCGCGCTTGATCTTGTCTCATCTGCACGCACGCACTGTCATGATCTAATGCACTTGTTAATTCCGGATCTTTAAAAACAAATACCGGAACGCAAAAATCCAAAATCGGACATTTTCCAGAACAGTATCCGGCTCAAATTAAGCACTCGTGGACATGGTAGGCTACAATTAATTAATTCGTTATGAATAAATTATTTAACAACAACCATCCCTCACCCCCGCCCCCCGCAGACGATGCCATCGTCCATCGCGATGTTTCACATTAGACATCGTACGATGCCAAATTGGTCGACATCGCCCAACCCTAATAGCCGTCCCATTCAAAAGTTTTAGTAAAGGCGGCCATGCCCCTTTCAAAGTTTTGGCGTCCCTTTGTGACTGAGAGTCGAAAGTTCAACTTTTTTTGATAATTATTGATATTCACTCTCCAGAGAATCTTCCTGCACTAGTTTGTTTTAGGGATGTTAACCGATGACCGTTTGACCGGTGGTTGACCGTATCAACGTTAACCGGTTAAAGTTGTCGGTAGTCGGTTAAAAAAAAAAGTGCCGGTGCGTCTTTTACGCATTCTGAAGGTGTTTTATCCATTGGTTTTATCATGTTGCAGTCTATTAGGCAACATTCCGCATAAGATGGGCTTAGATTTGGAAATACATTACATCTACATTTCAGTGGTAACCGATAAGGTGATGATGATCATCGTCTTTCTTTATTATGGTTAGCAGTACCTCAACTAAAGCGGCGTCTCTTCGGAGCTGTCATTTTCTTAAATGAGCCGTGGCAATGTTTCAAATGAGCTTCTAACCTAGACAAACGCCTTTATTTTCAAAGCGATCACCTTGTACCCAAAGTTACCATTTGAAACTAAGGAGCCATTTGTCCTACGATTACATACAACAAGCTCTTCGGCGCCGCGTTTGCGGGACTCATGTTTCGCGCTGTAGAGGATTTTAAAAAAGTGACGTGAGTGGCAGTGTGTGTGTGTGTGTGTGTGTGTGTGTGTGTGTGTGTGTGCGGGAGGCAGAGCGGCAGAGAGAGGCCGCGATCACACCGAACGCGTTTTTGCAGTTGGAGGCGCCTCTTTTGAATGGTTTTCTGTTGTCAGTGAGCGTTCTACGCGCTGCTTATGCGCCCCAGGCACCTCGCGTTTTTGCAGGAGCGCTCTGAGCGCGTGAAGTTGAAAAAAAAATCAACTCTGAGCGGAAAAACGCCCAACGTCATTCGCGTTCTTTTCCATTGTCCAATCGAATGAATGGAGAGGCAGGCCTTCTGTTGTGGTGACGGAATTTTACGGTTGCTTAAAAAGTCCGGAGACTGCAAGAAATAGAGGAGAAACCTTTTGTGACTATCGTGGGTAACCCGGAGCTGTATTATTTAGGGTTTCTGCTAATATGACAGTTTACTTAACAGCATAAAACTAAGATTTTAGAGTGCTCGCGCTATAATCCTTTGATTTGACGGACAGGACAGCTGTTTTGGTCGTTGCTTAGCAACATTAAAAAAAAAGCAGCACGCTCTTTTATTAAAAGTCACCAAAAAAAGGCAGTGCTGTGCGCCTCGCGTTTTTAGAACTAAAAGATGCGTTCGGTGTGATAGGGGCCAGATGCGACAGAGTTGCGAAATTGCAGGCGCGGCTCGAAATGGCTGTTATTTCAAATAGCGTACCATATTTTAAACTAATCGGTTAACCGGTTTCAACCGGCTAATGAGGCTCGGTGGTCGGTCAAGAAATTTTTTAGTTTTCGCCATCCCTAGTTTGTTTCCAATCAGGCAAAAACCTAGGACTAGTTCGCAAAAGTAGGTTTTTCAAAAAATACAAAATAGCCGAAAATTTTGCCAGGCAACATAAGACACATAAGCCTGTGACACAGTTAAGGAGTTACCCATCAGGCCGATTGGGGCAAGCCATGGTGACATTGTAGACAGTGTGAGTACTACCATCCCTCCAAGTTTCAAATCTGTATGACTTATGGTTTGGTCTGCCTAATCAGTTTTATGTGGAGATTGATGATACTTGGCCATTCTAACAATTTTAGAATGCTACGTGCTTGAACCCTTAATAACAACGTGCTGTAAATTGTAAAACTGTCTGCACTACAAACCAGTATGTCTATAATAAGGATAATACATTAAAATAATATGACAAGACACACCAATTTGCAATATCAAGCAGCAAAACGGGCTGTTTTGTATAACTAAAACTAGCGGATGAAACTGGAAACCAAACCCATAAAATTTACAAATGGCCGCTTAGAGAAAAATAAGGTGAACTGGTGATAAAAAAAAAAAAAAAAAATCCTTGGAATACCTTAGCAATCACACTTGTGTTGTAAAGGTGATTTTTGCAAAAGTAAAAATCTTATTGCTAACAGTTGTTACATTGTTTACAGTTACATTGTTTGTGAATTCACTTGTTCATTTGATTCAAACAATTCGAATAATCTCTTTCTCCTCTTTAGATCATGTGTGTGGGCCTCAAACCTGTGCAAATGGAGGCCACTGTGTTAGATCAGCTAAGGGAAGTTACTACTGTCAGTGTCTGCCTGCATGGACAGGACCCTTCTGCACAGAAGGTAAGAAACCCACTTAAATGTACAGTAACAGCCAGACTGGACCATCTTTCATTTTGGATGTGACAGTCATATTGACCCATAAATGCCACAGCTCCAGTGCTGTAATATCAAATTAAAAGCTTTAAGGCCTGATTTACTAACAGTTTGCGCCAGAGCAAACCGTCTTTTGGCGTTAAAATAGTACTGTCAGGATTTACTAAAAACGCCAAGTGAAGAATTAGCACTGAAAAGAAGTGGACACAGTTATTTTTGTGCCTGACCTTATTGAATATGCATTTGTAAGAGTTTGTCAGACACAAAATTTATGGGAGAAGAGTATTAAAATGAATCACACAATAATCGTCAAATTACTGGTATTTGCACCATTATTTAACACCAGGCGGTAATTTGCGCTGTTCTTGGTAGATTGTGGAATCATTATGGAAATGATCTGGCTGCATCAGTGATCTTTAATGTGCGCATTGTCAGTAAATCACACACAGAATTTTCCCCTCCCATTGGCGCTTTTATGAAATTGCGCTCTAATGCTATTTTGCACTGTTAAGTAAATCTGTAACACAATGTAACTTGATGTAAGGCTTGTTTGTATCAGGATTTCTGATGAAAATGAATGAATTAGGCTGTGTTTTTCTGTAGATGTGGATGAGTGTGTAAGTAGTCCGTGCCCCCAGGGTTCAGTGTGTGTCAACACAGGTGGCTCTTTCAGCTGTGAATGTGCACTGGGCTTTGACTTAGAGGATGGCCGCAGTTGTACGCAAGGTAAGTGGTTAGTTGTCCACAATAAAATAATGTACACAGTGCATACATATATTTTGGTGATAACCCTATGATATTGTATTTGCTTTTGCTTTACCCTGCAGTGAAGACATTTTTGGGCACTTTCATCGTCAACACCTCAATGCATCATAGAAGTTTAGGTCTGCATGAGCTGCACAGAGAGATCTCACAGCTGGTATGCAACATTGTACTGCATCTCACACCTGACAGCCTCACGACCCACAGCCAATCAGCTAATGCAGAAACCATTATGGAAATAGAGAATGTAATTGGTTGAACATGATAAAGTGATGGAGTTGAGGTTAATTGTATATACTTGTGTATTGGTTTTTCAGCTCAATGCCTCACTCTCCATCTTCCATGGTTACAGACGCTCCACTTTGCGTAAAAAGTAAGTTTCTACTGATCTTGCAGAGACACAGCTGGAATAAGAATAAGATATTCCACATAATAGACATTTACATATAGTCCATAAGAGAAAATAAAAGTTAAATTTATAAAAATGACACCATTCAAAAGTTTACATACACTTGATTCTTAGCATTGTGTTGTTACCTGAATGATCCACAGTTTTTTTTTGTTTAGTGATAATTGTTTATGAGTCCATTGTTTGTCCTGAACTGTTATAAAGTTAATTATTTGGGTTTTCAGCATTTTCGTGTATTTGAACTATTTCCAAAAATGACTATGATTTTGAGATCCATCTTTTCACACTGAGGACAACTGAAGTACTCATATATAACTATTAAAGAATTTTAAAATGCTCACTGATGCCTCAACTTTTTGAATTTGATAGTAAAGGTGAACTTTACTTATTTTGTCTTCTGGGAAACATGTAAGTATGGATAATATGATATTTAAGCAAAATAGGAAAAATTTATGCATTCATTCTGTTCAAAAGTTTACATCCCCGGCTGTTAATGCATTGTGTTTTCTTCTGGAGCATCAGTGAGCATTTGAACCTTCAGTAATAGTTGCATATGAGTCCCTCAGTTGTCCTCAGTGTGAAAAGATGGATCTCAAAATCTATATGTAAATGTTTTTTTTTTTAATGTGAAATATCTTATTCAGGTCAGTACTAAATAAAAAATAACATGGATTTTGAACGACCCCTTAAAATTTTGGCAAAATAATTAACATTTTGCAGATTCTGCAAGGTGTATGTAAACTTTTGACTTCAACTGTAAATAGTAAATATAGCCATTCTATAAGTGATAAAGCATTTAATTTCCATCCAAATATTATTGTAGTGTTACACCATTTTCAGTAGAGGTTTTGTTCATATCACCTACCTGTTGCAAAGTTTTAGTCATTTTTCTTTGTTCTCACATGAAAATGCATATACCTTGTGCAGAGACGGAGATGGTGTGCAGATCTCAGCGGTGAACATGTTTTCATTCTCCTCCAATGTGACCAGCATGGATGTCAACGAAAGCATCCGGATGTCCCTGAGCAACTGCAGCCGGACGTACTCACACTGCACCATTAAACTTCAGCACCATCTCTCCTATCAAGGTACCATTCAGCGCTCGCTGTCTGCATCATACCCTTATCTCAAATCCATCCACTCTGTTCTTATCCTCCACTCCACTCCACCACTTCAGAGATATGATAATACCAGTCACGCAATATACACGGATAACACAGTCTTGAGGGGGGCTCTCTGGGCCCCTAAAATAATATTTTGGAAAGCTCTTTGTCACACTGTTTATCTCTGGGAAGCCATTTGTTCTGAAGCACTTCTTTCTGTTTAGTGGAGAGCCTGTGTGTACAGAAGACCAAGTGTGATTTGTCATACTCTGAGTGCACGGACACTAGTGGGACCCCATACTGTCAGTGCAAACCAGGATACTTTAAAAAGAATCCAGGGGACATGACCTGCAGAGGTACAACATGCGCTTGTGTCTTTTCAGTTCTTTGATTAAAAACGTTTAAACGGTGAGACTTTGCCGGCACTGTAAAATGAATGCCAAGTTTCTTATTTAAGAATTTTAATTTAATTTAAAAATTGCAATGTTTTTTTTAGACTGTGGAGATGGACACAAACTTGTTAATGGCAGCTGTGTTGAGTAAGTATGTTTTTAATGCATTTTAAGTAGTGCTGGGCAACGATTAATCACATCCAAAGTAAAAGTTTTTGTGTACATAATATATGTGTGCGTACTGTGTATATTTATTATGTATATATAAATACATACACATGTATATATTTAACAAAATATTTTGTTTATATATTAAATATATTTTTATATAATATAAATTATATGAATATAAATACATGTAAATATTTTCAAAATATATACTGTATGTGTGTGTCTTTATTAGTGGTGGGCCGTTATCGGCGTTAACGTGCTGCGTTAACGTGAGACTTTTATCGGGCGATAAAAAAAATATCGCCGTTAATCTATTCTCAAAATTGGGTTGGGAGCTGGGTCTAAACTACACACGCATGCGATATGGACTAGTGTCTGTGAAAACTGAAATGCAAAAAGACCGTTTTAATATGAATCCGGTATGTTCCGTTTGCCTAGCTGTATGTATGAAATTCATACTATGAATGGTGGAGACGCGCTTTTACTACACGCATACTGAAACACACGTGACGCTCCCGGTAATTTCTGGCATTTGCATCTCACATGAACAGATAAACTCAATCTCCAAAACTGCTGTGAGTGTCACTTATACCGTTTCATTTGAGAAAACTCGCAGCATGTCATACTGTATACACAGAAACTTCACGGCAACCTGTCAAAATAAAAGTACGGTGTAACATGTTTAGTCATGGGTAGCGCACATATTCTGAATGCCTTCATCAGAATTCAAATTAGCCATTTTAATCTAGATTAATCTAGATTAATTCCAAGATTTAATCTAGATTAATCTAGATTAAAAAAATTAATCTATGCCCACCCCTAGTCTTTATATGTACATAATAAATATGCAGAGTACACACACACACACACACACACACACACACACACATATATATATATATATATATATATATATTATAAACAAAAACTTTTATTTTAAATGTGATTGATCGCGATTAATCATTGTCCAGCACAAATTTTAAGTAAATATTACTTTTGAAAAGTCTACAATGCTACAAGAAAGTCTTAATTATGATTTCAATAGGTCTTAAATTTAGGGACGGAAAGACAAGAAATATGGCTTAATGTGATGATTAAACTTCAAAAGTTTATATTATATTTAATTAACATGAGCCTACTTTATACTGCGCTTATCAGGAAAATCCGCCACCTGCTGTCAGAAAATGAATTTACATTTTTAATAAGCCCGTCTGCTGTTTTTGTTCAGAACAATGTGAATATCAACCCATGTTTTTATGCTGCAAACACAGAGTTGTAAATATGAACTGGTGAATTGACGAGAAGATGCATTATAAAAAAATGTAAACAAATTTAAAGATAGTAAAATATATTTATATGTTATTTAATTATTATAACTGATTGATAATAATTGTTTAAATTAATATATTGTTTGATACTTTTGACTTCTCAATTTTCTTAAAAATGGTTTAAAGGCCTAAATGATAAGTTTATCATTTTATAAAACTTTTTGTATTTGTGAAAACCCCTGTCTAAACTGTAAATCATGCTTTTTACAGTCATTTTACAGTTTAATGTTACCAAAGACATTGCCCTGCTGCGTCATACGGTATTATTTGTATTTGTGCAGGTTCTAAATAAGGTCTTAAAAGTCTTACATTTAAGCTTGAAAATCCTGCAGATACCCTGTATTCCTGTAAACAACCAGTCATTGTTTGGACACACCAACTAATTTTAGATTATTGTTTTCCCCCACAAATTAGAAGAATAATGTCATTCAAAACTATGAAGTGGCACAAATGGAAGTATGAAGTAGTTAAATTGTTACCAAAAATCTTGAATTTTGGTCAGTGTTATATTTTTTGATATTTTTTTTTTGTTTCATGTTTTCTGTTTTCACTTTAATTTTAGTTAAAGATTTTGTAATGTGGTATTTAAATAGAGTTTATTTATTTTTAGCTATTTTAGTACTTCTTAAACTTAAACTAAATGACACAAAATAAAATATTTTTTTAAATATATAGTATATTTCATTTTAGTTGGCATGTATTTTTATAGTTTTAGTTATTGATAAAAACCCAGATTTTAGTTTCTCCAACATAGCCACTCTTTGCTTAGATTACAGCTTTAAACACCCTGGGCATTCTCTCAACTTCATGAGGTGCCACCTGAGATGCTTTTTAAACAGTTCTGCCGGAGTTCCCATTTATGCTGGGCATGCTTTGCGCTTGTTGGCTGTTTTCCTTTACTATCCAGTCCAACTCATCCATTTCCAATTTCAGGCATTCAAGTATAAGCCTTTAGATCTAAAGCATTTTACGATGAAGGGAATCAAATTCAGTCAGTTGTGTCCAAACTTTTGACTGGGAGTGTGTATTAGTATTTGTTTTGTACATATGTATTTTTGCAGCAAAACACTAAGTTCTTTTTTACTTCTTCAGGTGCATGTTTGGATTTGGAGGCTTCAACTGCAATAATTGTAAGACTTTATTTAAATTTATATAACGCTTTTATAAATGGATTACGATTCAAATATTCATTTGCATAACTTAATTATTTAGCGGTGAAATATATAATGCTTGTGAAAAATCTAGCATTCAGCTAAATCATATTATTTTCAGACTGCCAATAAATAAAAGATCTTAATGTCAGTAAAATAATCTTGTGTTTAATAGTCTATAAGCTGATAGCCGTGGTGGTTTCTCCTGCCGGAGGAGCTCTTCTGTTGATTGTCGTCATTGCTCTTATAGTCACCTGCTGCAAGTAAGATCATGACATAAATATGCAACTTACTTATTTTACAGTTAAATATCTTGGGAAAATTTCAAACCACAAAAATGTCTCAATATTTTTGTTCATTGCATCCACAGAAAGGACAAAAATGACATCAACAAAATCATTTTCAAAAGTGGAGACCTTCAGATGTCACCTTACGCAGAGTTTCCTAAGAGTAATCGTGTGTCTATGGAGTGGGGCCGGGAGACTATTGAGATGCAGGAGAACGGCAGCACCAAAAACCTCTTGCAAATGACAGACATTTATTACTCGGTATGTGATCATATGCATCTATCGTAAGCTTAAAATGATTATATACACTGCCTTGCAAAAGTATTCATACCCCTTCATGTTTTCCCCTACTTTAAAAAAAGTCATTTAAAGTAGTTTAACATAAGGCAGCAACATAACAAAATGTGAAAAAAATGAAGGGGTATGAATCATTTTGCAAGGCACTGTAGAAAATTATAAAATCAGAAATGAGCTATGGCATTCATTTAGGCTTTGGTTTTCGAATTTGTCTAATATGGAAGCTTATTTCTGCAGTGAAATAAAAACAAAAAGATCATTCATTTCAAAATTCTGACTTTTTTTCTTACAGTTGTGTTGTTGATGTTAACTCACCATTAACATCTCACAATTCTATTTTCTCAGAAATTGTGAGAAAAGTCTGAATTATGAAGCTTACAGTTCTGAGATGCAATGAGTTATAAATATTATTTTTTTTAATTCTGTGGCAGAAATAAGCTTCAACAGTCTAATGACACATCCTGAATTTAATTTTACACATGAGTAGCTAATACGTGACTGCTATTCTGTCTTTTAGCCTGCACTAAGGAACTCTGACCTGGAGCGTAATGGTCTGTATCCTTTCTCTGGCCTCCCTGGTTCGAGGCATTCCTGCATCTACCCTGCTCAGTGGAACCCTTCCTTCATAAGCGACGATTCACGGCGGAGAGACTACTTCTGACGGCCTCACCCAGCAGGCGTGCAATTTGATACTGCATATAAGCTCTTTCTCGGCGTGGTTGGACCTGTCGCAGATCCTGGAGCTGGATACTGACCACTAAAGGCCTTTGAATGTGAAAATGAGCTGGCAGGAAAAGACCATTATCTGTGAGACTGGAAGAAAGCCGCAGAGGCCTGTCGGGATCAATTTAGCATTTGAACACAGTGCCACAATAAGACTTTAGTTTCTGGTGTGGAGCTGATGAACCAATGTTCTTATAGCTCCTCGCAGAGCGTTTATGCTTAAGTGGAAGTCGGTGAATTTAGAATAACACGCAACAGTATAACTTTTATATTATGAAAGTTTGCACTATGAACTCCTCAAATAGATATTATCTCAAATGGAAAAAGCCATAAATGTATCATATTTATACTTGGAATAATGTACCCAACTGGTTTGTACTGTGTTTTGTGACTGATGGGGTATCTGGATGTCTGTTTGTGTATGTTAATCAAAAGTTAAAGGGATGGTTCAATACAAAATGAAATTTTTGATATCATGTGCTCACCCAAAACTTGTAAGCTCTAATTCCTTGGTGGAACACCAAGGAGTTATTTAGAACAGAATGTCAAAGCTTTCAGACTCTTTATCATAGCATATGGATTTAGAAGACTTGGATTATACTGTGTAAGTCTTACTGACCATTATTAGTTTTATGGTGCTTTTTGGGGCTTACCAGATGTTTGTCTAAAACATCTTTTTTGTTCCATGTTGGAAAAACAGTCAGTGTGTTTGGAACAATATGAGGGTGAGTATGTGATGACATTGTTACATTTTTGGACTAAACCATCTCTTTAGTGTTTTGAAGTGGTGTAGTTTATATCAGAGAAATGTTGTGAGATTTACGCTGGAGAACTAAACCTGTGTAAAAGCTGGTAGGATTTTGAAACGCAATATTACTGGATGCAGCATTGGTGTCAAATGTAGCAAATAGTGCCACAAGGTATTACCGTTTGTTTGAACAACAGTAATAATCATAAAACGCAGTGCTGCCTTGTTTGTTTCCTAATTTATTTTATTTAAAGATACTGTAGTATTATCTGGAGGACCTCCCATGTGTTTGTATGGATGCTTGATGTTGCATGGACTTTTTATTTCATCTAATGTGTGTTCTTGTGAGATGTGCTTTAATTGTAATCTTTAATATCAGAGACTGCTTTCCTCATTAGCATTTTCCCCTCCTCTGTGGATGGTCAGTTGAATCTGGCGTTGTAGTCAGAATTGTATTGTAAAATAAAAGATTAATAAAGTTTGATTTCTTATGTTTGTTTTATTCGTTCATTTATTTAATATTAAACAATCACAAAAAAGTGATATCTGACACTTAATCAGTTTTAAAAGACCAATTTTACCTTAGAAACGGTTGGCATGTCAGTTTCTTCACCAACCTTTTGGCCTTCTGTAATGTAAGCATTTGGAAGATCTTTATACTTGGATAGGTATCACCATGAAAATATTTATGACTAAAGATAACCGTTTTATTATATTATATAGGCTACTCTACATATTATACAGGCTTATCATGTCTTTATGTAAGAAGCAGACTGAAATGTAATAGTTTTTTCTCTGTGTGGACTAAAAGGCGCTTCAACTTCCGGTTCATTAACTGTGCAGTATGGTAATGGTAAAACTGTTTGCACTACAAACATTAAAATAACACGGTAGGACACACCAATTTGCAATATCAAGTAGCAAAACGAACTGGTTTGTAACGCTAAAAATGTCTGTACCAGAGACCACAGAGCTGGACGTGGATGAGACCGTATATATATCTATGGATGAGACGATCCAGACCCATGAAATTTAAAAATGGCCGCGCTTACTCATACGAGAAGAAAAGGGCGATAACAGGAGCACACTTTAAGTCGTACAGTGACTTTTATGGGGCTTTATTTTTTACCTTTGACCAGTGTATTCTATTAAAATTGGTTTTCAACGGAAAGAAACGAAGTCAATCGCTTTGGAACGACATGACGGTGAGTAAATTATACAGAGTGACAGTAAATTACAGGTTTGCAACCATTTGTGCTCAAATCATGTGCCCTCTTGTTTTCGAAATGCAAAATATGCAGATGAATCAATGATAATTTTTTTTTTCTTCCAGTGAGCTGTGGAGTAAATGCATTTATAAAAATAAAGCATTAACTGGAATTCAGAACGAAACTAATTTGCATTTCAAATAACGTTTCTGCAGTATTTTATTTGCATAGAGATGTACAGAAAAACTGAGTGGCCAGTGTAAAAAAAAAAAATATATATATTGTTAATATGAGCTTGTTGGCGTTTGCCATTGTGAATATGGCTGTTTCTATTGCCACTATTCTAATGAATATCGTTTTAATCTACTGTATGATTTCTTAACAGAAAAGACCAGTAAACAGCATAAAACCACCACTTAATGTTTTACTGTTGTCACGTATTGGATTGAATCTTATTCTTTTTTTATCAACTTTGTTGACCTAGCTACATTTTACATTTTATATTCTCATTGTCATGCTCTGAATGTTTGTTACTACTTCTAGATTATTTCTGTATGGTGACCTTTTTTTGATCTGTGTGAAGACACACATCATACTCTTTGTGTACTTGGCACTGTTTATTGAAAGACTCTTTTTATTTTCTGTTTGAATTCCTTATGGATGTGTTTTGGGAACTTAAAATGTCTGTAATGGCCTTCAGTTCAATCAGTGATGATGTGAACATCACCAGCAAAGCAGTCTATGTAGGATGCATATTAGTCACAGACTTTTGGCTTAAATGTTGCTATTTTTTTTCATTTTGTCTGAGTACTATGCTGATATTAAGCAGTGCAACTATTGTCTACTCGCTGAATCACATGAAGAGACTGAAAAAGAACACAAACTCTTTCTCTGCTCTTCATAAAAAGCAGCAGATGAGACAGTTCTGGGCATTACACAGACAGTCCTCTTCTTTCTCACTTCAGGATGGCTCATGACTGAAGAGCTTGTTGTGTATTTTGTTGATTTTGTTTCTAAAAATATTGGCAAAAAACTACAAATTCTGTAATGTCACTTCTGCCAGCACTTTTTATAAGCATAATGCAAGGGAAGCGTTGCTGGACAGCACTCAAACTAAATCAGTCTAAAAATGTTCTGAAGTGTGGGTGGATGTGAAATGTTTTCATGGGCTTAAAATACTTTATGGTTCAGTAACTTTTTTTTCTTGTCTGAAGTCACAGTAATTATTGAAAATACCTTTTGGTTAAAAAAGAACATAATTTGCAAAAATTTGAATGGATTGAATGGAGATATATAAAACACACAACCATAATTGTCAAAATAACCCAAGTCTACATAATCCAGATGGACTGTATTCAGAAACTTGTACTCTATTCAGTTTTCTTTATATGTGTAAAGTATTTTTTTTTGTTTGCTTATTCAGTACATCAGATATTCACATTCCCTCAGTTTTTCTTAGGCCTAATGTGGTCATTCTGATTAGTTATTGTTTCATGTGTTATGTGTCTTTTGGCACACTTTTAGAAAAAAATGCCTAAATTGAGATTATTATTTATTGGTGAGGTGCCCTTGTTCTTTTAGCTCATAATTCAGTTGTTCTAGTCCCACCTTGTGGACTGAATGCATATTACAACTAATTTGACACGTTCTTCTATGCTTTTCAAGCCTATACAAGTACTAAGAAGAAAGCAAAACAAAGTTTGATAGCAGCTCTCAGGAAAACCCTCCTTATTTAGCCAGCCTGAAAGAAAAAAATGTTTGAGATCCAGGGATGGTACATCACCAGTAACGACAGTGCACAAATCTTCTATATTTCTTTTCAAAGTAACAGGAATCATTTGATTATTTCACATCACATTTTGTTAATCCATAGCATACTATATGTACATACTGTAATATGTTTAATTTCATCTGAGAGTAAAAAAAAAAAAAAAGCCACAAATATGACAAATATCTAATGGCATGTCTGGGCTACTTTGATACATCTCAGTTTGTATTCAGGACTGTAGTCCCCAGAACTACTAGTAGTTATCAACAACAAATAACCCTCATGAACATTTGCAAGATGCAGGTCTCAAAAAATATAAAAAAATAAAAGTATTTTTTTTTTTATAAACTATATTAACTCTTTTAAATGTATTTATAGCTGTGTCCAATAACAGTTACTAACAGGTTGCATAAACACTACTCATGCACTTTTACACACTCTCTCTCTTCGTTATTTTACACTATACAAAACATATTTAAATTAGAGACTGACGCCTTCACACCTTCCTTGCCCAAATAACAAACTTCTTCCTCTTAGTGGCCAGTGGAAAAATGGTTTCCTTCACTGTTAAGATGAGCAAGGTGACATTTGCCATAGTAAATGTGCCTGTTTCTGTTGCCACTATTCTGGTGAATATGTTTTTTGTCTACTGCATGATTTCTTCTCAGGAAGGACCAGTAAACCGTGTAAAACCACCGCTTAATGTTTTACTGTGGTCACTTATTGGTTGCAATCTTATTCTTAACATTTTTAATCTTTTATTCAGTTTTTTCAACTTTGTTTATCCAGCTCCGTGGATATACGTTTTTTCAGTGGCTGGTTTTCTTTTTGCCATGTGGACTGGATTTACTGCCTCCTTTGCTCTGAATGTGTGTTACTACTTACAAATTGTTCCTGTACGGCAAACTGTTTTGATCTGGATTAAGAAGCACATCAGACTCTTTGTGTACTTGGCATTATTTGTTGACAGACTCTTGTTTCTTCCTGAATTCCTTGGACGCTGTATCTTGTACATTTCTGCAATGAACTTGAATTCAACCAGAGATCATGTGAACAACACCAGCGAAAAAACAAATTCAGGATTCTACGTATTATCACACATTTATTTTTGGATTAGATGCTGCTATTTTTTGCTGTGTCTGGGCATTATGTTGGCATCAAGCAGCGTGACTGTTGTCTACTTGCGGACTCATATAAAGAGAATGGAGGAAAACAACAACTTTTTCTCTGCTGTTCGTAAAAAGCAGCAGATGAAAGTGACAATCATAAGCATTATACAGGGTGTCCTCTATTTTCTTGCTGCAGGATGGCTCATGATACGTGAGCTCTATGCATATTTTGCTGTTGATTTTTGGGATCGACGTGGCCATTTGATTTTCACTGTCATGGCACTGTACTCTCTTGGGGCAACCATCCTTTTAGGTATTGGCCAGACAAAATTCCGCCTAATGGCTAAAAATGTTGGCAGAAAACTACAAACCCTGAAATGCCCTCTTTCCTGATGTGTCAGTTTAGGTTATGTTACTTCTACCAACAGATGGATCTATATGCGTGATTTACAGGAAAGCAATGTTGTGGAAACATTCACTAGATCAGTCTAAAATGTTCTGAAATGTGGATGCCAGTACAAGAACATAATTTGCAGAAATTTGAATGGATATGAAATTGTGTTGACATTTGCAAACCACAAACTCACTATTCCTTTTTTATGCAAAATAGTAAATACAGCAAATACATCTATTGTAGACTGAATATGGAATCATGTTTAATATTTTTTAAGATGCATTGCTAAAAATAGTTTTGATATGAATTTCTGTGGTGATTATTTAGAAATATAGACTACATAAAGAAAACTGACTGTAGAAAACCAGACTTTGCTTACTGTTTTGTTGTGCTCTTTTCAAGGTTACTTGTGTGTAATATATTTATTCTTTGTAATATATGTGACCCTGGACCACAAAACCACTAAACCAGTCATAAGTGTAAATTTGTCGAAATTGAGATTCTTACATCATCTGAAAGCTGAGGAAATAAGCTTTCCATTGATATATTGTCTGTTACAATAGGACACTGTTTGTCTGAGATACAACTATTTGAAAACCTGGAATCTGAGGGTGCAAAAAAATCTAATTATTGAGAAAATTGCCTTAAAAGTTGTCCAAATGAAGTTCTTAGCAATGCATATTACTAATCAAAATCAAGTTTTGATATATTTATGGTAGAAAATTTGCAAAATATCTTCATGGAACATGATCTTTACTTAATATGCTAATAATTTTTGGCATAAAAGAAAAATCGATCATTTTGACCCATATGTATTTTTGGCTATTGCTACAAATATACCCCAGCGACTTAAGCCTGGTTTTGTGGTCCAGGGACACATATTTACTCTTTTATGTTGTTATTCTGACATTGGCTATAGTTTTACATGATATACACTACCAGTCAAAAGTTTTTGCACAGTAAGATTTTTAAAGAAGTCTCTTCAATTACCAAGCCTACATTTATTTGATCCAAAGCAAAAACAGTACAATTCTGAAATAGTTTTACTATGTAAAATAACTGTTTTACTATTTGAATATTTATTAAAATATTTCAAAGCTGGATTTTTAGCTTCATTACTCCAGTCACATAATAAATCATTCTAATATTCTGATTATTCTGATTATAATTATTATTATGTTGAAAACAGCTGAGTAGAATTTTCTTTTGATAAATAAAAAGTTCAGAAGAACAGCATTTATCTGAAATAGAATTTTTTTAGTTACATGACAGAAATTTTTATCATTACTTTTGATCAATTTAAAGCATCCTTGCTAAATAAAAGTATTCATTTCTATATCTATATATATATACATATATATATATATATATATATATATATATATAATATTTTTTTTTTTTTTTTTTTTTTTAAATAAAATGATCTAATCTCTTGAATGGTATAGTGTATAATGTTACAAAAGTTTTTTATGTCAGATAATTTATGTCTTTGGATCTTTCTATTCATCAAATAATCCTGAATAAAATGTATTCAACAGTTTTAAATATTGATTATGATGAGGATAATAATAATAAATGTTTATTCAACAGCAAATCAGCATGTTAGAATGATTTCTGGATCATGTGACACTGAAGACTGGAGTAATGATGCTAAAAATGTAGCTTTGATCACAGGAATACATTTCATTTTAATGCCTATACGTGCTACGTGCTACAAGTTTTCTTTTGAAAGAAAACATTTTATTTATTTTATTTTATTCTTTTAGGATATAGGTTATTATTTCAGGCGTCATGTTACTTAAAGAAATATATTTCCGTAAGTTATTCTGAAAAATAAGATAATTAATTATTGGTGACTTGCCCTTACTGCTTCATCTCCTAATTCAGTTGTGCTAGTCCCACCTGCTGGACTGAATGCATATTACAACCAATTTATGGTAATAGCAGCTGAAGCGTTCAAACAAGTGCTTCCCTGCATTTCAAGCCTATACAAGCAAAAAGAACGCAAAACAAACCCTCCCTCTTTAGCCAAACTGAAAGAAAAAATGTTTGGGATGCAGGGGTGGGACATCACCAGAAACTGCAAAGCACAAATCTTTCCTTTAATAGCCAATAGTATAGGCTATATGTGCATAGAATTATGTCTAAGAATGACAGGTAAAACTTTTTAGCCACAAATATGTCAAATATCTCATGCCATGGCTCAGTTGTTTTCGTGAGTGCAGTCACAAAAACTAGGTTACTCGTTATCGACAACAACCAATTGCGAAATGTCTGGGTAACTAAATATTAAAAGAAAAGTGAAACTAAAGATGAAACGACAACTACTAATGGAAAATAAAATATATTCCGTTATTATTATTATTATTATTATTATTATTATTATTTACATTTATGTGTAATAGAAAAATATGTTTCTTATAAATTTCAAATGTAAAAAACTATATTAACTATTTTAATGTATTTGTAGCTTCGTCCAATAAAAGTAACCAAGAGGGTATATAAACACTCACTCAGGGACACACTCTCTCACTCTTGCTCTCTCTAGTCTCCGGTTGAGGCTGTTCAGCGGTGTGAAACAAATCGGACGAGATCAGTCGATATCTGCTCATAAAACTGAAAAATCAGTATTTCTGTCACTTGCAGGATTATGTTTATGGATGATCGTCTATTTCTGGACTGTGCGATTTATGTTTGTTAAAATGAGCGGCTGTTAAAGGTGAGATGATGACGTTGTTTTTCCAATTCTGCCGTTATTTTCTTAACATTAACGTTACGCTTATCGCTTAAGCGAAAAATAGTAGTCTATACGTTTACGAATATTTCTCTAAGACTTAATATGTCTCTAAGACTTAACTGATCGTCCTAAATTACGATTGTTATGATAAAGTTAGAGGATATCAAAAACATTCACTTTCTCAATCACATCGCTTATCTTTTATAATATTCGCCGTCTCTTTTTACAGATCTGTCGCTCAAGATACAGTTTCAGGTAATGTTATAAGCACTTGATCTGAGGTCATATCTATTAGTCCCAGGACGGAGGATAGAAAATGAGTCCATCTCTTATCCACACATCAGCTCCAAAGTAATTAAATCCAGATTTCATCCTCTACTTTGAGTGGAAATATGGACTGCAGTGGTGTTGCACTAGGTTTGGATGTGGATAATAGTTTTGGACAGATGGTTTGGCAGAACCTCCCATCCATGGTCCATCTGGATCTCCTGTCCTCTAAAGGTTCTCCTCAGCTCCCGGATATGCTTCTATCGCCTTTGTTTCAGGATTCACGTCTCAAAGCCTTTCTTTTGTCAAGCCCGGAGCCACTACTCACCCTCCTCTCCTTGAACCGAAACTCACCGGGTACTCCATCAGGCGCTCCACAGATGTGTTTCATGCCTACATTTGAAGACAGTGAGGTTGGTCACAACCTTACACATGGTTGCTCTACAAGAGATTGCCAAGCTGGCACCAAATCACTTTCCTTAGAGCAAGCACCACACAGCAGCAGGAATAACAATGCTTTAAACCAAACTCCGGTTGGCACTATGGAGGAAATAAAGGAAGGATTGATGATTCAGTCATTGTGGCATCTCTCCCAGCATGTTTCGTTGGCGAATCGAGCCAGTTGTTTACAACAGAGGGTGTTGGCGATGCTTGGTGAACATGCTTCTAGGCACTACAGCCACCAACTGGATGGTTTGAAGAAGAAGCTTCTTGAAGCACACTGTTCACCCAAGTTGACACCAGGGCATCTTTTTGAGACTTTTAATGCTGTAGAGATGCAGGAGGTAGAGCAGGCTCTTATAAGAAACCTCTCTCAAGCACATGGGCAGGCTCTGAATTCCAGAGATTTGCAGAATTTAGCACACAGTGGTCATGCTGTTTTGCATGGAGTGCTGGAGGCTCTGGACTCGGATGCCACTGTGAGCAGCTCAGATGAAGAGTGGGACCATGAAGACGCCAGAGGGACCTCAGTGGAATCACAGTGAGTATGATGTGATCTCAAATGGTCTTCTTAATTGATGTAGAACTAATTAATGTGAGTGTTGATACATGGGAAGAAATAGACCTTAATGTAAGACATTAACAGTATTATTTGCTGCAGTAGAACACAATAGATAAAATGTTGAGCTCTCCTCTATACAACTACAGTTCATATTTAAAGAAATACCAGTTTATGTCTTTGTAGTTCCATAAATCTGACCCTAGACCACAAAACAAATCATAAGTTGCATGGGTATATTTGTTGCAATAGCCAAAAATCATTAGGATATATAAGTAAAGATCATGTTTCATGAAGATATTTTGTACATTTCCTACCGCAAATATATCAAAGCTTAATTTTTGATTAGTAATATGCATTGCTAAAAGCTTAATTTGGACAATTTTAAAGGTGATTTTCTCAATATTTTGATTTTAAATTTTTTTTTTTGCACCCTCAGATTTCAGAATTTCAAATAGTATCTCGGCCAAACATCAATTTCAAAATGGACCCTTATGACTGGTTTTGTGGTTGTGGGTCACAAAGAACAAAAAGCACCATAAAAGTGTAAGTCTTTAGAATCCGTACTGTATATATGCAGCAAAAGCTTACAATGACAATATGACTATGCAAGTCGCAATGCCTGCTGGTTATAAACAAAACATATAAGACTTTCTAGCCTAAAAAAACAACAACAACATTGGGTGTGAAGGAAGGGTAGGATTAATCTCTACCTAGTAGTTGCCAGGCAGTAAAAAACTTTTAATGACTGGCCGTGAGTCATTGGCAAGAAGAGAGGGAGTGTAACAACAAGTTTGGGAAAAAAAACCCAGCTCCATAGAAGATGGAGAGAGGAAGCATTTGGCTCTGGCAGTGTTCTATGTTTCTGTAGGATCTTTGCTCACAGAAACAGAGGCACTCTGTTCTGTACACAGCTGTTGAGAAATTGTCACCATATTTCTCCCCCCGTTGAAGATTGTTTTATTTAGTGTGTTCATTTGCAGCTGGCTCTTACTCCGATCCTGTTTCTTTGCAGCCACCCTGAAACAGACAGCTGCACTCTCCTTTCCCTGGGATGAGTAAATAGAGATCAGGCCGTCCTTCACCATCCCGTAGATCAGAGCTTTCATGTCCCTCTCTGTGATTTGCTCGCCCACTCTGCACTTATGCTGTAAGATTGCAGCATATGTGCAGATGCGAGAACATCTTGTCTCAATATACACATTAGGGGATATATCTTTCAGGAAACTCCTAGTTAATGGGAATGATTTATTGGAGTGCAAATGTATCTGTACAAATGTATCAATAACAGAAAACACATCAAATATTCACATTATTTAAAAATATCCACTTCGTTTTATGCATATTGTTGGACTATGGGTGGTGCTGTGATTTTGATGTAAAATGGTAAAGTGGTGGTGGATATAAACATAGACTTAAACCAAATGCCATACCCTCAATGTTTCCGCACAAGTAGCCTAACGTCCCCAGATCTGAGAAACTCCTTCTGTGGCTGCGGCATCATGACAAGTGTCGTCATATTTACATTCTGCCAGGATGGCATCTAGCGTTTCTTCTCTATGCCGCACCGCACAATGTGGCATCGTATCAGTAGTCCCACATAGTCCAAAATATGTATAAAACGATGTGGATTTTTTAAACAAAATGAAAATACTACATATTTCAGTAAGAGGCATCATTTATATTATATTAAGCCATAAAAGTCTTAAAGGGGAAGTTCACTTCCAGAACAAAAATGTAGATAGGAGATAATGTCCTAACCCCCTTGTCATCCGAGATGTTCATGTCTTTTTTTCTTCAGTTGTAAAGAAATTGTTTTTTGAGGAAAACATTTCAGGATTTTTCGACATATAGTAGACTTCTATGGTGCCCAGGTTTTAAACTTTGAAATGCAGTTTAAATGCGGCTTCAAACGATCCCAAATGTCCCAGCCTAGAAAGAAGGGTTATCTAGTGAAACAATCAGTTATTTAGAAATATATATACAATTTATATACTTTTTAACCTCAAGTGCTTGTCTTGTCTAGCTCTGCCTGAATTCTGTTTTTTCCAGTTCAAGACAGTTAGGGTATGTCAAAAACTCCCATATTATTTTCTCCCTCAACTTCATTTCAAAATCATCCTACATCGCTGCAGAAGTACCGACCCAGTGTTTGCAAAGTGAACATGCAAAGAAGATCAAACACCCTTCACAAAAAAGGTAAAACAGCAATGTTGGACGTTTTTGAAGTTGAGGGAGAAAATTTAAGTTTTTCAATGGTAAAAATAATCATTTTAAAGAAGATAGTTTCGCTACATAACACTCTTCTTCCTCGGCTGAGATCATTTACAACTGCATATGGGATCGTTTGAAGCCGCATTTAAACTGCATTTTGGAAGTTCAAACTCTGCGCACCATAGAAGTCCACTATATGAAGAAAAATCCTGAAATGTTTTCCTCTAAAAACGTAATTTCTTTATGACTGAAGGAAGAAAGACATGAACAACTCGAATGACAAGGGGGTGAGTTCTCTGTACATTTTTGTTCTGGATGTAAACTCTTCCTTTAATACCTACACTGTAAAAAGTTTTCACCAGTTTCAACTTAAAAACTTAAGTTTAGCAGCTGCCTTAAGATTTTAAGTTAAATCAACTTAAGCCATTTACATTTACAAGTTATATCAACTCATTTTTATTGTAATAAGTTAAAATGACTTGTAGTTTTACGCTGATTTAACTTAAAAACTTAAGGCAGCTGCTGAACTTAGGTTTTTAAGTTGAATCTGGTGAAAACTTTTTACAGTGTAGGGTTCCCTTTAAACAACCCCGACTTGCATAAATTTAAACTATGTTAAACTTTGTCCCATTGCACTCAAATTGCAAGTCAGCAACTGTTATTGAAAATGAATGACTTCCGATTACTTTGTTGCTGCAAATTGCTGTAAAAGTGAACGCCCTATAGTCTTGGTAGCAGCCAGCTGTGGTTGTTGGCTCTGCCTCTCCTCAGGCCATGACAAAATAGTTTCAGTCACTTTTCCATATGTCCCAGCAATCTCAATTACCATCTTTGCATCTCATCAGAGTTTCAAGCCAGTGGTCATTGCTCTGGAGAAGCTGGATATGCGAACATTGCTTTTCCGGCTTTGGCCAGAGAATTGCTTAAGGGCACTTTTTGTGGACTGAGATTAGGCTTTCAGCTAGTCAAGAGCAGCACCTCTGACGTCAGTACTCTCTTTCTTTTCACAGATGTCCACGTTTTAAAGTGGTTAAGTTGTGGTCATTTAATTCTGAAAAAACTAGGGCCCAAAAAAGCTTTAGCAGAGCTTCCGTGTCTGAAGTTGTCTATGCAATGCAGTAAAGAGTTTATATAGTAATATTATTTGGTTTGGACACCCTTGAGGCATTCAATAAAGACTTAAGGAAGCAACAAAGCCATCTGTGCTCTCATATATTCAGAGCATATTTGGTTGGTTACTTGTTCTATGATGGTTATTTGTTTTGTTTAAGCAGTAGGCTGGCTAGAGAGGTGAAGTGTTTGTTTATGGGACCAGGAGGACTTTTGCACCAGCAGGAGATCTCATTCTTCCCAGTGTATTTGTATGGTTTCGCTGCTGCTCCACTGCTTTGTTGATATTCCTGGAATTTGCCAGTGTGTGTGTGTGTGTGTGTGTGTGTGTGTGTGTGTGTGTGTGTGTGTGAGAGAGAGAGAGAGAAAGTCTGTATTAATCTATATATCTGCAAAGAGGAAGACAGACAGACAGGTTTATAGCTGTATTATCAGGCCCTCTTCCGTTGCCTCTGGGTTTAGAAATAAAACTAGAATCTTAGAATCACAGGTTAATAAGCAAACAAACAAAATATTACATCAGTTTCATACACTGGTTTTCCAAACACTTTACCATGTTTGCTCCTGGGGAAGTGTACTGTAAGTCTCTTAGGATAAAATTTTTGTGATGAATGTTGAACGATGAACTTTTTCTGTCCCTGTCTTTGTGGGAGGGTAGTTGTACTGTCTGTGAGTGGAGATGGCTGAAGGACAGAGCTGAACTCTGCAGTCGCTGGACGTGGCTGCAGATGAGATTGTCTGAGTTGGACTCTCAGATTCATCAGCTTGGAAAACTCAGGCAGCAGATCCTCTCTAATAAGGTAAATAAATAACACAGCATCTAGTAGATTAGGAGGGTAATTTGGGCTGTGTTGTTAGCACTCTGGGGCAAAATTCCAAATTTAAGAATGGGATCTCTTTCAGTTCATGTGAGAATTTAATTTGAATTGCCCATGTTCAGAAGATAGTGAATTGCAATGACTGAAAAAGAATTGAATTGAACTGAATTGCATTAGTCCAAACAGTCAAAATATAAATGTTGTGACAACTTAAACAATGGCATCAAAAATTTTGACTTACTATGTAACAATTTAAAACACAGCCATTGATATTTTAATTCTTGCATTAGACACATCAGACTGGCAACCATTTTTTGTTTTAGATAGCTTTATAAAAATGTTGTCAGCAAAATTTTAATCAATTGATTATATAATATAAAAAATACTCATAAATCCAAGGCAAGTTTTTAAAAGCAACACATTTGTGCACCACATATTTTTAATAAAACTACATAACTAAAATATAAATACAATAATATATACTAAAATATAGTACACTTAATTTCCCAGAATGCACTAATTTACACATTACATTAAATATTGATAATTTAGTTTTCTTGTCATCTAGCTGAAATAAAGTGCTGTTTTTTAAAATATTTTTTTAATTATATTTTTATTTTATGTAGTAAAAATGTAATTCATACTGAAAATATATGAAAAATAATATTTATCACCAAATTTTCAGATAAACTACATTTATCAAACCAGTAATATGAATTTCATTTGATGATTTCCGTATATTTTAATTCTGCTTAATGTACTGTTAAAGTCAAAATAATCTGCAAGATGTTAATTATTTTACCAAAATAAGAGGGATCATACAAAATGCTTGTTATTTTTGATTTAGTACTGACCTGAATAAGATATTTCACAAAAAAGATGTTTACATATAGTGAGAAAATAATAGTTGAATTTATGAAAATGACCATGTTCAAAAGTTTACATACATTCTTAATACTTTTGTTACCTGAATGATTCAAAGCTGTTTTTGTTTTTTGGTTTAGTGATAATTGTTCATGAGTCCTTTGTTTGTCCTGAACAGTTAAACTGCCCACTGTTCTTCAGAAAAATCCTTCAGGTCCCACAGATTCTTTAGTTTTTCAGCATTTTTGTGTATTTGAACCCTTTCCAACAATGACTGAATGATTATGAGATCCATCTTTTCACACTGAGGACAACTGAGGGGCTCGTATGCAACTATTACAGAAGGTTCAAACACTCACTGATGCTTCAGAAGAAAAAACGATACATTCATTTGAAGATCAGGGTAAATTTAACTTATTTTGTCTTCTGGGAAACATGTAAATATCTTCTGTAGCTTTGAAGGGCATTACTAAATGAAAAAAAAAAAGATATTTAGACAAAATAAGGAAAATATACACATCCTCATTCAGTTCAAAAGTTTTCACCCCCTGGCTCTTAATGCATTGTTGTTTCCTCTGGAGCATCAGTGAGCGTTTGAACCTTCTGTAATAGTTGCATATGAGTCCCTCAGGTGTCCTCAAAAGATGGATCTCACAATTATACATTTTTAATTATACCTAAAATTATTCCTCATTTTTGGAAAGGGTTCAAATACACAAAAATGCTGAAAAACTAAAGAATCCGTGGGACCTGAAGGACTTTTCTGAAGAACAACAGGCAGTTAAACTGTTCAGGATAAACAAGGGACTCATGAACAACTATCACTATACAAAACAAAAAAAAAGCTGTGGATCATTCAGGTAACAACACAGTATTAAAAATCAAGTGTATGCAAACTTTTGAACGGGGTAATTTTTATAAAATCAACTATTATTTTCTCTTGTGGACTATATGTAAACGTGTTTTATGTAAAATATCTTACACAGGTCAGTACTAAATAAATAATAACATGTATTTTGTATGATCACTCTTATTTTGGTAAAATAATTAACATTTTGCATATTCTGCAAGGTGTACGTTAACTTTTGGCTTCAACTTGTATAATTGAAATTCTGAATCTACTAGATGCAATTTTTTTTTTAATATATGTGTCCCTTACATGTCCTCCAGGGTCGTGTGATTTTGGCAAAGTCTCAGCCCCTGACGGACAGGCAGATCCAACACACCTTGTGGACAGAGACTATGGATCTTTCATTCACAGCTGGCAACATGCGAGATTTGCACTCTGATCTAGAGATGGAACCCAGCAGCCCTACACGCCTTCTGAGGAACATTGAGAGACAGGTGAATCTAAAGAAAACCAGGCGACAAGAACAGAAAAAACTATTAAAAATGACACATTAAAATGTAAATTCAATTCATGTTGTGTGTTCAGAGTGCCCAGCTGACTCAGATTGTGAACAGCCTGATGCCATCTTTGTGTGCCTCTCCTTCCTCATCACCAGTGTCTAAAGGACCCTGCAATCACTGGAGAGGTCAACAGAAAACAGTTTACAGCGGGTGAGAGGCAAACAGCTCATCAACAGGCTAAAATTAACTTCAAATATAAAAAACTTCCAAAAATAGCAGTGATTAATTTACATAATTACTTAAGCATTGGTTGCTTGATGTTTATTTTTAGAAAAATACTCACATTAGAGAAAAAGAGCTTTTTGTCATTTTTTTGACGCATTATAGCTCATTTTATTTAGTCATACGTAAGCTCCAGAGACACCTCAGGGGAAGCAGTGCGTCTTGATTTCATTCATGCATTTTATATTCATCGCAGCACTGTAGAAGCGCCCTCATTCTGATACATAATTGTGGAAATTTATGTAAATCTCATGTGAATGTCAGGATGAATCATTCAGCCCAGCGGAAAACTGAAAAAGTGAGATATTTGAGATGAATTAGAAAGAAGGAAGATGAAAGAGTTCAAGTGGAGAAGAGAACCAATAAAAATGATCTCTTTATTTGTCATAAGATCAGATTTCTGAAGATTTTATCCCTGCTTTTGCATCCAAGTGACACAAACAGGTGTCTTGTTTCTTCCCAGTGGACCACAGTGTTTACACAAGGCCAGGCAGAAGAGGAAGAGAACATGTCACAGACGACAGCTGGATGTCACCTGTATGTCAGCCCGGACTCGACCCCTTCTGACCTATCACAAGCCTAGACTTTTTGTCATGGACCATGAAGAGGTTGGCATTTTAAAGCCAAATTCTTGAAGTCTCTTTACTTTTGGTACTCCAATCAAAAAATGAGTCAGTATGGCATAAAATACAGTACCCTACTGTTCAAATTTGTTTGGGGATTTTATGTTTAGAAGTCTCTAATGCTCACAAAGGCTTGCTCAAGTAACAGTAAGAACAGTAATATTGTAGAATATTATTACAATTTAAAGGATTGGTTTATCCAAAAATATAAATTCTGTTATAAATTACTCACCCTCATGCTACTCCAGATGAGTAAGACCTTCAGTCATTTTAGTAACACAAAATAAGATATTTTTGCTGAACTCTGAGAGCTCTCTGACCCTCCATAGACAGCATGAAGGTGAGTAATTACTGACAGAATTTTCATTTTTGGGTGAACTATCCCTTTAAAAAGAACTATTTTTTCTGTTAGTATATTTTAAAATGTCATTTATTTCTTTGATGCAAAGCTGAATTATCAGCAGTCATTAGAAATAATTTCTTATTATCAGTGTTGACACCAGTTGTGCTGCTTAATATTTTGTGGAAACAATCATTTTCTCAGGATTTGTTGATTAATAGAACGCTTCAAAAAACAACTTCAGCAAGCAGGTTGAATTGATTTAGTACATCCTTGCTGAATAAAAGTATTAATTTCTTTCTTTAAAAATAAAAACTTACTGAACCCAAACTTTTGAGGTCAAATTAAAATCTATTCTAAATCAAATCAAATATTAACTAAATACTATAGTGATTATTTTACCACTCCTCCTTCATTTACACAGGGTTCTCATGGGTCATGGAATTTTTGGAATATAATGGAATTTAAAAAAGGTCTATTCCAGACATTGAAAGTCAGGGAATTTTTGGTCCAAGTCATGGAATATCAGGGATTTTTGTTTGTTGCTTTCAATTTTAGTTTCCATGTATTAAAATTTTATTTTTCTATACCGTTTTAATCGCATTGTTTCAGACGTTTTGCCTATTTTTATAGTTAGGCTATTTTTCAGCGCCATTTTATTCTCTTCCCTTCAAATGCCGTCACCAGGCTGTACCTGATAACTAAGGCAAACATGTCAGGAAAATGTACATTTCAAGAGCTTTGGCTACAAAATGACTACTAAAAGCATAGAAAACTAAATGTGAAGAAATAAAAAAAAAAACTGAATGATGAACTTTAACTTGAACAAGAAAATCCTTCAGAGCGTTTAACCCCTTAAATCATAAAAACCATAAATACATTTTTCTTTATTAAAATAAATACTAAAATGTTTTTGTACTAAAAATGTTTGTGAACAAGTAAATAATGCTTGCAAATGGATGGGTCCGTTCATTGTAGGTCATGGAAATTCAGCTTTTTAGTCAGTGAAATTCAGGAAGAAGAATTTGGCTTAGAGTGGGAACCCTGTTTACAGAAAAATAGTGTGGAAAATGCTATTTTTAACTACTTTTATTCTATTTATTATTATATATTTCGTTTACATTAATCATGTTGAATCTTATTGGCCAAAACAGTTGTTTGTAGCCCTGCAAAATAAATCAAACAGATATAGAACAACATGAGGGTGAGTAAATGATGACAGAATATTCCGAATACAGAACTAGTCTTTTAATGAAGTAGTTATTTGTATGTGTGCCAGCCCTCTTCACTATTGCACTATGACTCACACCATGCTCTGACTCTGTTTTCCAGCTGGTGCACTTCCATTAACCTTGTTTATGATTCTTATAGCTGTCTGATTTTGGCTGCCATGATTTTCCTTTTCATGCATTGCTTATGTCGCAATGGTTCCCCAGAGCACTGTGTGTCATAGATTTGGCCTTTATTAACTTAGTTGTTTATATCCTCTTTTTATTTGTTTTAATGCTTAGTTGAACAAATCAAAACTGGATTCTAGATGCAAATCAGACTTTTAGCATAAGAAAGAGACATTTGTTTAGTAATTCTGTTTTTCGGGATTTGTGTTTCTTCCTATAACCACTCAAAACCTTCCTGTTTTCGTCACGTTCACTCAGTTTTTCTCTCTCTCAACAGGTCTTGGAGTCTTCCCCTTCTTTTTGTCCCAATTATGCATCCTGTGATCCTCCATGTCTCCACAGAAAAGAGAGAACAGATGGCAAAGTGCATCCTGTTCTATCACTTTCCTCAGGTAGAGAGAGATGAATGCATTATGTTTTATGTAAAATTGCCATTTTTCTTCTTTTATCTACCATCTTGGAGGAATACCTTCTCCTTAAAGGATACATGTGATGTTCTTTTAGATGCTTCGAAATGCTACTTATGTTGGGAGCTCACTAGATTTTGGAGCAGAGCTTATTTAAGCAGAAGAATGTTCATATTCTGGCTGAGATAATTGGATGTTATGATCTTAATGGTTAATACTACAGCAATCCATTAATCACTCTTCCATCTCACTGCATTAGGCTGTCATTTCAATTCAGTCAGAATAAATTGTCTCATATCAGACTGTTACTCCATCAGCATGTCAAAATTGTGCCGTTCCTGCTGTTTTACTGATTGTGTGTAGCAGCAGGAATGTGGAGTAGGTAGATCAAATTAGCCTTGCTTGTCATCAGTTTAAAACCTTAGCATTCATACTTTAATACGACTCAAATGCAACATCCAGTCAAGTCTGACATTTTTTACAGTTGACAATGTTTTGACAAAATATTTGAATGTGTTCGTCATGTGGAAATGCTTACTAAATAACCACAGCCTCACATTTATCACTGCTATTTTAAGTGTAGTGCACTTATAATTTTCCTTTTGTTTGTATTATATTAGTGTTGTCTGTTCTATTCATCAGAAACTCCGTCATCCTTCCATCTGCAAAATTCTTCGTTTGAAGAAAGTTTGCTTCAACAATCTCTCCTCCTTGAAACTGAACGTTCCAGTCCTCATTACCGTCTCAGCTCCAGAGGCAGAGTCTCCCGGTCTTTATTCCGTAAGAGTCATCTCATGTTTATACAGTTGAAGTCAAAATCTTACATACACCTTGTTTCAGTTATTTTAGCAAAATAAGAGGGATCATACAAAATACATTTAATTTTTATTTAGTACTGACCTGAACAAGAGAAAATAATAGTTGAACTTATAAAAATGACCCCGTTCAAAAGTTTGCATACACTGTGTTGTTACCTGAATGATCCACAGCTGTTTAGTGGTAGTTGTTCATGAGATCCTTGTTTGTCCTGAACAATTAAACTGCCTGCTGTTCTTCAGAAAAATCCTTTAGGTCCCACAAATTTTGGTTTTTCAGCATTTTTGTGTATTTGAACCCTTTCCAACTATGACTGAATGATTTTTCAGATCCATCTTTTCACACTGAGGACAACTGAGTGACTCATATGCAACTATTACAGAAGGTTCAAACGCTCACTGATGCTCCAGAAGGAAACACGATGCAAGAGCCTGGGGGTGAAAACTTCTTGAATTTGATTTATTTTGTCTTCTAGGAAACATGTTAGTATCTTATGTAGCTTCTGAAAGGCAGTACTAAATGAAAAAAATTATTATATTTAGGCAAAACAAGAAAAATGTAACCATCTTCCTTCTGTGCAAAAGTTTACACCCTTCACTCTTAATGCATTGTGTTTCCTTCTGGAGCATTAGTGAGCGTTTATACCTTCTGTAATAGTTGTATATGTGTGAAAAGATGAATAGATGAATTTCAAAATCATACAGTTATTGTTGGAAAGGGATCAAATACACAAAAATGCTGAAGAGAATTTGTAGGACCCGAAGATTATTTTTGAAGAACAGCGGGCAGTTTAACTGTTCAGGACAAAAAGGGACTCATGAACAACTGTAACAAAAAAAAAAAAAATCATTCAGGTAATGTAAATGTAATATGTAAATGTCTTTTATGTGAAATATATCTTATTTATGTCAGTACTAAATAAAAAATAACATACATTTTGTACGATCCCTCCTATTTTAGTAAAATAATTTAACATTTTGCAGATTCCGCAATGTGCATGTAAACTTTTGACTTCAACTGTAGGTGTGTATGCTTTGTATAAATGTGTTTGTTCTTGCAAAGGTTTCTTCTTTGTCTATTTCGTAAGCAGCATCCTAACTCAAATGGATCAACATAAGTGACTGATTTGGGAATATCTACATCTGCAGCAACAAAACGTGTCAAAGAGAATGTATTTGAGTAGCATTAACATTTTGGTAATTTTGCATGGCTTAATATAACGTATAACGTAAATGATGTCTCTTATTGAAAAATGTAGTGGAAAATCAATTAAAGATTTACGTTATTTAAAAAAACCATCGTTTTATACATATTTTGGACTATGCAGGGGGCCATTATTTCAATTACTTGAAATGGTTGCACTCTGTGAGCTATTGGCGCTACCTGTTGCTATTTTTACCGCAACACAACTCAAAATACACTACTCTGGAAATAAAATACTGATACCATGACCACAGTTACTGAAAGAGCTTACAGGTGGTGATGGATATAAACGCCCCTGAATAGTGAGGGAAAACTGCTCTGAGAAACTCTTTTAGTGGCTGTGGCGTCATGACAAGCGTTGGAAGGTTTACATCTTGCCAGGATGGCATCTAGCATTTCTTGTCTCTGCCATTCGTAAGCTCTTTCTACTAAAAGCCTACTAAAAGGGATCAGGGCTAAAGTAGAGAGACCAAAGAAGCAAGTCTTTAGGAAGTTCTATTCGTCCACAGGCATCTTCACAATCTTTTCTCCTCTTCTTATCGCTAGGAAAGCAGTGAAGACTTACAGCACTTCTCTTGCTACCGTTTGACTGATTTCCAACCTAATTGATTTCCATGCTGCAACGTTTTAGGCATTCAGAGACATTACTGTCCTCATACACAATAATGTCCATGTTCCGTGCAGATTTGAAGGTCATACTAAAGTCAATAGCTGCTCAACAGTTTTAATGCGGAACTAGGGTTGAAGTGAGTTGCCCTGGCACTGGACTCTGACTCATCCACTCCAATCATTAATGGTCTGGCACTCCTCTCTGCTCTGCTGGTTATTGTCTGACTTGGGGGGCTAATGATCCTGAAACAGCAATGCTATTCTTAACAGAGAGCGATTGTCAAGGCAAGTGAGTGATTGCACTGGAATGGAAGTGAGGTACGGCTTTCAAAAGTAAAAACACACCGCATGCTGTTTAGTTGATTTTCTGTCAGCGCTTTGCAGCACCCCTGGAGTCAGTGAACGAACTACAAAAAAAAAAAAAATCTACAAAAGCACTGAATGGAAAATGAACGCCATGAATATTTTCTTCACAATCACCTCATTCCTTTTTTCATTACATCACCTGCATGTGTATGATTGTTTAATGTCAGTTCTTTAGGAGTCCAGTGTGTGGGATGATGTAAGGTGTGTGTGTGGGCTGCTAGGTGGCTTTAGTCATAGTGTTGTGGTGTATTGTCTATGTTTATCTCTGTGGCTCAGGCGGTCTATCCACAGTCCTGCAGCTTCCAGACCACGAGTGGAGATCAACACAGACTCACAAATCACAGTAACTCACAAATCCAGCCTGAAGGCACTGCACACACCTACACACACTCGTGCACACACATACACACCAGTGACCCTTTAGTGGGGGCGAATTATTTATAGTTCAAACATATTGTAGTCTTATAGGCCCCTTGGGATTTCCATCTCTTCTTTTTATTAATATTGTTAATACAGTCTCAAATGATTGTGATTTTGAATGAATATTCTTTGTGTTCTTATTGATATCCAGTACCTGTTCTAAAAAGTAGGAATATGTCTTTATGTTCTACAATTAATGGTTACAGATTGCCGTCATCAGCCGAAAAATGGAAGGCGTTTGAAGAGGCAAAGAAGGGAGAGCACTCCTATACGATGGGCATGTACCCGAGAACACCACAGTCAAGATTACAGTGTGGGCAAGAGGAGACGGCACTGCTCTGAGAGGACAATGGGTACATGTTATTTAATTCCCCTTCACTTACATACAGCAAAAACTGTTTAAGGTAGTAATACTGCTTTGTTCTAGACATCTCCAGTATTACACCCAAGTCTGATCTGGTCTTCCAGAGTGATGATAGCCATGTAGAGGAATCTTCAGAGGATGTGACTATCTCTTACTGTACACCCACACAACAGAGAAACTCGCAGGTCTGCCCTTAATATTTCAATTTGCTCTAATCCAAACGTAATTAAATATTTCTTACCTTGAAGGCAGTGTTTGTCTAGTTGGAGGTTAATATTTTGATAAAGATAATCATATACTGTTTTTTTTTTTGTTTTGTTTATGTAGTTCTCATCGCATAGGAGAAACGGTGAAAGTGTTTTCAGCATTGATGACATTGTCGTTCCTATGTCTCTGTTCGCATCAGTGAAAGTGGAAAGACTTCAGTATAAGAACATTTTGACACCCAGGTATTGATTGTTTTCACACTCAGCAATGACTGTTTACATTGCAGTAAACCTACACTACTTTTTAAAAGTTTGTGGTTGGTACTTAAATAATAGAACTGATTTCTCTTTGTCATAAATCATGATAAACTCATAACGAACCCTTTATATAGATTATGTAGATAAATACTCTTTATATACCCTTATGTGGATAATGTTTCTTACTATAATGTATTTCTACTGCCTTCAGATTATTTGTCTTCTTTGTTTGGTGTTTTTAAAGTTTCAAATTTTTTATGTATTTCAAAGAAGCCTCCTATGCTTATCAAGGCTACATTTAATTTGGTCAAAAATACAGTAATATTGTGGAATATTATTACAATTTATAATGATTGTTTTCAATCTAACATGCTGATTTTGGGCAAAACTTACTGTTAATGTTGGACATTTTTTGGTACTTTTTTCAGGATTCTTTGATGCACAGAAAGTTCAAAAGAACAGCATTTATTTGAAATAGAAATCTTTTGTACATTATATATGACTTTACTGTCACTTTTGAACAATTTAATGCATCGTTGCTATATAAAAGTATTAATTTCTTTAAAAAAAAATTACTGACCCAATACTTTTGAACGGTAGTGTATTTTTAATGTTTTTTTTTAAAGATGTCTCTTCTGCTCACCAAGCCTGCATTTTTTTTTTTATCCAAAGTACAGCAATACACTAAAATTTTTTAATATTTTTACTATTTAAAATAACTGCTTTCTATTTTATTATATTTTAAAATGTAATTGATTCCTGTGATCAAAGCTAAATGTTCTGCATCATTACTCTTGTCTTCAGTGTTACATGATCCTTCAGAAACCATTCTAATGTTGATTTGTTGTTCAAGAAACATTTTTAATTTTTTGTAATATAGTCAGTGTGTGTCAGTGTGTGTGTATGTGTGTGTGTGTGTGTGTGTGTATATATATATATATATATATATATATATATATATATATATATATATATATATATATATACACACACACACATTTTTTTGAGAAACAAATTATAGAAATTAATACTTTTAGCAAGGATGCTTTAAATACAGCAAAAATTTCTATTTCAGATAAATCCTGTTCTTCTAATCATTCTATTAATTAAAGAAACCTGAAAAATTCTACTCAGCTGGTTTCAACATAATAATAATAAAAATGTTTTTTGAGCAGCAAATCAGAATATTAGAATCATTTCTGACTGGAGTAATGATGCTAAAAATTCAGCTTGGAAATCACAGGAATAAATTACATTTTAAAATATATTAAAATAGAAAACAATTATCAAAATTGTATTGTTTTTCCTGTACTTTGGATCAAATAAATGTAGCCTTGCTGAGCAGAAGAGACTTATTTAAAAAAACAATGAAGATCTTACTGTTCAAAAACTTTTGACTGGTAGTGAATCTGAGTGCTAATATAATGTTAGTTTTACTATTTGTCTCAAGTGTTAAGTGTGTTGTTTTTAATTCTCTTTTATATAATTAGATTTATCATTTATTTAAAGTTTAAATATAATAAAATACATTTCATTTGTGAACAACAATTCTATTTGTTACTAAGTGGCTATTAAGTTTCATTTTTTTCCGCCTTTCCTGTATTCCATTGTTTTTACTCCCATTAGTTGGCGAAAGGTGGATATTTCGCCTTTAGATGAGGATGAGCAAGAGGAAAGGATGGTTGGTTTTGTTTTTTACATTCTTGTATTAATAAACTCACTGTAGACCATAAAAAATGTTGAATGTCAGCAATGGCAGGGTGTTGTTGAGTGATGGGCTTATCTCTCTCAGTCAGAAGCAATAGAAGATAAAGATTTCCTTCAGAGGCACCACTGTTATGAGCGTAGAGAGAAACTCTGCTGGTCCTACTGGGATCAGGACAGAAGACACAGGATCAGGTCTGCGTCTATTTTGGTTGTAAAGCTATCTTGCACATATTGCACAAATTATTCAGTACATACAGTATTTTCTGTTTTTCTCTCCACAGGCCATCCAGGAAAAGCTGCTCTTCTGTATCTGTGAGAGACCATCCTGCTCATTGTCGCCCAACTGTACATTCTCCTGTTCCCTTCACATGGACCTTCAGTCCATATGAAGATCCATCGGAAGCCAGGGTGGATGAAAAAGAGGTAATTTTAGGTTATTTACACTACCCGTCAAAAGTTTTTGGACAGTAAGGTTTTTGATGCATTTTAAAGAAGTCTCTTCTGCTCAGCAAGCCTGCATTGATTTAATAAATATTTTTATTATTTAAAATAATTGTTTTCTATTTGAATATATTTTCAAATGTAATTTATTCCTGTGATTTCAAAGCTGACTTTTTAGTATCTCTACTCCAGTCACATAATCCTTCAAAAATCATTCTAATATTCTAATTTGCTGTTCAAAAAAATAAAATAAATAAATTATGATGTTGAAAAGTAAGTAGATTTTTTCTGGTTTCTTTGATGAATAGAAATAATTTATCTGAAATAAAAATCTTTTGTAACATTATATGTCTTTAGAATCACTTTTGATTAATTTAAAGCATCCTTGCTAAATAAAAGTATTTATTTTTATAATTTCTTTCCTAAATAAAAAATATAATTCAGATAAATGCTGATCTTTGGATCTTTCTATTCATCAAAGAATCCTGAAAAACATTACTCAACTGTTTTAAATATTCACAATAATAAATATTCATAAATATTAAATATTCATAATAATGATTAAAATGTTTCTTGAACAGCAAATCAGCTTATTAGAATGATTTCTGAAGGATCATGGGACACTGAAGACTGGAGTAATGATGCTGAAAATTCAGCTTAGATCACAGGAATAAATTACATTTAAAAATGTATTAAAAAAAAACTGTTAATTTAAATAGTAAAAATATTTCAGATTTTACTGTTTTTGCTGCACTTTGGATCACATAAATGCAGACTTGGAGAGAAAAAAACATTTAAAAATCTTGCTGTTTACAATTTTTTGACTGGTAGTGTAAAAAAATAAATCTGTCTGTCTATCAAACTTAATTTAATATATTATAATATATTAATTTGTTTCTTTTTTTTGTAGCCACTGCAACCATGGAGCAGACGTATATTCCCCCTGACTGGTGAAGATGAGGAAGCTTTGAGGTGTGATGAAGATAAGAGTGATCTTTAATTTTACATCCTTACAATCCTTATTTCCTTTCCTTGCATCTTAGATCTTTCCATTTAGGAGGAAAGCATGTAAGATTGAGATGTGAGAACAGCTCAAAGTAAGATGTGTATGTCTAATAGAATTTGCTTCCTAATCAAGCATTTCAAGTCAACGTCATATTGCTTCACCATCTTTTCTTGATGGTGCTTGATTCATCTGGATTTTCCTAATAAATCTTAATAAAGCTAGAAAACGCAATCTATAAAGTGCCAGAACTCCCTCTATGGGACAAACTAGTAAAAACATGCACACATTATAGCAGTGGTGGAAAGAGTACTGAAAATTTTTACTCAATTACAAGTACTGTTACATTGCTGAAATTGTACTCAATTACAAGTAAAAGTACTGGTGTTAAAAAAGTAATTAAGTAAAAGTACAAATTACTCTCCATAAAAACTACTCGGAGTACTAATTACTTTTTAGGTGGTGGTATTTATTGAATTATCCATAATTGCTGACTCAGACGAGATCCAGACAATAAAGCACATGCTGCTTTTATGATGTCATGGTACTGATCAATCTTAGATGGTTGTTTTCACCGGGGAAAAAAAATCATAGAGGAATTATAAAAATTAAATTATTGGTTAATCACCCTATATATTTTCCATTCATTACATAACACAATAAGAAAAAAACAGTATGCCTTACTAATATATATATATATTTAAGATATTAAAACAAGTACACATTAAGCAATGCAATAAGAACAAATAAACAAATTAGGAATTAATTAATACAGTCTGTTTTACAATGATGATAGATTTGCATGTTCTAGTTAGAGCTGGGCGAAATGTCCTAAAAATAAAATCCCCGATTTTTTCACAAAAATCCGATTTACGATTTAAATAGATTTCCCCCCCCCTAAGACATTTAGCATGTAAAGAAACCCCTGCTTTTCCACAACATATGGGCACCATATATTTTGCAATATACATTGCAACTGCATCAGTGATCATTTTCCACCAGGTCCCATTCTTATCATACCGGACACAGTAAATGTTTGTAAGACAAATAAATATGAGATGGGAGGAAAATATATATTTCCATGCTTTTCTCTTGCAGTTGTATTTAAAAATATAAAATTTTGAATACACAAATATTAAATGATTTAAATAACTGAAACGATCTGCCAGCAGGTGGCAGCAAGACACTGATTTAATGACTGAATCATATCATTCATTTGATTCGTTGGAACTGCTGGTTTACTCAGAATAAAGCAAGTGAGCTGTTTTTATGAATGGGAAATTGAATCATTTCACTAGATTCGTTTAAAAACGCACGTTCATTCATAAACGCTCAGAGGCTCAGATGTGACTTGTAGACTACTTTTGACCACGAAATAGAGCAAAATTAGGCAATAGTGTTATAGTCAGACAATGTAAGTCACTTAATAATAACTTCTTGTTTATTTAACTGTTGTGTTAAATCAATATATCATTTACAAACTCCCTTAAAAATTATTAAAAGCTGTTACTCATCTTGGATCGCAATATCACAAAGCTCTATTATAATCAACAATGCTTGCTATACTGTACAATCAGTCTCTTATTTACACTCTCTCTACGCTTTGTTTCTGAAAGTATTCGTGAGATATGTCTGTGATATATTACTCAATGTTGCAAAAACACGTAGAAACCTTTGAAGCTCCCCTGAGCGCAAACACAAATATGCTGATCGGGTCCGGCTAACTGGCTAACAAGCAGCTAATCATATACCTTTAGTGGCTGCCATTATTTGTTTTCCGTGCCTTTCTGAAAACAAAAATATATATTAGTGTGTTTCTAATATGGTGAATGCGTGGGGGAGGGCTGAGCCCATTCGGAACTGCTGGAGCCCAGAGAGGAGCGTCAGCGGATATTAAAGAGAAAACCGAATTTCATTCAAACAAATCGATGTAAACTACACATTTGAGTTAGCCCAGCCCTAGTTCTAGTAATGATTATCTTATCAATAGCGCGCCGGAAAAAATAAATAAAAATAACGGAACTTGTTTTTCGGTTCAAATACTATACCAGGCTTTTCATTGGTCCGTTAAGAAGAGATATTTTTATTGGCTACCGAAATGCCGGTCAGTGGTTGAAATATTAATTCAAATGACAGTACTCTGTAACGAATTGTGATTTTAAAAGTAATTAAATTACAGACTTAAAATTATACTCATGAAAGTACAAATACCCCCAAAATGTACTTAATTACAGTAACGTGAGTTTGTTTTTGTTTGATTTTTTAGAAAGAAATTAATGATTTTATTCAGAAAGCATGTATTCATTTAAATTGATGAATATATGCTGATTAATTTCTCTTTTTAATCCATGAAGTAATGGCTACAATCACAAGAGCAAATTATATTCTTAAATATATTCAAAAAGAAAAGTTATTTTAAATGCTGCCGTGACCGCAAGAGCCTTCTTTCAAAAACATTAGCGTTTAAACAGTAGTTTAAATCATTTTAGATTGGAACCAGTCAGTTTTTGGACTTTTTACAGTTAATTAAAATGCACAATTACTACAGTTAAATTTGGAGAGAGAAATTGGAACTGAGATTGCATTGTGTTTAATACAGTTTAGAAAAATAAATGCTTTTTTGCATGTTATTTGTTTGACTGATTATTTTGTGCTGTTTACAGATTTCCAGAGCACCAAAGCACAACATCTGAGGTGGACCAGGAAATGACCTCATACTGAGGCAGAATCGCAGCCATCGTGGCTCTACTCAGCAAAAATCACTCTTCATAAAGAGTAATACAGTGTTGTAACAGATATTTTCACATTGGTTCCTCAGTCTCAAGAGTTTTTTTTTCTTAAAATTATTTTAAATGAATTATTTTAAGATTTTAAACCGTTTATACTGTATCGTCTTTTCCACAGTGTAATGAATTAAATATCTTAAGCCAGCTCCTTAAAAGTATCAACTCCGAGGCATTACATTTTTTGTGCAATCTACTTTATTTATTTTAATACAGTGTATTGGTTTGTGTTCACATTTTTGAGAAAATAATATGATTTTCCTAAATTTAATCTTAAGTTATCCAGTACTGTGGGAAAAGTGTTGGAAATATGTGTAAATTTACCTCATACTGCATTAAAGTGATTCAGACTGCCGCTCTTACAAGTTAAAAGTCTTCCTTTATTACATTTGTGACCCTGGACCACAAAACTTTTAATGGTCTTTTTTTTTTTTTTAAATTGAGATGCATACATCATCTTAAATCTTAATAAATAACTAAGCTTTTCACTGATGTATGGTTTGTTAGGATAGGACAACATTTGGCCGAGATACAACTATTTGAAAATCGGGAATCTGAGGGTGCAAAAAAAAAAAAAAATCAAAATACTGAGAAAATCATCTTTAAAGTTGTCCAAATGAAGTTTTTAGAAAAGCATATTACTAATCTAAAATGACTTTTTGATGTATTTACGGTAGGGAATTTACTAAATATCTTAATGGAACATGATCTTTACTTATCTTTAATATTCTAATGATTTTTGGCATAAAAGAAAAATCTATCATTTTGATCCATACAATGTATTTTTGGCTGTACATGGACGCAATGCTTATATCAACCACAGACCGGCACTAATGCGCCGCATCTGCTTCTGAAAATTGCACTTAAAAGAAAATGGCCTGTTAGTGGCAAAGTGGACAAAACAGGAAACTACTTGTAAACACTGTAAACTACTTGATGATTCTTCCCAGTCTGTATGTCAAGCTTCGACAGCTCAAAATCCTCTTGCATTGATCCTGAGTGCGTGTGTGTGTGTAGCCTTTGATCTCTTTCAGCAGTAAGCTGATTAGGCCATCTCACAAGCAGCCCCCACTCACTGGGGAAAGGCTAATTGGCTGTAAGTAGGGGTCAAGGTTACTGCTGTCCACGAGATAGGGAAGATATTATCTCACTTGCTTTCCTTATTCTAGCTCAATGACTTTCACTCTAGTACAGCACTTCTTAAAAGTCGGAACACTCTTCACAACATTAGCCTAAAGTCTTTTTGAGCTGCGTAGGCATCCTAATTAAGAATGCTCTGATTAGCATAAAACACATTTTATTGGGTAAGATAACTTTTTCTATCCACCTTATTCTTCAATGCGGAAGTAGGTGAGAACAACAATGTGCATTAAACTGTTTGCACTACAAACCAGTGTGTTCATAATTAAGGTAATATATTAATATAACATGGTAAGACGCATCAATTTGCAATATCAAGCAGCAAAACAGGAGACCGAGAAAAAAGAAAAAAAAATCAGGAGACCGGAAGCCTCGTCCACCATCTTGGATTTATTTCATCACTATGCTCGCTGCAGTACTTTTTGGGATTCCCTATGCCAGGTTAGATACTTATGACAAAAACATGATATTTTGGCACAGCCTATGATGCCTTAAAATGCCAGTAGATAGTTCGCTAGTTTTTGGAACATTATCCGAAATCTCTCTCATGCTAGAGCTGTCAAAACTCTGTGTTTTGCTGCAGAATAAATGAATAGAGCCGGTGTGTGTGACACATAGCTACTGTATTGATCTCCACTGGTTTGGGAGCTCGATAGGCCTCTCTTTCTCTCCCATTCTCTGTTGTGAACTGTGAGAATGGAGATCATTATTTATAGCTCCAGTGAGAGGCTCAGTGATTTATTTCTGCCAGCAGGGGGAGTTTTAAAGGGACTTTGGTGCAGTGCGTACTAGAGCAGCTTTATCACTTTGTACTCCATACATATATACTCACAGATCCTTCCAGTGTTGGTAAAACGAATAAAAAACTGTTATATATGCAGCTATGAAATACAATATACATATTAAACAAAATGCACAAATCTAAAGTATATGGTTAGCATAACTAATCATAACTTATAAAAAAATAGCAATGTTGCCTTGGCAAATAAGTTAAAGTACAAAATTACTACAAATAAAATAAATTGATGCTAACTAGAACTACTTTAAAAGTTAGAGCAAACGCAAAAAAAATAAAATAAAATAAAATATTAATGGAAACTGAAAATATATATTCACAGCCATTGCTGATAGACAAAAACTTAAACTTAAAAGAAAAAATAATTGAAAATTTGAAAATAGCAAATGTTGCCTTGGCAAATAACCAAAACAAATTAAAGTACGGCTCCGAAACCAGCTCCGTCCCCTGCTGAGCCACACGATCCAGGTCTCGCAGCCCGACGTCGAGCTGCCCGTGGGAGAGGGACGCCGCTCGCCTCCCAGGGTCCTGCGAGGGAAGACTCTCGCAGGCGAGCTTCGAAGCATCCCTGATGCGAGCACCCCGGAGGTGAAGAAAGCTCCTCTGTTGGCACTCCCGGTGGAGGGCCAGGAGTTGGCCATTCATTTAAAGTCACAGAAGGAGCTGACTTTCTCACCTCCGGGGCCCCGGCCCCGAGTTTCCTTCCTGAGCAGCACTTCCACTCCTCGGAACCAGACTCGGAACCGGATGTCGCCAGCGCGGGAACCAGGGAAGAAGGTAAGCGCTGCTTCATGTAGCCTGACTTTTCTCCAGGACGTTCATCCTTCTGGGTTCAGTCCCCTTCCCCTTCCCCCCCAGGCTGCCCCACCGCGGTCACGTCGGTCAACGTTCCCTTGATACCGCTAGCGAGCCGGCTGGAGGCTTGGTTTCAGCTTCCCAGCCCCTCGCGGTGGTTAATACGGACGGTACGTCTCGGCTATGCGATTCAGTTCGCCAGGCGTCCGCCCAGGTACAGAGGCGTCCTTTTTACTTCTGTCCATTCGGACACGCATGCCGCTGTCCTGCGTGTGGAGGTTGCAGTCCTACTGGCGAAGGACGCAATCGAGCCAGTCCCTCCAGCCGAGATGAAGTCAGGGTTCTACAGTCCCTACTTCATCGTGCCCAAAAAGAGCGGTGGGTTAAGACCAGTGTTGGGTGTAACGCGTTACAAAGTAATGCGTTACTGTAATAATATTACTTTTTTCAGTAACTAGTAGTGTAAGGCATTACTCGTCTGAAAATTGTAATATTATTACAGTTTTCCCGAGCTAGTTACTTGCGTTACATTTGCCAGTAGCACCTTCATCACACACAAGGCACACGACAACACAGAGAACAGAAGGGAAGGGGAGGGGGGCGTGAATGGAACAGTGATTGGTCTGGGTTTGGCACGAGGTATCATTAAATTACCATCACCGATTGGTCGAAACCCGGCAGCCAGCAGCAGAGCGGCACTTGCAAATAGAGACCTGCAAACCCGCGGGACCCAACGCAACAGAGTGCGGCGCGGGACAAAACTTGATGGACAAGTGCGTGTGCTGGTGCGGGCGGGTAGAGACTCGTGTGTGTGTGTGCGGGATGCGGGAAAATAAAATGATTCGCGGGACTCCCGCAATATAGAAATATCTAAACATAAAATATCTAAAAAAAAAAAAATGTTATTCATCTATTGCACAAAAGCAGCAAGAACAACATATATGATCAGTAAGAGCAAGAATAGGCAGTTTCGATTTAAAACTTGTTTGCAGCATGAGCAATGTAGCCATCTGCTGATTTTTGGAACGCATCGCCAATCAATGGTGTTTAAGATAGAATTCACTCACTGCTCAAAAGTTTTGAACAGTGCTGAATATTACGTGCTTACGAATCACAACACACGTAGACCTTTATGAAAGATTAATTGTGCATAATATCCATTGTGTTATAAGAGCTTTATGGGATCGTGTATGCACTGGATGCACGCAGTAGGTCATGCTTTTTGTTAGGAATAACAGTTTTTTGTGTAAGAAAAAAAATGTAACTAGTAATATAACTAGTAATATAACTAGTTACTTTCTCCAGGGAGTAATAAAGTAAAGTAAGGCATTACTATTTTTGAGAGTAATATGTAATATGTAATATATTACTTTTTTGAGTAACTAACCCCAACACTGGTTAAGACCCATCCTGGACCTCAGAGCTCTGAATCGGTCCCTTCTCAGGCTGCCGTTCAAGATGCTCACGACGAAGCGCATGCTAACTTGCATTCGTCCCCAGGATTGGTTTGCAGCCATCGTCCTGAAGGACGCGTACTTTCACGTCTCGATCCTTCCTCGTCACAGACCCTTTCTTCGGTTTGCCTTCGAAGGTCGAGCGTATCAGTACAAGGTTCTCCCATTTGGCCTGTCCCTCTCTCCCCGCGTCTTCACCAAAGTCGCGGAGGCAGCCCTGACCCCTCTTTGGCAATCGGGCTTTCGCATCCTCAACTATCTCGACGACTGGCTTCTCATAGCTCACTCGCGAGACCTGTTGTGCGAACAGAGGGACCTGGTGCTTCGGCATCTCAGCCATCTGGGCCTTCAGGTCAACCGAGAGAAGAGCAAACTCTCCCCAGTGCAGAGGATCTGTTTTCTCGGTGTGGAGCTGGACTCGATCAATGTGACGGCCCGCCTCACAAACGAGCGCGTGCAGTCGGTGCTGAGATGTCTGGACTTATTCAGACACAAGACAGCGGTCCCTCTCAAAACATTCCAGGCAGTTTCAGGCTCCTGGACAGGACCCCAGCTGCAGTGGCACATCAATTGCCTCGAGTTGTTGGCTGTGTTTCTAGCCCTGTGTCGCTTCCGATCGACGCTGCGCCAGAAGCACGTGCTTGTTCGTACCGACAGCACTGCGACTGTGGCGTATATCAATCGCCAGGGCGGCCTCCGCTCGCCTCGCATGTCACAACTCGCCCGCCGTCTGCTCCTTTGGAGTCAAACGTGGCTAAAATCGCTACGTGCCGTTCACATTCCAGGCTAACTCAACCGTGCAGCGGATCAGCTCTCACAGCAGTCCACCCACCCTGGAGAATGGCGACTCCACCCCGAGACAGTCCAGCTGATTTGGAGCCGTTTCGGCCAGGCTCAGATAGATCTGTTCGCCTCCCCCGAAACCTCCCACTGCCAGCTCTTTTACTCTCTGACCCAGGCTTCCCTCGGCAGAGACGCTCTGGCACACAGCTGGCCTCCGGGGCCCAAGTACGCCTTTCCTCCAGTGAGCCTCCTTGCACAGACCCTGTGCAAGATCAGGGAGGACGAGGAGAAGGTCTTGTTGGTTGCGCCACACTGGCCCACCCGGACCTGGTTCCCAGAACTCAATTCCCTCGCGGCAGCCCCTCCCTGGAAAATCCCCTTGAGGAAAGACCTTCTTTCTCAGGGGATGGGCACAATTTGGCACCCACGTCCTGACCTATGGAACCTGCACGTCTGGCTCCTGGACGGGACGTGTCAGACCTCGCCGGCCTTCCCCAGGCCGTGGTAAATACCATCACTCAGTCCCGAGCCCCCTCTACGAGGCAGGCTTACGCTCTGAGGTGGGGTCTGTTCGCTGACTGGTGTTCCTCTCGAGGAGAGGACCCACAGAGATGCACGATTGCAGTAGTGCTTTCCTTCCTGCAAGAAAAGTTGGAGAGCAGGCTGTCCCCTTCGACTCTCAAAGTGTACGTTGCTGCCATTGCAGCGTACCATGATGCAGTAGATGGATCATCCTTGGGTAAGCACCAACTCATCGTGAGGTTCCTGCAAGGCGCGAGGAGGATTAACCCTCCCAGACCGCGCCTCGTACCCTCTTGGGACCTCTCCGTCGCCCTCCGCGGCCTACGGGAGGCCCCCTTTTAGCCACTTGCGTCAGTTGAGCTGAAATTCCTGTCCCTCAAGACAGCGCTCCTGACTGCCCTGGCCTCCATCAAGAGGGTAGGGGACCTACAAGCCTTCTCTGTCAGCGAAACGTGCCTTGAGTTCGGGCCCGGAGATTCTCACGTCATCCTGAGACCCCGGCACGGTTATGTGCCCAAGGTTCCCACCACGCCCTTCCGCGATCAGGTGGTGAACCTGCAAGCTCTGCCCCCGGAGGAGGCAGACCCAGCTTCTGCGCTGCTCTGCCCTGTTCGTGCTCTGCGCTTATACGTAGACCGTACTCGGCACTTCAGACGCACCGAGCAGCTCTTTGTCTGCTTCAGAGGTCAGCAGAAAGGGAATGCTGTCTCCAAACAAAGGTTGGCCCATTGGGTAGTAGATGCCATCTCCCTGTATTATCTAAATCAGGGAGAGCAATGCCCCTTAGGTGTTCATGCCCACTCCACTAGGAGTGTTGCTTCATCCTACGCATTGGCTCATGGCGCCTCACTAGCAGATATCTGTAGAGCTGCGGGCTGGGCGACACCTAATACCTTCGCTAGGTTCTATAACCTCCGCGTAGAGGCCGTATCCTCCCGTGTCTTAACTTAAGACTTCAGGCGAGCGGGAGGATTGCTGGTGTCGGCTTGCTGCGCCATTCCCACGTGGATCCGTGAGCCATTTCCCAGCATGTTCCCCTCGGCGAACCCTGGGTCCTCCGTGCCCCGCAGTCAGGGCTAGATGCGGAGTAGTCCTTGACTGTGATCCTGCCTGGGTCTCCTTCGCCCCGCAGGTTGTGGCTATACTTTTCAATATTTCCAGCGGAGGAGACCGCTGTTTCCCTCGTGTATCCCTAAGAACCTTTATGGATATATTGAATTATTTTCATTTCCACATGTAAAAAGCAAATTCCATGTGCTCCGCCCCCCCCAACCCATGCTTCAGTACAACTGGCATCCCTGTAAGGCCCCCTTATTGGGCCTCAGGGCGTTGGGAAGGTTACGTTACAATTTCCATCTGCTGACACATTCGCCTGCCAGCACGTAGGGTTGTGCGTTTTGGTTTTGTGAGTATATACAAATAAAAGTAGACCCTTTACAGATTCGATTGATGTACTGCTTTTATCTGTACAATCAGAAATGACAGAGTAATTGAAGTTCCTTTTGGGAAACTGCCACAAAACGCGTATACGCGTTTGTCGACCCCAGGGGGTTAAAGAACAAAATTAATAATTATAGAAGCTATAGAACTGTTTTAAAAGAAAAACAAAAAAACTGAAAAAAGGAAGTACTTAAATTACTAAAAAGTGAAGAAAAAAAGCTGGTTACACTTTAAAATAAGGTTAATCAGTTAACATTAATTAATGCATTAACTTATATTAACTAACAATGAACAATACATTTATTACAGCATTTATAAGTCTTTGTTAATGTTCATTAATAAAAAACAACTGTTCGTTAGCTAATGTTAGCTCAATGCCATTAATTAATATTAACAGATAAAACTTTGGATTTTAATAATCTATTAGTAAATGTTGCAATTAATATGAACTAAGATTAATAAATGCTCTATTTTTCATAGTTAGTTTATGGTAACTAATGTTAACTAACCTTATTGTAAAGTGCTACCAAAAAAGTTAAAACCAAATAAAAAATAAATTAAAGCTAGAACTAAGGCAAAAAAAAAAAAGAATAATAAATTGAAATCTAAAATTATAAAAAACTAAATATAAAAGCTAATTCAAAATATTAATAAATATTATCAAGTATGTATATTTAATCCACAACATTTATAGCTCCAATTTACTGTGAGTGTCGGTATTTTGAAAATATACAAATATAAAATATTTGATAACAGATAAACAATTTTGCCCCTACGTTTTACTCACTTTTGCTGGACAATAGTAGTGATTGAAGGGTTCATTCTCTTGGGAGTTTTCTGTCTGCACTGATGTGTCAGAATCAGCTCTGTGTACATGTCAGCTGATTTAACCAGAGCCCTGACTGTTGTGAGAGACAGAGATGACAGACATGATACAATAACACTCCTCAATCAAATACTAATGCACGCCCAAGTCTCACCCCGTCTGCCTGCTTGGATGCAGGGCTCGCTGTCTCCATAGTGATGGGGCTCTTGATGCGCACTGGGCCTTCATTCAGCTTTTCTAATTTAAGGAAGTGGAGAGGACGGAAGAGCGTCTCATTTCTCTGAGTGTCTCTCTTACTTTGCCGCCACTATATTTTTGTCTCTATGACAACATCACTCAAACAATATCTTTTTAATTAGCTTTGTAACGCAGGCAAGCTTCTGAGGCTTGAAGGGCGGGCGTTTGTTTACTAAGCTG
>NC_133368.1:32863955-33002566 GCF_049309525.1 Garra rufa | reverse complement strand
AGATAATTAAGTAATACCCTTATTTAATGAGCCATATTGGTGGCACTAAATGTAAACAATGCCACTGAACTGAACGAAACTCACATATTTTGCTGATTATTGCTACTGAAAATGGTCATTGTCATGTTTTGGGCTGTACTAATCGGTCGACTGGGAAAAACATTGGAGTACTATAGACTGCCAAAAGTTATAACAAATCAAGGAGAATAGTGCAAAAAACTGTCTGAGGAACAAAAGGTCTTTGTGGTTGGCCAAACTGAACCAGGATTACCAGAGCAATCCAGAACATATTCAGTAGTACATTAACCGTGCAACCCATGCTGTTGTTTACATCGAAGTATCGTCAATATGGCTGCACATTCGGGTAACTGACCTAAACCGTGATGTAAGTGCAAACCCTCTAGTTACCTTTTTCCTCAACGTGGAAGTAAGTAAGGAAGTAATTTGCCATAGAAATATGTTTTTTAATGTTTATGGCACCAGCCACACAAAACTTTGCATGCTTGTTTAGAATCACCTGTTTAATGTGCTCAACAGGTTTTGTGAAGTTTTGAGTTTTCCTTTAGGCTTTATAGGATTTTTGGTAAATTTGGACAGGTCCCTTTTCCAAACAACCCCGTTTTAGCCCATCAAAGGCTAAATTTCAATTTTTTTTGATAATTATTGACCTAGAGAGTCCAGAGAATTGTAATGCAGTGATTTTGTTCCAGGAAAAACATAGGACTAGATTGCAAAAGTAGTTTTTTGACATCTTCTCAATGTCCACCAAGTTTCGTTCCGGTTGGCCATCGTTAACCTTGTCTAACAGGTGCACAAAATTCGTCGGCCAATGGCAGCCATGTTTTTTGAGATACACAAACGTCCTTATAGACACTTGTGGCACTTTGGACCAAGACTGTGCACACCGATTTCCATGTTGAAAGGACAAACTCTTACATAAATGTTCTGAGTTTGGCGAAAATATTTGATTCTGTTCAGTTTACTAAAATTTACCCTGCCCCTTTCGAACGTTTTGGTGTCCTTTTGCGAGTCGAAAGTTAATTTTTTTTTTGATAATTATTGATAATTACTCTCCAGAGAATCTTTCTGTACTGGTTTGGTTCAGATCGGGTAAAAAACCTAGGACTAGTTCGCAAAAATAGTAAAAAAAAAAAAAAAAAAAAAAATGCAAAATACCTGTATTATTTGGCAGGCTCACATTTAAATCTGGCATTTATTTTGTCCACCATGAGCCAAGGATTCCAACGACATAAGACAATTTCATACTTTTGTTCACTGTTACGCCTCCGTCCGGTCGTTTGGTACAAGCCTTGGTCACATTGTAGGCGGTGTGAGTACTACCATCCCTCCAAGTTTCAAGTCTCTACGACTTACGGTTTGGTCTGCACAATCAATTTTATGTGGAGATCGCTGATCTGTGACCATTCTAACAATTACAATAAGGTTGCAGCGCTACGTGCTTGAAGCCCTAAAAAACATCTTGCAGTAAACAGTAAAATTGTTTGCTCTACAAACCAGTGTGCTCATAATTAATATAATACATTAAAATAATAACGTAAGACACACCAATTTGCAATATTAAACAGCAAAACGAACTGTTTTGTACAGCTAAAATAGATGGACACAGATGACAACGGAAGCCACACCCATAAAATGTGCAAATGGCCACGCCCACTTTTACATGAAGGAAAAAGTTGGATAGGGAAATAACTAGAAGAATAACCAGCAGTAAACGGTAAAACTGTTTGCACTACAAACCAGTGTGCTCGTAATTAAGATAATACATTAAAATAACATGGTAAGACAAAACAATTTGCAATATCAAACCGTAAAACGAGCTGTTTACAGCAAATTTGAATATGTTAAAATAAATTGAAAACAGTTGTGCTGCTGACATGTTACATTAGTAATATTGCAATTGTACTAATAACACCTATTTTAGAATTGTTATTTTGCCTCGATAAATGTTATATCGTTTTTCTCTGGATGTCCGTATGCAACGCAACACACTGCAGCAGTTACGTGGGCACGTCCACACAGTGATTTACGGTAATTATTCAGTAGTGGGCGGGGTTACACGGCAGTAGGCGGGATCTAGCGTGGGCGGCTCTTCACCACCGGCGTTCACTGCGCTCCGAGAGGAAGCCTGCAGCGGACGCAACACGCCGAACAGGTAAACCGCTATATATCATTATTTACAGAAAGCCATAATATCGAGTTTAAACGGTCAGCAGGATTTGCATAGGTGTATTTGCATATTCTCTGAAGTTCCCTGACACGCTGCTATTTCAATTCCTCTAATCCGCGCTTTTGAAGATGTTAATGGGACAGTCAGATAATCCTTATTGCCTGAGAAAGGACGCATTGTTCCATTCACTGCAATGGTGCTGATAGAGACTATGCTTCACCTTACTAGAACACACAACAGTCCTTATTTCCTTCAGATACAATGCTTAACTTTTGGGAATTTGAAGTTCATTTCATTCTCGGAGGAGTGCTTAGATTCTTCACTTTTATTTGTTTAGAAATGCTTCTTTGTGCTGAAATCTATCATTCTAGGTCTTTGTCTTTAAGGGAGTGTATTGTTAATAAAACTAATCTGATCTGCATATAAAAAGGAGGAGACCTGCTCATGATCTGGTTTTGTCGCAGAAGAGATTTTGCAGTCCAGCAGAGATGGTGCTGAAACAACAGCTACCCAGTGTTAAACACAGCTGAGTTATTCTGCACCTTAACATCATTTTATTTTTACCAGTACTGATTTTGTTGCCCATTGTCTTTGCTGAAATGAAGATATATAAAGCTGATTGTGGTTGCCTTTGATAAGTGCGTTTTCCCCCCATCTTTAAACACCTCAGAATCAGATCAGAATCGGTTCATGCTTTCTTCACCATCGCCTTGAGACTATATAAAATACTCCATCAGTGATGATGATGCTTTTTTTGATAAGGCATGATGCATTCCTGAATTGGCAGTCTGCCGGCTCACGCTTATTCATGGAAACAGAGCTAAGGTTTAATGCAGCGCCCTGCACTGGATGACTGATATCTGCGCAGTCTTTGTGTTCCCTATGTGTGAGCCATATATCCTATAAAGTCCAATGGCATCCAAGTGTTAGCGTGTCTAAATGCCGCACCACTGGTCAGACGCTTTGACCATCTGTTAGTAGACTGCCCTCTTCATTAAATACAACAGATGTTCAAAAGGACACAAAAAGTTAGACCCCTGCATTCACACACACATACACATATGCACATATATCCATTGACTTCATTTTTGCATTTTTCGGATTTAATTTAAAAGGATAGTTCACTCAAAAATAAAAATCCTGTAATTAAATACTCACCCTCATGATGTTCCAAACCCGTAAGACCTTCGTTCGTCTTCAGAACAAAAATTAAGATTTTTTTTTGATGAAATCCGACAGTTTTCTGACCCTACATAGACAGCAATGTAACTAAAATGTTCCCAGACCACAAACATAGTAAGAACATTGTTAAAATAGTCCATGTGATATCAGTGGTTCAATTGTATCTTACAATCTTACAAAGCTACGAGAATACTTTTTTGTGTACAAAGAAAACAAAAATGTTGACTTTATTCAACAATTGAACCACGGTTTAACCACTGATGCCACATGGACAATTTTACTGGGTCTTACATGGGTTTTTCTGGATCTGGGTACATTTCAGTTGCATTGCTGTCTATGCAGGGTCAGAAAGCTTTCGGATTTCATCAAAAATATCTTAATTTGTGTTCTGAAGATGAAAAAAGTTCTTACAGATTTGGAATGACATGAGGGTGAGTATTTAATGACAGAATTTTCATTTTTGGGTGAACTATCCCTTGCTATTTAGTAGGTTTAGTAAGAAATTTCTTCGCTGGGACGCTTGTTGGTTTCCAGGTTTTCTAAAGGGTCGTAATGTTGTTTAAAATGTTTTTCAAATAATGCTTTTCTGTGTTGTTCTGCAGAATAAAGAAAGTGATGCATGTTTGGGATGACATAAGAGTTAGTAAATTATGATGATAACTGATGACTCATTTTTGAGTCAGCTATCACTCAGCAGGTTTTATGGGTCTTTAGTTTGGAAAAAAAAGGAAAGTAAATAAATTCACATAATTGTGTTTAATAATAATCAATAATAATAAATTGTAATAATGAAAAAGGATTGAGAGTAATAATGAATAATTATCATTATTATTAACAGTTAAAATTTTTAATGTAGATTAAAGTGTCTGACATTTGATTTACATCATGATTTTTGTATTTACTTTTAAAGCATTTCCTTTTAAATTTACCTGTAATTTGTATGGATGCTATTGCAGAAGAATATACACTACCAGTCAAAAGTTTTTGAACAGTAAGATTTTTAATGTTTTTTAAAGAAATCTCTTCTGCTTACCAAGGCTGCATTTATTTGATCAAAAGTACAGCGAAAGCAGTAATATTGTGAAATATTTTTACTATATAAAATAACTGTTTTATATTTGAATATATTTTAAAATGCAACTTTTTCCTATGCATCATTTCTTCAGTCTTTAAATGTCACATGATCCTTCATAAATCATTCTAATAATCAGCATTTATCTGGATGCTTTAAATTGATCAAAAGGGATAATAAAGACATTTATAATACAAAAGATTTCTATTTCAGATAAATGCTGTTTATCTGAAATTTCTATTCATCAAAGAAACCTTAAATTATATTAAAAAAAAATTAGAAAAATTATACTCAGCTGTTTTCAACATTATAATAATAATACATGTTTTTTGAGCAGCAAATGAGAATATTATTTCTAAAGGGCCATGTGACTGGAGTAATGATGCTAAAAATTCAGTATTGAAATCACAGGAAAAAATTTAATTTTTAAATTATGTTTTATTAACAAGGTTCGGGAGGAGCGCGATCAGATAATCAATCTATTTGGCACAGGTGTAACTCGTTTAGCCAATCATCGAATTAACGCATCATATATATATATAGCCAGCCGTCTTACCTCCATCCAGCGACAGTTTCTTGGCATCCCTCCTCCACCCCAACTCCCCACTTCTAATCTGTTTCTATCCCAAACTAGGGAGGGGGAGTTCTCTGGGTCCGGTCTGTATTCCGGGCCCGGAACCCTTCCCCAGGACAGCACGCCAAAATATGCTTATTACTCGCTCAAGCAGATTAGATGTAAGGGCGAACTTGTGAAATATATTCAAATAAAAGGCTAAATCAAAAAAAAAAAATATCTAAATTTCAAAATTTTACTGTTTTTGCAGTACTTTGGATCAAGTAAATGCAGGAGCAGAAAAGACTTCTTTAAAAGAACATGAAAAATATTACTGTTCAAAAACTTTTGACTGTTAGTGGACCGTAAGTCACTTTTTATCCAGACAACTGATTTTTTAATTAACTGTTTGATTTAAAATCTAAGCATACGACAAAATTCTATCCAGTGAGAGTTTTAGAAACACATTCCTTGTTGATGAAGTTGTCATTGAGCTGTACCGTTGGGTTTATGGGGGCACACTGAGCATACAAAACAAGTTGTGTACTGTGCAAACAAAGGGATCCCAATTACATTATTACAACCTTTGTTCAAACAATTGCTTCGCCTCCACTTCAGTAAGTGTTATGATTACATTAACATTTTAAAGAGAATGGTCTTTGTCCTTGTCTGGCCGTTTTCAGCTTATCCGAGTTTAAAGAGCACCTTTGTATGACAGCCTGTCATAGTGGAGTGGTTGTTGTGCCGTGGTTTTACCTGGTATGAACACGGATATCAGAGCACTACTCTGTTTCAAACCTTTTTTGTAAGCAGAATATGTAAAAAAGCACTAGCTGTGTTATTCAGAAGAGAGATTGAGTCATACTTGGCCTGATTAGATTTGCATAGTGTGATGTTGTGATCATTGATTTCCATTGGCAGTGAATGCTCTTAAGATGCAGGTATATGCATAACGCATCTCTAATGAAATGGTAGCGAGTCACTAATCCCAGCACCTCATGCACGCTGGATCAATGAGGCTGTAGGGTCTAGAACATTCCCTGAGTCAGCCAGAGCTGTACCACTCAGGTCTTGACATGATGAGTCCTCAGGGAGCCTTACGTGTTTCCAAGCTACTGTTGAACTCTGTGTAGGAATCTGAATCACTATACTAGTGATTTTGTAGTATTGGCAGCTGAATCTGGCATGTGGTTTTTAACTTGTATTAGCACCGTTTGAAGTTAGTGAAATAATGGGGATTTTGGTTAATTTGCCTTGATTGCTTGCTGCAAATATTATTAAAATCAAAGCTCTTTTTACTATACTGTTTGAAGTCATGGAAATGTATTAAATGTTCTTTGGCATTTTGTATAATACATGGCTTTTTCAGATTTAACAAAGGCATTGTGTCTTTGACAGGTTTAACCTTTGCTACCAGATGAATTTACATGAGTTTCAAGCAGGTACAGTCGTGTGTGAGAGAGCTGGAAGTTCATTTGGCTTGTGTAAATGAGCATGAGTATGGGCTCTCACTGGAGAACTGTTCATGGAAAATGAGCTGCAACGCTGTGGACCCCAAAACAATGATCTCAGTGTTCTCCCCGTGGACTCCCTAAAAGCAGGTCACCTCTACACCCAATTACAGCGAGCATCTAACACTAGATAATTCACATTCCACAAATGTAGAATGAGTGTTGCCTTGGCCTACATGTTTGGCATTTTTTCCATTATCAGGAATTGAATTGCACTGGGATAGATGTCAAATTGTTTGGAAAAGGGTGAGCGATGTACACATTCAGGTAATAACAACAACAAAAACCACAACAATACATAATATTTTAACAATGATTTAGCACCTGTAGTATATTAACACAATTTTTTTTACTAAGAAAAAATATATAATTAGTTTCATTTAAATGCATTGAAATTATATTAATTTATATTGATTGTTATTTATTTCTAAATCATTATCTGAATAGAATATATTATTTATATTAATAAAACCCTATTATTATTATAATTTCTTATAAAAAACTAATAAGAAATTAACAGTTCGATGTAAAAGCATGTATATTATATTCATTTTATTTATTTATTTATTTAATTAATTTATTTCTACATTATTATTTGGACAAAATATATTATTGATATAAAAAAGTATTATTATTATTATTATTATTATTATTATTATTATTATTATTATTATTATAACAACCATTCAGTATATTAGTTTAAATTGTTTTTTAAAAAATGTTATAATTTCTTAAAAAAATTTAAGACATTGACAGTTACAAAAAAGCATTTAAAATATATTTATTATATTAATAATAATAATAATAATAATAATAATAATAATTATTATTATTATTATTATTTTAACAACAATTCAGCATCTAAAGTATATCAGCTCAAATTGCTTGACTAATAGAAAAATATATAATTTACAGTTCACAATTCTGTGCATTTATATTTATATTTATATTATATAAATATAATATTTATTTATATTATATTTATTTCTTTATTTATACATTATGGATAGAATATATATATATATATTAATATATTTCTAAGAACTATTCATATAGTAGCTCAGATTGTCTTAAATTGTTTTTATAATTTCTTATTAAAAAACGAATTTTTATTTTATTTATTATATTTATTTATTTAATTAATTAATTTATTTCTACATTATTAATTTAACAGAATATATTATTGATATAAAAACTAATTATTATAATTATTATAATTAATATTATTATTTTAACTACCATTTAGCATCTATATTATATCAGCTCAAATTGCTTGACTGATAGAAAAATATATAATTCACAGTTATAATTCAATGCATTTTCATTATTATATTTATTTCTTTATATATAAATTATTATTTGGACAGAATATGTTATTGATATTAATAAAACCTTTTTATTAATATTTTTAACAACTATTCAGTATATTAGCTCAAATTTTTTGTTATAATTTTTAATAAAAATAAATTACCAGTTAGATTTAACAGCATTTGAATTATATTTATTGTTTATTTCTTAAATTTATTTCTACATTATTCAGAGAATATATTATTGATATTAATAAAACCCTATTATTATTATTATTATTATTATTATTATTTTAACTATCATTCAGCATGTACAACATGTTAGCTCAAATTCCTTTTCTAATAAGAAAGTAACAATTTCAGTTATATTTATTTCTTTAATTTATTTATTCTTTATTATCTGAATAGAATATATTACTTATGTTAATAAAACATAATTATATTATAGTAATATTATTTTTTGTGATTTATATTTACATTAATAATAATAATTATTAATATAATTATATACATTATATTTATTGTATTTGTTTGTTTATTTCTTTACAAAATGTGAAGTAACCTTGTGTGCTGGATGGACATGTCTGCTTTGCTGGGAGTGTCTCAAGTTGTTGTCATTGTGGATTGCCCTAAGCTGTCTAGTGGTCTAATCTGTCTGCCACTGTTTGACTCTGAGGCGTCCACTGGTTCTTCTTTCTCCGTAACCCTCCCCCACCAAGCATGGGGCAGAACAAAGAACCGGCGTCTTTCTCTATACCTTGGACCTGCACTGTAGGCAGCTGATGAAGAGGAGGAAGCCGGTTATCAGCAGGAGAGCCATCACCCCATCTGATCCATATCCCTATAATTTCCCCAGGGCTGGAGGGCAGCGTTAGCAATGAAGGTCTTTCACACCCAGTTTATAATCATTTTATGTGCCTGACCTCTGAAGGAGAACATTTCTTTGCAGCGTTTGATATCAGTTTCAGTTTGGGCATGATGAATGTGTTATTGTCATACAGGCAGATGTTCTCTGTAAGCTCATCTGCCTGAAAGATAAATGTGTGTCTGGGAGTGTTTTAGCATGCGCATGTTTCACACGGGTCAATGAGGTATTGAGTTGGGCAACTGTAGTGAGCGATTCAGAGCTTGGTTTATGTGACGGTGGGCATGAATGTGTTTTAAAGCACACATTTATAGTTTCATCAATATGAAAATAGACTGAGACCAAGCTATGTTCATGGAAGTTCAGGTTCAAGACATTCATGTTCATGTGAAATGTTTATGTTTTCCAAAACCTATATGAGCCATTCTACAGAAAAAAAAGTCATTTTCCAAAAATGTTGTATGTATGCAAATTGTATAATATCCAAAGTACACATTTCTAGTAATTGTGCAGTTTATTCTCATATTGTACTTTCAGAAAGTGTTGGAATATTTGTCCTCTCCCCAAATTTGTCACTACCGAAACACAGTAATATATAATTTACTAAGAAGGGTTATATTGACCTATGAAGATTTTGCTTACATCTTCCTTGTAAATATATATTTTTCTATTTTATTAAAGTTTTTTAGAAGTAAATAAATAACAATTACAATTTTAACAGTATTTCAAATGTGATTTATGAGATTTGTTGTATTTTGAATTAATTTTTTCTTTGTAAAAGGCAAAAAGTTGAAGACACTGGTTTTAAAGTTAAGGACTCATTAGTTTGAATATAAATTGAACCAAACACTATCATAACATCTTAGCTGATAATTCAGTATTCTTTATTTTTGACAAAACATCCCATGTTTCGGTCGTGACAGCACATTTTCGGTAGTGACAGTAATGCTTTGGTAGCGACCACATTAAAGAATTTTAACCCACATACTAAAACACTACTAAAACATACAAAGATAAAAAAAAATTGTAAAACTGTACTAAAATGTAGTTTATTTCCCCCAAATAAAGGATTATGTGTTCCCTTTTGTCACTACTGAAACAATGATAACATGTTTTGGTTGTGACTGTTTCGGTAATGACAATTTTAGATACTTTTGAGCCTAGCTCAAAGATGCTATTCATCACATGGTTAGCTAGCACAGTTCTGAACAGTTGTACACATATAAAAACTAAATGTTATGGAATCACAAAAAAAGTGTTTTAATGGTGAAAAATTATGTTCGGTAGTGACATTATTTAAAGTTTTTTATACTTTTGAACACGTTTACCTCAAAATGTTTTTGTGTTTGCTCACCATGTAGCTATAAGAGAGTGACACATAAATATTTCCTGATCATAAATGTAGGTGTGTAGTTAAAATCAGTCTCAGCCAATGGACTAAAACGTATCGGTAGGGACATGAAAAAAATATTTTTTATATTCAGTTTTAGAATTTACAAAGAAAGTATAAAATATTTGTATTTGAACATCACTTTTTTTTTAAATCAAAAAGATATATTTAAAAACAACAATGGACTAAAATGCAAATTTATTTCAAGTTGAAATTTAGGGGTTAAGGTTTGGGACAGTCACCTTCCAATTGCAAGTACCCACTAAATGATGATTTTATATATGCTAAGCTTACTGATATTTTACAAAAGACCACTGAAAAATAGGTCAATTCCAACATAACACCGACTATTACGCAATAGTCGCGATCGTTAATAGTTACGCCCCCAACATTTGCATAGACCAATCATCATTAACTTCAGTACATCAGTAAAATAAGGCGAGCCACTGAAGGGACATGGTTAGCTTAATGCTAGCGGTAGCCTGTTACATTGCAGTAAGATTTCACTAACCACATAAAAGGAGAGATGACTGCTCTGATGATGGCGAATGATTTACAGATCCTGAGCATCACTAACTTGTGTGGTAAGTACTTGTGTCGCTGCAGTATAACTTTACACAGAGCACATGCATCACAATAGTGAGAGTAAAATGTCGCGGATTCAAAACGGCAGATTCAACAAACCACATATTAAAAGCGGCTAGAGCTCCGTAATTAAATATATATTTCCTCCATGTGCGAGCTATTGAGATGAGCAGCTCTGTGAAACAGCCAATCAGAGCTGAGCTCCTCATTAATATTCACGAACCTTCCAAATAAGCCAATAACAGAGCATTTCATTCTAGGGACAAATCCTAGGGTTGTAAATGGACCTGTAAAACCGTTTCTGGAGAATTTTTGCCCTTTGCCCTATGCCATATACCTTCTATGTAGATATCAGAGAACAATTTAAAATATTGTATCAATGCATTCTATGGCACCTTTAAATATTATTGTGGGTTTCAATAGATAATAAAATGATCTTAGTAAACATCCCTGGTGGAAAAAAACTGCTAAAACCAGCCTTGGCTGGTTGGCTGGTTTTAGCTGATAATAGCTGGTCAGCAGGCTGGTTTTAGAGGGGTTTTGGCCACTTTCCCAGCCTGGCCAGGCTGGTCAGACTGTCCTTAGCTGGTCAGGCTGGGAAACCACCAGCTAAAACCAGCCTGACCAGGCCAGGCTGGGAGACCAGCTAAAACCAGCTACTTCCAGCTTAAACCAGCTAAGACCAGTCAACCAGCCTGGTTTAGCTGTTTTATTTTCACCAGGGATCTAAGATTTAAATACTTAAATGCTTTTTAAATGTGTTTTTTGGTAGTGGGACAGCAGTTTGCACCAATTCTGTAGAATGGTCCATATAACATTCTTGCTTTTGAAGAACACAAGTGGGGAGTTTTATTCATGGTAAACCATAAATGGTTATATAAAATGCTATATAAAATTGTTTCTATACAATAGCTTTAATTCATTATTTTTCCATTAGCTTTAGTTAGCTGAATTCGAAAGCCATATCAGTCAGATACATAAATTAACTATTCAAGTGTTGTGGATCGACTGATTTGTTTAATAAAACCCTTCTGATTCAAAATAACTGAACATTGTCACTTCTTTCATTAGTGTAAAGCTATTTTATAACTTTAAAAGATTTTAAATATAGTGCTTGAATCACATAAAACTATAGGGCTTGGAAAATAAATCGATTTATCTTGACTCGAAAAACGATTCTGCATCGATTCAGAGATTTTCCGAATGCATCGATTCTCTCTCGAATCAATTCTGAGATTAATTTTGAACACATTGATAAAACAATCATTCATCAACTTTGAAAAGGTTGAATCGAATTACAGGGGTGTTCACAGTGGGCTGTGTTTAAATTAGATTCGTGTCATAAGCAGCGCTCTTTTTAACCGCACACTTTAATGCTCCCAAAAAAGTAGATTAGAGTGCCATAAAAATTAAGCTTAGAATCGATTCCAGAATGAATCGTCAATGATTAGCAATCGATCCATGGATCACTTTGCATCTACTTGTCATCACAGCTGCATTTTTATGCTGCTTTTTGTTATTTTTTGAGCTTGACAGCCCCAGTCACTATGTACTTTAATTATATTGAACTGACCAGGGTATTCACTTATTTAGTTTCAGATACTTCCCTCTTTAAAAACATCATTAGGATTTTCATATTTTTATATGAGAGCACAGCCAGTGTGGAATTGCTATTATATCTCATAAAATATGTTATGCCACTTTTCACTGCTTCCTTTGAACTTGTTACATGCCTTTAACTGACCACCAGAAGTCTTCATACTGTTAGATGTGTGACTGACTGCACTGTCACTCCAGGTGACAAATCAGAGTTAGGTGAGTCAGAAACTCATATTGGTTACTGAAGTTGCAATGAGTGACCCTTGGGTTGTTCTGGGTGATGGTGTTTATTGACTCTGCTGTGGGCTTTGGAGTGGCAGAGTGAAGCTCTTTGAAGTGATCAAGCTTTGGATGCTTCCGTTTGTTATGTACAGGCAGCATGTAACGCTTATGGCACAGATTTACGTAACTTGTGATGGTGACGTACAGCTAATCCATGAACAGACTCTTCCCGCCCTGCATAGCTGCAGCCTCAATGATCCCTTTCGCTGCCAAAGCCTTATGTCATGCAGTGTGTGTGTCTGTGTTTGTGTCCCAGACCAGGATCCGCTCCAGAAAACATTTTTAGAGAGACTTAGAGGACTCAGGAGTCACCTTCTGAATACATTAAATAACTGTCACCCTAGAAAAGAAACTTGGGTGGTTGACATTTAAGCATGACAAGTAAGGAAAATTAATCTTAGCAAACAAGAGGTGAAAGTGACTTTCTATTTGTCACATTTTTTATGCTAATCTTTGAAAATGTAATGTTATGTGACATTTAAAAAAACTGTAAAAGGACATTTTTAAAGGAAACATAACCAGTGCTTTATTCCAATTCCAGTATATGAAGTGTCATTAAAATATTTTACACTTTAAAATTCACCTAATAAGTAAATATATTTTATTAATTTATATATTTTGAGTTCATTTGGCAAGCCAATGTATCTCATACTTTAAAAATACTATTGAGATTGTCAGTATACAGTAAAAGTAGTAATATTGTAAAATAGTATTTCAAATTAAATAACTGTTTTATATTTTAATATATTTTATAATATAATTTATTCCTGTTGTGGCAAAGCTGGATTTTCATCAGCCATTACTACTGTCTTCAGTAATACATGATTCTTTTATTTTATATATATATATATATATATATATATATATATAATTGTGAAAATTCTGCCATTAATTTCTCGCCCTCATGTCATTCCAAACCCGTAAGACCTTTGTTCGTCTTCAAAACACAAATTAAGATAATTTTAATGAAATTCGAGAGATTTCTGACCCTGAAAAATATCTTAATTTGTGTTCCAAAGATGAACGAAGGTCTGGAAAGGTTTGGAAAGACATAAGAGTGAGTAATTAATGAAGTAATTTTCATTTTTAGATAAACTATGCCTTTAATATTTTTGTGGAAACCATACTGTGGAAAAATACTTTTTTTCTTAGAATACGAGTAGAACAGAAAAAACAGAGCAGCATTTAAAATAACTATATATATATATATATATATATATATATATTTGTCTTTGCTGTCACTTTTGATCAGTTAAACACATCCCTTCTGAGTAGAAGTGTCAATTTCAAGTAAACAAATGTGAGATATAGCATATTCCTCCTCCTTTCTCCTTTCAACTCCCTCTCATTTCTGCAGTGGATGCTGGTTTATGAAGCAGTATGTGGGTGTTGGTTTGTTCTAGCACCAGAGCGGGGTGAGGCAGAAGCTAAGCCTGTCAGAGTCTGGGCTCCAGACAGCTTGATCTGGCTGCTGTAGCTCAGCCTCACTGGGAAGGCGCTTACACGCAAGACCTCCAACTGAGCTGTCACTGCAGTAAATGCTGAGGCCAAAAACATACTATAGGCAATTACACAAACGCAGATGCTATCACTTGCATAACTTGCACTTGTTACTCAAGCAAACCTACTTACTCTAAACAACCAAGGAGAGTTAAAAGATAATAATATCCAGTGCACTGCTCAAATGCTTTGGGTCAGTAAGATTTTTCAAGAATATTTAATGGGAATTAATAATTTAATTCATTGAGGATGCACTAAGCGTTCAAAAGTGACGTAAAGACATTTATAATGTTACAAATCATTTCTATTTTCAATAAATCCCAGTGTTTAAAACTTTCTGTTAATCATAGAGAATACTGAATACAAGAATACTGGATAAAATGTGAATCACAGTTTTTGCAATAATTAAGCAGATCAACTGTATCATGCATCATGTGACACTGAAGACTGGACTATGGCTAGTGAGAATTCAGCATTTACATGACAAAAATAAATTGCATTTTAAAATATAATAATAGAGTAATCAGTTATTTTACATTTGAATAATATTTCACAATTTTGACAGTATTTTTGATCAAATAAATGCAGCCTGGGTGAGCATAAGAGACTTCTTATAAAAAACATTAAAACATCTTACTGACTCTGAACAGTGTCTTCAGGGGCGTTTTCTCTGAGGAGGCAACAGAGGCAGAGCCTCCTCAAAATATTGGATAAGAAAAACGTTAGTTGTACAAAAATAAAACAACATAAATATTACAAAATATAAAAAGTGTATAGATCACTAGTTTTCTGAAGAAACATTGTTGGACTGTGACACCAGGAGGTAAAGTTACAGCGAGAGTGCGCATCTCTCTCACCTCCCCTGATCCCGTTGAGTTTTAACAGACCTCCTAAAGCATGCCGTGAGTTTGGTGAGGGGTAATTCACAATGAATGGGGAAAAGTAATGTGAGTTGTGTAATGTGGTTGATTGACATGAGCGCCTTACCTTAGACCTGCCCTCACCGAGCTGAAACAGTCCGACTCCGATCTCCACTGTGTCGACTCAGGTGCATGGGAACACAAGAATGTCTCTGATTGAGCGATTGAAGTGTTGTGTTGTTGGATGTAATAATGAACATAGCAGAGGACAACGTTACTTTAGTTTTTAAAAGGAAAGCGCTGATCCCGATCTACACATGCATCTATGTTCGTGTGAATCATTCGTGATGCAGCTTCACCCACAGCAGAAGTGAGTATAAGGGTTTTTAATGCATCTTTGCAAATGGCCTTTCTTAATAATGTGCTTGTTGGCAAGTTTTGCAGCTAAACGCGGCTAAACGTGGCTAAAGTAAACATTACGGCTCATCATCCCACTGCAGAGAGAGGCGGGGCGAGCAGAGCTCATTTGCATTTAAAGAAACATGCAATAAAATGAGTTGATTTTTTGCAAAGCTGATTTTGACAAGGTAATTGAGTATTTTTAACCGAAGTATATTACTTCTGGAAAATGGGCATCCGATGACCCCTTTAAAACATCGCATTAGACTTATACAAACAAAACCAACGTCACATAAAACGTACCATAAGTATGTTCATCTGTTCCGGGGAAAAAAACGAACTCTCTTTTAGCACCACTGGACATTTCACATCGAATATGTCACGAACAGTACATGGTGGTACATATTCCGCATCTTGTGAAAAAAGTTCCCACAGGTACTTGTTTAAAAATCTAAATAGCTAAAGTACTTTCAAATAACAATAGCAACATAGTTGTATTCAAGCCTAATGTTTGATGTCTCTGTGTGTGCGTATTGAATGGAACACAATATTCTTCTGTAATCTCTATTGGCATTGATAAGTGCTGATAAATCTGTGTGCGTTCTGCATGGAGCTTGTCTGATAACATTGCTGTGTTGCTTTTGTACATTTTTCTCACTAATCAGTCAGTCAATTAAAGATTCCTTCCTGCTTGACTCTTTTCATTTTGTTTGCGCTATAATGACCTTGTCCAGTTTTTTTGTGTTTGTTAATTATCAGCCTCCATTGAACACACATTCTTTCCGTTCTGCCAGTCAGGTCTTTTAGCGGCGCGCCGAAATTCTCTCTCAACAGCTGTGAGGCATGAAAAGCACAAAACTTTAAATGGAATTTGAAGGAACATAAAACTTTTTCTTCTTTTAATGAAGCCCTTTAGCATATAAGCATTAGTGCCATTTGTTAATGGCGCAAACCTCTAATGGTCGGAATGTATGCGTCACCATGGCAGCTATTGCCATGGAAACAGCAGCCATGTGACTCTAGAGTAATGAAGACTGTGGAACACACAAAGGAGCCTCTACAAAGATGTGTCCATGTGGAAGTAAACCGTTGAGGACCTGGTATCGCAGTACGTTTAGGTTGCAGAAGATGGCCTGGACTTTCGGTTCAAGTGCTAGATTGGCCGCTGGGGAAACCCTGCAAGTGAAGTGAAATGGGGTTAAGGAGTAGTATAACTGACAGTTGTGACCCACTGAGAAATTACACATTTGTAACCCAGAGTCTTTGATTGTAATAACCGTCAAGTTTCGTTTTGCAGACGTGATTGCAAATGTACTGTAAACGCTATTTGCTTTGCATTTAGGGCTGGGAATGTTGTTCAAGTAATGTAAGTAATTTTATTTCCCAGTAACGACATATATCACAATATAGTCATTTTTGCTTTAATTAATGTCTTTAAGATATCAAAAATTTTTATAGCATAGATATTTCATAATTCTTGTCACCAGTGTCAATATCACAAAAACTACTTCTACTACTAACCTACTAAATACTAACTTACACAAATATTTTTACTATTTAAAATAACTGCTTTCTATTTGAATATATTTTAAAATGTAATTTTTTCCTGTGATCAAAGCAAAAAAATGTCACATGATCCTTCAGAAATTAGTCTAATATGCTGATTTTCTGTTCAATAATCAATTTATTATTATTATTATTATCCATATTTAAAACGTTTTTTTTTTCAGGATTCTTTGATGAATAGAAAGATCTAAAAATCTGAATTTATAAAAAGCTTTTATAACATTATACTATACCATTCAAAAGCTTGGAATCAGTATAGTTTTTTTGGGAAAGAAATCATAGAAATTAATACTTTTATTTAGCAAGGATGCTTTAAATTGATCAAAAGTGATGATAAAGACATTTATAATGTTACAAAAGATTTATATTTCAGATAAATGCTATTCTTCTGAACTTTCTATTCATCAAAGAAACCTAGAAAAAATTCTATTCAGGTGTTAGCAGCATAATAATAATAATAATAATAAATGTTTTTTGAGCAGCTGATTAGAATTTTAGAATGATTCACAGGAGTAAATTATTTTAAATAGTAAAAATATTTCAATTTGACTGTTTTTGCTGTGCTTTGGATCAAATAAATGCAGTCTTGGTGAGCAGAAGTGACTTCTTTAAAAAAAATTAAAAATATTACTGTTCAAAAACTTTTGACTGGTAGTGTAAATTAAAAAAACAACCAAACATCAATCTCACTGAAGACAAGTAAACAGTAAGCGATTAAATAAGAAAAAGAAACTTAATGCAAGCAACAGGACAAAAAAAAAAAAAAAAAAAAAAAAAAATACAGTCGAACAAAGCATAATTGTACAAAGTAACATTGTATAAAGTAATAAAATGTATAAAGCGCAGCATATTCTTCATTGTGAAAATTAGATATAAATGTCTTAAATTTATTAAAGTTACAAAAGCAATTTAGTCAAGAGCAGTAAGAGATTTTCTCTCTTTTGTTGTTTATTTAACATTAATAACAGACAACAACAGAAATATTAGACTGCTGTCACTTTAAGAGCTGCCCAGATCCAATATTACACATGTGTTTTCTTTCTCAGTTGTTTGCTTTCACTTAAGATCTAAATTACTGTTTACGAGGATACTTGCAAAGATGGGCATTTTGACACATGCAAGTGTTTGTTTTGAACCATTCAAGACCTCTCTGACAGCGCATATACATATTTCGCTGCTGATTATGTTTCAACGGCTTAAAGTCACTTGTTTTTTAAACCGCAATGCTTAACACGTGCAAACGACACATTTTCATGACCAGGTAGCACAGCAACGTCACATGAGCATGTAACTGTGATAGAGACCATATGTTGAACATCTCTAGAGGGTTGATCGTATCAACCGATGTCTACCAACACTCCTTTACAGCTTATAATTTGCTTCCCATTGAAATTAAACTCATATTCTTCATTGACAGGTCAACAACAGTAGCCATTTTTTCCCCTTCAGTGAAAAAATATAGTCAGTCTCAGAAGAAATGTGGTCTCTTGTTGTTTTTGGCAAATAAAGTCGCCACAAATTGGCACTTTATGGCTGTTGTCGTATAGTGTTGGAAGAAGCAGCTAACGTCAGATGTTTGGATCTTTGGATACTTAAATAAAGATCACTTTGAGACTTATTATGGTGTAAAAAATTTATGACACTGTAAAATGAATTTATAATACCAAGGTCATAGAGGGCAATAGCTGCAGTATATGGTTGAAATGCATTACTTGTGGTAATATAGATCTGCTGTTGAGTTTAAATTGTGCAGTATGAGACATAGCCAGAGGGCTGCTTTTAACATGGCTGTCCCATCGCCTTCATGTGGCAACAAGCATTCAGTTTCATAAAGCTTTGTTTTATTGCCTTATGACATGTTGAGGTTTTCTATGCTTCCGAGAAACAATTTCCTGATTATATTTCAGTAGTGACTTCTGGTGTTTTGATTACGTTTAAAAAGCAAATTTTAATGAATGTTCCTGGTTCAGTTTGAGTTCAGCTCTGTTGACACTGACAGCATCTGCGGTATCAGTACGCATCCTGCAATTTGTAAAAGCAAACAAAAACAGCTTTCTATTTAGTAACGCACTTAAATATAAGTCAGTGGGACGTCCTGGAGGGTTTAAAAGCAGAAATGTGAAGAATGATATTAAGCACTAATATTGATTCATCCATACAAAAATGTTTGTTATGATTTGGGAAATTTGGAATGAGAGCATTTAATAATTTGTTCCATGCAAACAGTAGAAAACTTTATGGACAAACATTTTTAATAGTAAATGCAGCCTTGGTGAACATACGAGATTTTGCAATGCAATGCAATGAAATAAAATAAAATAAAATAAAAATGTGAAATTGTCAAATTTATATATGATTTGGGAAATTTGGAATGAGAGCATTTAACAATTTGTTCCATGCAAATAGTAGAAAACTTTATGGACAGACATTTTTAGTATGTGCAGCTTTGGTGAACATACAAGATTTTGCAATGCAATAAAATAAAATAAAAATGTGAAATTGTCAAATTTATACATGATTTGGGAAATTTGGAATGAGAACATTTAACAATTTGATCCATGCAAATAGTAGAAAACTTTATGGACAGACATTTTTTTAATAGTAAATGCAGCCTTAGTGAACATATAAATAAAAAATGAAATGAAAATAAAATGAAATAAAAACCAAACTTAGTTGGTCGCAATGTGAAAGTGTCAAATTTATATATGATTTGGGAAATTTGGAATGGAATTTGTTCCATGCAAACAGTAGAAAGCTTTATGGGCAGACATTTTTGATAGTAAATGCAGCCTTGGTGAACATATGAGATTTTGCAGTGCAATGCAATCCAATGTAATAAAATAAAATAAAATACAATAAAATACAATGAAAAAATATTAAATAAAACTTAGTTGGTCGCAATGTGAAAGTGTTAAATTTATATATGATTTGGGAAATTTGGAATGAGAGCATTTAACAGTTTGTTCCATGCAAACAGTAGAAAACTATGGACAGACATGGTGAACATGCAAGATTTTGCAATGCAATGCAATAAAATAAGATAAAACCCAAACTATTCATTGGTTGCAACTTGCAATGCGAAAGTGTCAAATTTATATATATAAAAAATTAATCCTCTTAACAGCCACAGAAAATTGGACTCTTTCACATTGCTAACAGCAAGTATGTCCTGTACAATTACATAAAGAAGCAGTTTTATCTTTTAAACTGTCTAACACAACTTCTCATTTCTCATAAAGCTTCATTATGCCCACTATAGTGATTGTTTCTCAAAGACAGGAAGAAGAAAGAGATTTAGAAATCTTTCCTCTCTCTTTTATGAAGGAATGCATTTACTGTGTTGTGTGACAGACATCCTAGAGACGGCAAGACATTTGAGGAGCCGCAATGGCAGGCGTAGGACGTTCCTTGAGCAACTACTTAATTGTGTGTGGGCTGAAGACAAGTGTGTGTGTGTGTGTGTGTGTGTGTGTGTGTGTGTGTTGGAGGTGAATGTGTGGGCTGAAAGACGTTAATGTGTGTTGCGTCCTCTGTGTGGGTTGTGAAAAGGTGCAGGTAGGTAGGCGGAGCCGAGGGGTACAGAGTGACCACAGTGAGTCATTTTGCCATTACCCAGAATTCAACACTTCGTTTTGTCTCAAATGGTGTGGCCAGAAGGGGTGTCAGAGCTGTGACGCCCATGTGTAGGCAGCAGTGTGTGGGCTGCCGCTCTGTAAATGTGTATTGTTAAAGAGCCAGGCCTGTGAGATCGCTCTCCCCTCATCTGTCGGGGGCGGACCACTCTCAAGTGTGCCACAAGTGCAAGGTGGCTTGAGGTTTCTGTGAATCGTGACTGAATTTTCAGTAGGGAATTTCTGACCACAATTTGGTGGCACAAATAACAAATTTCACTAGATTTCATTGCTAAATGTTTTTAGCTTTATTGTGCCTATAAAGGGGCTGATGTTGAGATTGTAAACTGACTAATGAAGCATTGCTCACATCTTTTGTGTTTAATTTGTTATGTTAATTAAAGCAATAGTTCACCCAATGATTCATTCAGTCATTATGTTGTACCTATAAGCTTGTAACCTAAAATTATCGAAACTGAATAAGCGAAAAAGGCCGAATAAATTATACCACACAATGACGTGACGCAATCAAATAGAGGCACTTACTAATGCAGCAAACATGTCGGCAATTAAAACTGTCTGAGAAAGACAAACACCGACAGCGAGAGACTGTTTAGAACCGCATCGCATGTCTATGAAACAGGTTGGTTGTTGCTGGTTACTGTATGATGTATGTATGTATGTATTTTGACAGCTCTGCACAAGCTCATTAGCCAGAGTTCAAAGTCCAAAGCACAAGGAAAATCAATAAGAATCATTCATAAATCTGCTGCTGTCAGCAAAAAGTAGTACTGAGGTCTTCTTGTGGGTTACTGCCAAAATAAAATGTCAACATTCATAAATGTTAGCATTGTAATTTTACTGTTGTTCTGTAAAATTAAATAAAAAAGTAAGACAAAAATAATGATAACAATCATTACAACAGCTCTATTAATACATTTATTATACCATTCTTCTTTGCTCAGCAAGGCTGCATTTATTTGTACATTAAAAAACATGCCTGATTCAAGAAGGGGGTCTTAAAAATGGCCAAAGAATATTATTTTACCAACTTATTAATTTAATTTTAAGTTAAATTGTGCTTTGTTGGTAGGCTATAATGTCTACTAGAATTTTAAAAATGTTCAGTTTTTTTTTTTTTTTTAAAGCAAGGCAAAACTGTAAAGCCCCGTTCACACTACACGCGACAAAGCGACGCGATCCCATTCATTTCAATGGAGAGCTGGCGATTTCCGGCGACGAGAGCGACAGCGGCCGTCAGCGACCGTTGGCGACCGGATGTGGGCGTGTCCAGCGACGCGACAAAGTTCAGAGTCTCTCAACTTTATGCAAATGCAGAGCGACTTTCGGGAGCGACAGCCAATAGGAAAGAAGACGATAGTGCTCGTGTGAGCATTCTTCTTTCAGCTCTAGCAGTGATGAAGGAGCAATTGTCCTGTTTTATATGACTTGTCCCTGCCCACATATTAAAAACAATATTAACTGCATTAAAATGAATTGTAACCTGCTTGTCTTTGTTTCTAAAGTTGCTTTGGATAAAAACGTCTGTTAAATGACGTTACTAAGCAACCAGTAATGAGAACGCCCACTAGCGACCTCATCGCCAGCCTCTGGCGACATGCAGCGACAGAAGTCGCGTGTAGTGTGAACGGGGCTTGAGAAGCACATTTTGGCTATTTAATTTATGCAATGGTGAAAATTTTTGGCAAAATACTTGGAATTTTGTTCGGCTTCGGCCAAGAATTTTCATTTTGGTGCATCCCTACAAGTTATGCTCTTAATTCCAACCCAGGCTCATGAAGATACGTGCCTCTATATACATTTCTGCAACACCATAATTACGTACATTACTGCACGTTTTGCGGTAGTTTCAAAGTGAAATGTTGAGAGAGTGGTGCTTAGGGTTACTCCACCCCAAAATTAAAATTTTCGGAACACAATTTAAGATATTTTGGATGAAAACCGGGAGCTTTGTGACTGTTCCATTGACTGCCAAGTAAATAACACTGTCAAGGCCCAGAAAAGTATGAAAGACGTCATCAAAATAGTCCATCTGCCATCAGTGGTTCAACTATAATTTTACGAAGCTATGGGAATAGTTTTTGTATGCAAAGAAAACAAAAATAACGACTTTATTTAACAATTCGTCTTCTCGGCACCACCATTATTTTGGAGAGTATCCCCCGGATGCAAACAGCGTACGCTGTTCTGTGTCAGCCGCAACACACGGATATGATTTCTACATTTATTTAAGCTTTGATTCGAATGAAAACAGCGTATTGCTTTGAAGTCATAACATAATATTCTGCAAGTAATTGTGTGAAAAATATGGTTTTGTTAATCAAAATTCTGTACCTGTAAATCATACTTTGTGCGAAAAGGAACAAAAGCTAAGTTTTACTGCCTCTAGTGTTCATTTCAACTGGAACCTGCAGTTATTCATACATATAGCTAAGTTTTGCAGAAATATATATAGAAGCATGTATTGAGCCTATGTTGCAAAATTCAATTTTACTGCAGCCTTACAAAATCGTTTTTTGTGAGGGACAGACTGGAATTTATGTTGTTAACCTGAGAACCATCATGATTGGATCATTTAGGAACTTGTGAATTGGATCAGTGAACAATTCATTTTTGAGGTGGTTCTTTTCTGTGAACCAGAAAACCACAAATCAAACTGTGATTTGAGTGAGTGATTCATTCATGAATCAGAGTTTGACTTGGTGACTCAGTCATTCATTCTCAGCAGTTCTTGAGTTAAGGGGAGAAACCCAAATCTTTGGAACACAAATGAAGATATTTTTGATCAAATCCAAGAGCTTTCTGATTCTGCATAGACAGCATGCAACTGACACGTTTAAGGCCCAGAAATGTAGTAAGGACATTGTTAAAATAGTCCATTTGACATCAGTGGTTCAACTGTAATGTTATGAAGCTACAAGAATGCTTTTTGTGCACAATGATAATGATTTCTTTTTTCCGTGTCCATCTCCACTATGCGTTTACAAGAGTACTATGACGCATATGTGTTGTGCTGCTGTCATCCATCCCTCTTATGTTGCATTCCAGACAGCTCAAAATTCAATGTTTTCCTGCCTCCTACTTGGAAATAATGTCTAGAACGCCACTGCTTTCCAACGAGCATAGTGTGGAGCTAACTTGTGTCAAACTTAAAACTATATAAACATATACCTTGATTTTATGCCTTTCATCAGCTGTTTTCAAAATGAACAGCAGCTTCTTGTGTTAATTATTTTCTGGCTTTGGCATAATTGGCACAAAAACACGAAATGCTCTTGTTGTGTCTTGGCGACATTAAGAGGTCAATATGTTAACGTGACGTGTGATTGATTGGAACTCACTGAGGTTTGAAGTGGGACATTTCAAATCAGATGTTTCCACTTCCAACCTTCTCTGGAACGCGGCAATCGTTCAGTCTGTATATTCTGGTTCGAATAAAGGCTAGGCATAACATTGCAAGTCATCCTCTGTCAAAACTTTCAGTTTACGAAACTTATGTACAGTGTACATCTTCTTTTGTTTGTAAACAAGGCACAACCTATCCAGGTTCTAAGTCAGAATGCTGGCTCCTGAGTCAGCAACACTACACACATGCATCATGGTACTGACATGGAAGAGAAGGAATTGTTAAAGGAATTTATGTCAGTTAATCATAAAATGGCCCTGACATGTCACTAGACATTAAGAAATCATGTTCATTTCAAATACTTATATCACTGACAACAGTGGTCTGGCCAGGATATTGTCATTTAAAAGTGAGAGTTGCAGCCCTCAACTGATGTTATTGTTGTCATTTTGTGTTTTGGTCTGATGCTCCACCCTCCAGCTATCTACCAATCACGAAATCAGTAGAGTTTTGTGATCTGGGTTGCCAGCTCTGTTACGGCTGCAGCCGAACGTGTCGGATAAAACATGTATAACGTTACGAAACGTAAAAGACCTCGTTATGAATCCGAAATACGTCGTGACAAAGTCCGAAATAAAACAAGGATTGGTATAGGAGATGCCTTTGAAAGATGGAGACGGCTGAAAACGGAGAAGAATTTGAAGATAGACGCCAACGTTGCTGATTTTCTCCTGGACAGGTAAAATTCATCTATGTTTGGATAACTTTGCTTCCGTACACAGTGGATTTTCCACGGTCGGCAGTGCTAAATGCGTTCATAAAAAGCTTTATATCGCACCACTAGCAGGGTATGAAAACAATCTATGTTCCGACTGAAATGTGGTATTACAGTACATCTTTGCGAAATATTTGGCTAATCGCCATTAGTAAATTTTTGCGGTACATAATTACTTCGCAAAACATCTCTTGTGAAGCATAAACATAATTAACAGAAGAAAAACAAATTACTGTGTAGGACTCGTCACTTGCCGTTGAAGCTCCTTGTAGCACTAGCAGCCTACTCCTGCAGCTTAGCTGGCAACCTCGAGTCAGGGGGAGCGGGAGGGGATACACCGTTCTACAGTATTTTGAAAGTGATTGCAGTACCAGTTTTGGCCACAATCCTACATACGGTTCCTTTAAATAAAGTTTTTATTTTTGTTTTTCTTTGCACACAAAAAGTATTCTCATAGCTTCATAACATTATGGGCCTTGAACTTTCTGGGCCTTGAACGTGTCAGTTGCTGTCTCTGCATGGTCAGAAAGCATTCAGATTTCATCAAAAATATCTTAATTTGTGTTCTGAAGAGGAACGAAGGTCTTACAAGTTTGGAACGCCATGAGGGTGAGTTATTAATGACAGAATTTTAATTTTTGGGTGAACTATTCCTTTAACTTAAGAACTGCTGAGAATGAATGACTGAGTCAGTAAGTCAAACTCTGATTCATGAATGAATCACTCACTCAAATCACAGTTTGATTTGTGAATCGAGAGAACAGCTAGACCAGACCGGTGACTCTGGACTTCCTCCTGCTAATTTGTGATCCTGGACCACAAAACCAGTCATAAGGGTAAATTTTTTTGAAATTGAGATTTATACATTATATGAAAGCTGAATAAATAAGCTTTCCATTGATGTATGGTTTGTTAGGACAATATGTGGCTGAGATCAAAATCTGAAAATCTAAAATCTGAGGATGCCAAAAAATCTAAATATTGAGAAAATCACCTTTAAAGTTGTCCAAATGAAGTTCTTAGCAATGCATATTACCAAACAAAAATTAAGTTTTGATACATTTACGGTAGGAAATTTACAAAATATCTTCATGGAACATGATCTTTACTTAATATCCTGATGACTTTTGGCATAAAATTGATCATTTTGACCAATACAATGTATTGTTGGCAATTGCTACAAATATACCTGTGCAATTTAAGACTTGAGGGTCCCATTTGTGACTGGGCATATGAAAAATATGGTGACAGTAAAAGCATATTACACTGCTCAGATCACATCTGTGGAGGATGTCATGACTTTTAGTATACACTACCAAGTTGGTAAGATTTTTAATGTTTTTGAAAGTCTCTTTGATCACCAAAATGTACTGTATTTGATCAAAAATACAGCAAAAACAGTAATACTTTGAAATATTTTTGCAAAGCCGAGTTTTCAGTAGCCATTACTCCATTCTTTAGTGACACATAATTCTTAAAAAAACAAAATTCTGATATGATGATTTGGTGCTAAAGAAATTATTGTCAATGTTGAAAAGTAGTTGTACTGCCTAATGTTCTTTGAAAACTGATGCATTTCTTTCAGAATACTTTGATGAATAGAACATTTATTTGAAATAGAAATCTTTAATAACATTATAAATGTCTTTGCTGTCATTTTTGATCAATTTAATGCGTTCTTGCTAAATACAAGTATTAGTTTCTTTAGAAAAAACACAACTTTTGAACAGTGTTGTATAAAGAATCATAAAGCAGCAAAAGGCTTTGAGCGAGGGAGTTGCCCATGCTGCAGTCCAGACTCCTTCAGCCATGAGAATTGTTTTATTAAAAATGACATGTCTCTTTGTATACACAGTGCTTATTTCCACATTAAACATGAATTGTGTCCCACAATTCTCTTTATTTTCCCATCATGTTTATAGGATCCAGCTACCTCCATGCATCATATGTCTTCCTCCATCCAGCTCTGGGAACAATCCAAGTAAATCAAAGCTTTGAGCTTCAAAGGTCCCTTTAAACTCCATTACAAGTCATTGATCATGATCAGTCAGTAATCGTTTACTGTCATCTCCAATTTGTTGAGAACTTAAAATGTAGTTCACACAAAAATGAAAACTGAAAGAACCTCATGTTGTTCCAAAAGTAAACCTAACAACGTTATTTTCATGTTTTTGCTGAACTATACCTTTAAACGATTTAAAATTCTATTTTTGTTCTGGATTCACTGACTCACTGAAAAGATCAAACATAAAACAGTGGTTCATTTACAAATCTCAAATTTTCTTATGAATTTGCTAAAGAGAGCTGTTATGACTGCTGTCCTAGTGGACATTTCTAATGAATAACTGCTTAAATTCTGTACTTTTTTCTCACCCAAAGCTATCGTATGACTTCACAAGGCTTGAAATATAGTAAGCAAGTTATATAGATCACTTTTATGGTTCTTTTATGGCGCTTTCTGTGGTTCTGGAGGAACAATATAGAGCCATCACTCGAATTCATGTTTTCACTCCCTGATGTTGGTACTGGAATAACATATAATGAGAAGTGGCAAAAAACTAAAAGTTTTTTTTTTTTTTTTTTTTTTTCGCAAAAAGTAAAATATTGAATCTATAATATATTAGTATTATACTGATTATCGGCTAAATATTAGACATTAACCCTTAATTGCATGAATGTTTCACCAATCATAAATACATATTTGGCTCTTTAGCAACTAGATCCTATATATCCAGTACGGATGGATCTCTAACTTCTGCAAAACTCTCTTGATATTTTAAGAACAATTAGAATAAAATAAGGACACATCAGAATAAAATAAAAAGCATATTTTGTTACTTTTTGAAACTTAGAAGGGTTCAATTTGAGCAGATGACTTTACCATCTCTGTCATCCTCAGAGCGCACTTTCACAGTACCTTAAGCATCTGGCTCATATTTGCCATGTTCTCAAAACTATTGTTTTCAGTGACTTCAAAGTCAATATTTTGATCGCTGCCAGCTTATTCACCACATTCACCATCAAATGACAGTGACATTTATATTTTATTGCGTACAGTAGTTGCTCTGTAGTAAAGCCATTCAAACCAACTCACTTTTTGCTGATGATATTCTTTTGTTTTATGCCTGCGATAAGTATGAATTATTGTCATTATTGTCCATCAAACACTGGAATAAAGGTGACCTCGAGGAATAAAGGTGAATTGCACATATTGAGTCATCAGAGGTATTACAAACCTCAGGTCTCTAGGACTCTATACACTTTTTACAAAACATTTATCAGAAAACAGATATTCTTTTATAGTTTTTTCTTGTTATATTGTTTATAATGAATAGATTGAGGAATACTAAGAAAGTTGATGTCAAACTTAAAAAAGTGAAGGAGGGAGAGGTAGTAAATGACATCCCGAGTCGCTAAAGACCTGAGGTATGCCTTTAATATACCTATATTTTCAATGCTCATCTCCTGTATTTATCCATTTAGATTCTCACTATTGACAGCTCATATAAGTTAATATTTTTAGAATAATCAACACTTAATAATATCGCTAATGAATGTAGTCTATAGCAAATAGTCTCAAAATGAATATCCATTTTTCATACTTTAATTTTTGATGCTTAAATTGACTTCTAGCAGTGAAAATGCTTGATTTTTAGCTTTTAGTGTTTTATTTTTAATTTATTTAATTGAAATACGACAGAATTTTTATATTGGACTTTTCCATTTTAAATATAAAAATAATTACTGGCCAGAACCAAAATATCTCTGTTTGACCAACAACTGTGTAAAAAAGATTTTCCTGTATATAACTGACCTTTTGCCGGTAGTTTGATTGACAGGTGATCTGACCAGTCATAATGCAGAATCTGCTATTTTGTCCAACAAACAAACCAGAAAGGAGAGTAGATTAACATTGGTGGACTTGAACTTGAAAAATGGTGCGAATTTACATCTTTCTGCGATTGAAACAAGATACCTTCTGATGTTCATTCATGTTTATTTTGTGCTATAATAACTAGTAAAAAGGAAGAGAGGATCGGGTTATGCACCAATTGAAACTGAGGTGCTACAGCGATCTGTCACAACACACTAAAGAGCCAGAAAATGGTATTTATTGGTTGAATTTCCTACAAAACTACAAAATTCGAAAGTTGAGTTTTATACCATTTTGTTTTATACCGAAAGTGACCTTCAATGTCTTGTCTGTTGGTGCATTGTCAGTGTCCTCTTTGCTGCGCAATGTGTTTTTTGCTGAGTGAGAGCATGATGTGTGGTACGCCATGGCTTGTTGGACATAGCAATAGTAACTAAGTGGGGTGGGTCTTTGCGAAGGGGAAATACCTTTGTGTTCCAAGGAAAAGATATAAATGTTTTGGAGGAACATAAAAGATGACAGATTTTCTTTTTAGGATCTTAAATAACGGAGCCAAACACATACACGCATGCTTTTTTTAGTGTTGTTAACAATGGTGCTCGTTCTGTGAGAAATCCTGTTTTAAAGCTTTAGAACATAAAATCCTTTGAAAGCTGAAAACTTGCCCGTTTACATTTTGCGCTGGTAAAGACATTGTTCAGCTTGAGTCTCTGCTGCATGCTCTGCTTGGTTTCCTGTGGATATTGACATGTGCATCCCAGAGGTTTGGAGTTTGACTGCCATGAAAGACAGTGCTTCTCGTGGAAAGAATGGATCTCTCTCAGTGGAACGCGTATTAAGCTGGCTCTGGGGTCAGCGGGATCTGTGACCTCTATGACCTGTTTGGCTCATGCATGCTACTCATAGGAAGTGTCAGGTAATGGCCTGTTTCCTGTCTCCTGAGACTGTGTTAAAGCAAGAGTGCACTATACTATATAGTGTACTGTATGTTAAATATGATTATCATTCTAGCACAGTTCATAATGATCGCCTCTATAGAAAGAAGGGTGAAGACAGAGGTCGAAATCTCATGAGGTATATGAACGCAGGTGATTAACGACCAAAGATATGAAAATTGCTTCAGACTAAAGCACCACAGAGGTAATTAGCAGTAATACTATTGTGAATTTTTAATGGCCACGCCATGCTGTTCCTTTACAAATGGGCACACAGGAACCATAGACAAAAAATTACTCTGGCTTTCTATGCAAATATCAAGGGATGACCTCTAAAGAAAGATTAAAATTTGTCATCTCAGGTTTGTGCAAAAATTGAAATCAAAAATTAGTTCCTTTTTAATTAATTTCAAACCCTTTATCAAATAATTAGTTCATTTTTTATTCATTTTGAACCCTTTTGGCAAAATTGTACTAAATATATAAACTCCATTTACATCCATTCTGTTTGCTTTATCTAATGTGTAAAAATGAAAAATAATAATAATAATCTACTTCTTTTTGTTTATATTTTAATCACAATTGTGCAGTCAGTTTCAGCAACTGAATTAGAATTCAAAAGCCGTTCTCAATACAATTCTCAATGGCACACAACCCTGAAAGGCTGATATGCCCTTTCCATACGACGCAGGCAGTTCCCAAAGCACTGTGGACTGTGAAATCAAAACAGATTTAATATACAGGATTTGTGTAATAGCAATGGCTTCTACAGTATATTTATCCATCCTCTGAGAGGCAAAGCTTCAAAGCGAGTCATCTGAGGGACATTCAGTGCCCAGGAGAAACTACTGCCGGCGGTTTTTGTTTCCATCCGCTCTCTTGAAGGTCTTCCTAATGCTGTTATTTGTCGCCATGGAGACTGACTCTCAGAGTGTTGCCCTGGTAACAGTTCTAGTTGCCAGCCACCCACTCCTTGGAGCAGAAGAGCCTTTGCACAACCGGCTTTGCTCAGTATTTAGGAAAGGGTTAGTCAGCAGCTTAGCTGGCCAAAACAAACACCCCGACGTGTCCGTTTGTGAACATCTTATTATTTTGCTTGGATATTATTGGTTTAATTCGAAAGGCACGTCTCATTACTTCTCATTGCCTTAGTGTTTAGTTATTATCATGCTGGAAGGCTTCACATTGTCCCGCAGTCACTTATTTCTCCAAAGACATCAGTTTTAATGAATAGCCTAAGTGAAATTAAATGAGGATGGCTGTAGGCAGGTGATGAATTTTAGCGGTTTAGCGTCTGGTGCTGCTGTGTAAATGATATCCCAGCTGGGTCTGAAGAGAAGATGTGGTAAGAGCGGGCCGCCTGCGGAGAGCGGCACCCGCCGCATGGATGGGAGGAAGTCATGTGTAATTTGGATGGCTATGTATACATCCTGTACCTTGTTTAAGCTGTCGGGAAGCTGCTGTCAGTGGTCTCTTCGCAGATGAGGTGCAGATCCACTCGTGTCAAAGGACATGAACTTCTTTGTGGGACGTCTGTTAGCTGACACAAAAAATAAATACTCTGCACATACTGCAAAACATAAAAACACAAACTAGTTCTGTCACGGGTAAGAATAGGGTCTGGGTCCAAATGCAGGGTAAGTAATTATTTAATAACAATAATAAACAAACAAACCCAAACAAACGGCCAACACGGCACAAACACGACTTGAATACAAAATAAACAGAACTGAAACAAGAGCTAGGTAACCGACTTCCAGAGACACGAGGACAGACATCTGAATACAATGAAACCAGGACGAGTAGTGGGAGATGAGAGACTAAATAGTCCATGGTGATCAGAAACAGCTGTGGGTGAAACGAGAGTGATTATCACAGACAGGTGTGTCCAATAAAGGGAGTGGAGTGCGAAGGAAGGGAAACAGCGACCTCCGGAGGAGGAGGGAAAACCCGCAGCCCAGAGTCATGACAGTACCCCTCCCCTAAGGAATGGCTTCCAGACATTCCCTGAGGCCGAACAAGTCTGGAGGGAGGTGGAACGGGGGACTGGTGAAACAGGGGGAGGGATGGTGGGCCAGGCCCGTGCAGCGGCAGCAGGGCCGGAGACGAAGGCTCCGGGAGGCTGGGCGAGACCAGCGCAGGGCCCGGGAGCTCAGGCAGGGCGCGACCGGACTCAGGAGGAACGTCAGCGGGCACCGCCGCCAGAGGAACCTCAGCAAGCACCGCCGCCACGGGAACATCAGCGGGCACCACCGCCAGAGGAACGTGAGCGGGCACCGCCACGAGAGGAACGTCAGCGGACACCGCCGCCAGAGGAACGTGAGCTGGCATCGCCGCCAGAGGAACATCAGCGGGCATCGCCGCCAGAGGAACGTCAGCGGACACCGCCGCCAGAGGAACGTGAGCTGGCATCGCCGCCAGAGGAACATCAGCGGGCACCGCCGCGAGAGGAACGTCAGCGGACACCGCCGCCAGAGGAACGTGAGCTGGCATCGCCGCCAGAGGAACATCAGCGGGCACCGCCGCCAGAGGAACGTGAGCTGGCATCGCCGCCAGAGGAACGTCAGCGGGCACCGCCGCCAGAGGAACGTCAGCGGGCACCACCGCCTTCAGAGGAACGTGAGCGGTCTCCGCCGCGTCAGGCACAGAGTTAGCGGAGGCCGCCGCATCGGGAACAGAGTGAGCGGTCGCCGCCGCATCGGGCACAGAGAGAGCGGTCGCCGCCGCTTCGGGCACAGAGTGAACGATCGCCGCCGCATCGGGCACAGACAGAGCGGTCGCCGCCGCATCGGGCACAGAGTGAGCGGTCGCCGCCGCTTCGGGAACAGAGTGAGCGGTCGCCGCCGCTTCGGGAACAGAGTGAGCGGTCGCCGCCGCTTCGGGAACAGAGTGAACGGTCGCCGCCGCTTCGGGCACAGAGTGAGCGGTCGCCGCCGCTTCGGGCACAGAGTGAACGGTCGCCGCCGCTTCGGGCACAGAGTGAGCGGTCGCCGCCGCTTCGGGAACAGAGTGAGCGGTCGCCGCCGCTTCGGGCACAGAGTGAACGGTCGCCGCCGCTTCGGGCACAGAGTGAGCGGTCGCCGCCGCTTCGGGAACAGAGTGAGCGGTCGCCGCCGCTTCGGGCACAGAGTGAACGGTCGCCGCCGCTTCGGGCACAGAGTGAGCGGTCGCCGCCGCTTCGGGAACAGAGTGAGCGGTCGCCGCCGCTTCGGGAACAGAGTGAGCGGTCGCCGCCGCTTCGGGAACAGAGTGAGCGGTCGCCGCCGCATCGGGCACAGAGCGAGCGGGTTCCGCAGCCAACTCCACCCTGAAGGCCGAGCCCTTCAAGTACAGAGCCCGATTTACATACTGCTCCAGTGACTCCTCGGGAAGCCAGTATGATACTATGGACTTGAAGGGCTCAGCCAGACCCCCCCAAAAAAATACCAAGAGGCAGGTCCCCTCGGTGGTCGACTGCCTCGCCACGCCAATGAAGTCCCTGGCGTAATCTTCTATACTCCGGTCTCCCTGGCGGATGTTCAATAATCTTCCCGCTGGACCCATTCTGGCTGGTTTCATTCTGTCACGGGTAAGAATAGGGTCTGGGTCCAAATGCAGGGTAAGTAATTATTTAATAACAATAATAAACAAACAAACCCAAACAAACGGCCAACACGGCACAAACACGACTTGAATACAAAATAAACAGAACTGAAACAAGAGCTAGGTAACCGACTTCCAGAGACACGAGGACAGACATCTGAATACAATGAAACCAGGACGAGTAGTGGGAGATGAGAGACTAAATAGTCCATGGTGATCAGAAACAGCTGTGGGTGAAACGAGAGTGATTATCACAGACAGGTGTGTCCAATAAAGGGAGTGGAGTGCGAAGGAAGGGAAACAGCGACCTCCGGAGGAGGAGGGAAAACCCGCAGCCCAGAGTCATGACAAGTTCCCATTGGTTCCCACTACACTCTTAAAAATAAAGGTTCCAAAAGGGTGTTTTTGCAGTGATGCCATAGAAGAACAATTTTTGGTTCCCCAAAGAACCTTTCAGTGAACAGTCCTGACCAGCCTGGGAAAGTGGCCTAACCCTCTCTAAAACCAACCTGCTGATCAGCTAAAACCAACCTGGCTGGTTGGCTGGTTTAAGCTGTTTTTTCTAGCAGGGAGTTCTTAAAAGAACCATTTTGAAGAACATTTTGACAATTATAAAGAACCTTTTCTGCATTTGAAAGGTTTCGTGGATGTTCAAGGACCCTTCATGGAACCATCAATGCCAATAAAGAACCTTTATTTTTAAAAGTGTAGGGCTGCAACAAAGGTTTATTATGATACTCAAACGATTATTAGAGTGATTAATTGACTAATCATTGATTATTTCCCAGATTAATCAGTAGGGTTTGATAGATTATTCAGATTTTGCTTATTTTAGTTAAAACATTAAGTTGTACATATTCTATACATATTCATATACATGTGCTCTCAGCAGTGTCAGGATGTTCATTAACAGTAAACTGCTGCTTGCGTACATTGAGTAGGGGAGAGCGGGGCACAACCTAACACTTTTTGAATTTCATGGTTCATGTAAATCCACTTGGGGTTCAGAGTACAATTTTTTTCCACATTATTTTCACACTTGTCTAGTACAAATATATCGCTTTGTTTCATATTTACAGTGTATACGTTTTTCGTTATTTACCTCAAAAGAAAGGAAGTGAAACGTGACAACATGCCCCATAGATGGGGTACATTGTAACATGTGAGGGGCACGTTGTAACACGACCATATGACAGCTTAAAATGTTATCTGATCGAATGAAAAAAATATACACAACAAACTTAAATATTTTGTCAGTAAAATACATGTGTTAACTTTTTCAAATGAAGTAATGACGTTTTTTTTTTAAAAAAAAAAAAAGGTCTAATTTTGGAGTTTGAAAATGAACATATCGCAACAATGCTTGGAACGGTCCTGACCGCAACACACAGCTGTACAGTAGTTCAAAACAATGTGGACAAATAGATGAAACACATTTAGACATTCAGAAAAACACTCCCGTCCCTCCACACACAGCTCTCATAGAACACGACACAAATAAACCAGCCAAAATGCTTTACATTTCTTGAAATAATAACATCTGAACATTAAACATTGATTGTCAGCCTTTATTCACCTGTTTCTTGTGGTTTCTTATCAAAATCCTTAGAAGTAAATATTGTAAATTGCACTGCTTATGTCATAGAATAGCATAGTTTAAAAACAGCTGGGCATATGTAACACAGTGTTACACCGTTCCCCATTTGCGTGACTGGAGTTTCAAAACAGGTTAGCGTCTTCCGCTGGTTTGTCAAGCATTAATAAACTATCTAAACTGATAAATAACAAATTGGAGATTAAAATAATAGCAGTTTTGTCTAACTTTAAATGAATACTAAAAACAGAAATGAAAAGTTTACTTCAGCCAGAAATGTACTTTTACTATGGTAAAATAAATATCTTCAAAAGGCTTTTGAATTTTGGTGATCTTTTTTCTCTGCATAGTGTTGCTATGGCAACTAGTAAATACTGTAAATTTGGTTATGCTAGCTTGTGTTGAAATATTTGAATCACGTGTGTTACAATTAACCCCGCGTTAGGTTGTGCCTCGCTCACCCCTATATTTCGAGGTCTTTACACCTGACAGCATTTTTCATACAAATTTTTGGTTTTATTTTTGTAAAAACTTCCACTCCATCCACCTTATTCCCTTAATGCTGAAGTAAGCCAATGGGTGAGAATTCCAGTTCATTAGCCGCTACAGGGAAATAACGAGAATAATAACAACATGCAGTAAATGGTAAAACTGTTTGCACTACAAGCCAGTGTGTTCATAATTCACCTTTATTTATATAGCGCTTTTAATTAAGATAATACATTAAAATAATATGGTAAGACAAACCAATTTGAAATATCAAGCAGCAAAACAAGCTGTTTTGAAAAGCTAAAAATAGCTGGATGTGGATGAGACCGGAAGCCAGACCCATAAATTTTACAAATGGCTGCGCCATTTAAGGTGGTTACTGAAACTGGAGGAGAACTGAGTACTTTGAATCGAAGTACATAGACCAAGAACTAACTATGTGTGACCTTTCCAACGTGATTACGTAATGCGTGAAGATGAGCTATTGCAAGATGAGCATTTGTGGTTTATAAAGTATATAAATTTTTATTTATTTTAGAAAATGACCAGTCGTTTCACTAGACTCTTATTCTTCGGCTGAGATCATGTAGAACACTTTAAAGCTGCATTGAAAGTGCAATTTAGACCTTCAACCCATTGGCCACCATTTAAGTCCATTATATGGAGTAAAATCCTGGAAAGCTTTCCTCAAAAACCTTGATTTGTTTTTGACTGAAGAAAGAAAGAAATTGGATAACATAGGGGTGAGTACATTATCAGGAAGTTTCTATTCTGGAAGTGAACTAACCCTTTAATGTTTTGTTAGCAACCCACCAAAGCATTATTTAGTCCAGATAGTGTCACCTCGCTGAGTAATTAATATTGTGTGATGTTTTTGAGAAATGTTTTGACAAATGCTAATGATCTCCCAAGATGAAGCATCATTGGCTGTCTGCTTGTTACCAAGAGAAGACTTCATTAGCTTGGCAGGCTGTAATTGCTCAGCTTGCGTATGCCATAGCTTGTAAAACAGCTACAAAATATCTGTCTACTCTTTAATGTCACATGCCCTACACCACTATGGCTTTGGGCTTTTTCCCAGCCCCTCCTATTGGCCTGGTTAATGCTCAGAGGTTCACAGACCCATGCTCAGCAGTGATTGCAGAAGCAGAGCCTCATCACAGCAATGTGGTAATGTTTAGGTTCTTTCTACGAGCAAGCGCTGGTTCAATACCCCTGTGAATGGTCTGGAATCAAGAGAAGCACAATTGGAGAGAAGTTCTAAAGTTGCGTGAGAGTGAAGTGATTCATCCTGGCAGACAGAAACCCCCCTCCTACGAGTCCGTCAGAATCTCGTTCGCACGCTTGTTTGTGCGAGTGCAGTATTTACAGTATGCTTCATTAATCTGATTGTTTGTCAGAAAGAATCCGTCATTTATATCCATTAATTAGCTCTTAAATAAATAATTCAGACATGGATCATTGATAATGAAGGTACGTGTGGATCCAAAGTATTAGGTTCTCCTGGGAGGGTCCTGCAGCATCTAGAGTCATCATACTGGTGGTAAATGATGCTCATGTGTTTGGCTTCTCCAGGGCCTGAATAAGAACAATATTATGTTATGTAAACAGTACATTCGGAAATCATCATTGGGCATGTAAATGGAGCTAATGAGAACCTCTAAAAACTAGAACTTTGGATTGTCAGCCATTATGAAAACTCTGTGTTTCATTCCACTTTAGTCTATTTCCGTTTATGTTTTCACAGTAGCACATTTTTGGGTTAGTTTTTTTCTTAAAGTGCAGTGCTGTTCAAAAGTTTGGGGTTGATATTTTTAAGTTTAAAAATTTTATTTAAAAAAGTATTTTAAGTCTCTCAAGGCTACATATACAGTTGAGATCAAAAGTTTACATACACCTTGCAGAATCTGCAAAATCTTAATTATTTTACCAAAATAAAAGGGATCATACAAAATGCATGTTATTTTTTATTTAGTACGGACCTGAATAAGATATTTCACATAAAAGATGTTTACATATAGTCCATATGAGAGCTGAATTGAATTAAAATAGTTTAATTTATAAAAATGACCCTGTTCAAAAGTTATCATACACTTGATTCTTACTGTGTTGTTACCAGCTGTGCTTTTTTTGTTTAGTGATAGTTGTTCATGAGTCCCTTGTTTGTCCTGAACAGTAAAACTGCTTGCTGTTCTTCAGAAAAGTCCTTCAGGTCTCAAATTTGTGTATTTGAACCCTTTCCAACAATGACTGTATGATTTTGAGATCCATCTTTTCACACTGAAGACAACTGAGGGACTCATCTGCAACTATTACAGTAGGTTCAAACACTCACTGATGCCCCAGAAAGAAAAACAATGCATTAAGAGACAGTACTTCCCTTCAGAAGCTACAGAAGCTACTTATATGTTTTGCAGAACAAAATAAGTTAAAAATACCCTGATCTTCAAATTCAAAAAGATTTTACCCCCTAGCTCTTAATGCATCATTTTCAATGGTATCATTTTATTTTTATATTTTAGAAATTTTATTTATATTTATTGCATGTTGTGTGAATTCCTTGCTTTTTTCCATGCCTCATTTCGTTTAGCTGCTATAACACTTGAATTTTCCCCAGTATAATGAATGAAATTATCACTTTAGAAGAGTCAGCAGTAGTCAATTTTATTTCGGTCGCATTGTAGAAAGTGATTTCATCTGTTTTCATCACCTCTCCAGATCTACAGCTGGAGTTTGGGACTTCCTCTGTCAGGAGTGAGCTATGGCTAGTGAAACCCCCTCTCCCTGGATGTGTGTCTGGGGCTGTTACGATAATGATCTCATGGGGCTTTTTTTCTTTTTTGGGCATGTGAAAGTGGGGATGATTTACAATTGGGGAGGAATCCTTAAACACATTCACAGACTGCTGATTAGTCCTTTTTGCTGGTATATTCCATAGAGCCATTACAGCTGGTCAAAACCTGTCTCATGTTACACGTAATGATTTTGTTTCTGAGTTAGAGGTATTTAAAAACAATTAGCTGATAACTGATTACCGTTGCATTGTTAGGTGATTAAATTTAGTCTTGACAGAAGATTATGAGGTATATAGTTATATAAATATAAAAAACAGTGCAATCCCCCTTCTGTTTCATTTTCCCCAGCATAAGGATACCATCAAATTGAACTTTAACCTTTACTTCTTTAGAAACACCCCACGCTGTTATTGTCCCGGACTGCCATCTTAAATAATTCTGCTCCGAGTGTCGCTCTTCCTTTCTTTTTGTTCCTTTTTCAGTCACGTCTTTCTGAATCCACCCCCTCTCTTGTAATTCTTTCACAGCCTCCTTCTCATTCTCTGTGGGGGAGTCCATATGTGAGGAGGATATGAGAGGAGCTGGGGGTGGAAGCCCATTTAGTAGAGAAGCACGGCTGTTTACGAGAGGAAAACAGACCCTGCTGAAAGGACCCTTGTATACTGCAGTGTGTGTGTGTGTGTTTGTGGATGTGGCTCTTAAACCACTGCAAACAATTTCATACACTCCCATAAACACTCATGAATGAATTACTGGAGTGAAAATCATTGTAGAGCAATTAAACACTGTGATTTGGCCATCTGGTGTCCGGTATCTGTGTTTTCTTTTCGATTGGAGCTTGGGGACGGCAGCTGGGTCAGGGTCACATTTCCTGCTTTGTGATTGAGGGTCCTTCAGTGCAAAACTTACATCACAAAGACAAAAAAGCCCAAAATTGTCTCCCCAAAAATAGGAAGATAATTCCTGATCTGGTACAGTTTGGTGGCCATTACCTGGTGCAAGCTGGCAGGCCAAATTAAAGTGTTCAGGCTGTTTTTTGTAACTAATAACCAGCTTGAACTAGCTTCTGACCATCTTAGACTAGATAGAAATTACATACCCTATCATGTTCCAGCTACCAGTTTGAGATGGATTTTCCCACAGGAAAAAAAGTTAAAAGTGCAATTGATCCAGCCATGGGTAACTTGTGGCCCGGCTGGTTTTTGTAACTGTCCAGCTTGAATTAGTTTATGACATCTTAGTTCAGCTAGAAATCATATACCCTGTTTAAGTTATAAATTTGAGATGGATTTTCCAACAGAGACAAATCTTAAATGTGCAATTTACTCAGCTATTTCCAGCCTGGCTGTGAATTTACGATTTTCCCACCAAGGAAAAGGGGTGAGATTATTCTCAATCTGACGCCTGGGAATGTCCTCGGAGTGAGGCACTGGCAATCTGGTGAGTTGAAAAGACAAGTTTTGTTTGCAAACAGTAAGTGCGAAAGATGAGTCAAGTAAATATTGCAGTGCCATTACACTGCTAAGTGCCGGGAAGACACCTTCATTACGGATGCAGTTTGCAGAGATGAAGGACTTTGCCTGTGGTGTGTCTTTGAAGTACTCCAGGTTCCTCAAGAGAAGAGGGCAGATCTTTTCCCATTTCTGAATGAATGGGAGCAAAGAAAGCGAGAGAAAAAATGTGGAAGAGAAATTGCTCAGGAAAGAGTTGGACAGCAGCACACAGAACAGAGAGATGATCAGTCGACAGCTTTAAGCCAAATGCTTTGTTTACTTTGCGTTGAAGAAGCAAGACATGGCTGTATCTTTCTGTACTCTCCATCTTTCACACACTTTCAGATGTATTCTTAAAGAACTATGTGTGCTTTGAGAAAAACTTGCAAAACTTGCCTACCTAGACAGCATTTCAAGGTGTCATGTGAAAGCTGTTTCAAAAGGCTGGCAACAACAAGAATCATATTCTTATTCCTTCAAAGTACTTTTGTCTTATTTTCCGGTTTAAATATCTGAATAAATTTATTTGAGAAGCAATGCCATATGATATTTAATGAGTGTATTTTGTCTTGCTGCACTGGCAGATTCTTTTACTTGTTTTAAGTATAAGCAAGTCAAAAACGATTGAAAGGATGGTAGGACGTAATACTCCATCTCATTTTCTCCTCCAACTTAAAATCGTTAGACATGGTTGTTTTACCTTTTTTTAGTAAAGGGTGTTTGACTTTCTTTCCCCGTTCACTTAGTAAACACTGGGTCGGTACTTGAATGTGATTAAGTAATACGTGAGGTCGAGCTGGTGCAAGACCAGGATTTGTAGTTAAAAAATATATACAGTTGAGGTCAAAAGTTTATATACACCTTGCAGAATCTGCAAAATGTTAATTATTTGACCGAAAATAAGAGGGATCATACAAAATGCATGTTATTTTTTATTTAGTACTGACCTGTATAAGATATTTCTCATTAAAGACATGTACATATAGTCCACAAGAGAAAATGATTGCTGAATTTATAAAAGTGACCCTGTTCAAAAGTTTACATACACTTGATTCTTAATGCTGTGTTGTTTCCTGACACAGCTGTGTTTTTTTGTTTAGTGATAGTTGTTCATGAGTCCCTTGTTTGTCCCAAACAGTTAAACTGCCCGCTGTTCTTCAGAAAAATGTTTCAAGTTCAACAAGTTTTTTTCAGCTTTTTTGTGTATTTGAACTATTTCCAAGGATTGAATGATTTTGAGATCCATCTTTTCACACTGAGGGCAACTGAGGGACTCATGTATAACTATTACAGAAAGTTCAAAAAGTTCAGCTCACTGATGCTCCAAAAGGAAAAATGATGCAGTAAGTGGCAGGGGTGAAAACTTTTGAACAGAATGAAGATGTGTACATTTTTTTTTAAATTTTGCTTAAGTATCATATATTTTTCATTTAGTACTGCCCTTTAGAAGCTACAGAATATACTTCCATGTTTCCCAGAAAACAAAGTAAGTTACATTTACCCTAATCTTCAAATTCAAAACGTTTTCACCCCCCGGTTTCTTTCTGAAGCATCAGTCAGCGTTTGAACCTTCTGTAATAGTTGCATGAGTCTCTCAGTTGTCCTCGGTGTGAAAAGATGGATCTCAAAATCATACAGTCATTGTAAACTATGCATTTTGTATGATCGCTCTTATTTTGGTAAAATAATCAAGGTTTATGTAATCTTTTGACTTCAACTGCTTATGTGGTACTATATATACAGTGTTTTAAATAAGTCACATATGATGGTCTTTTTTCAGTTTGAATGCTGTTTTAAAAGATAGCTCCCCATTTAGACAGTACAGAAAGGCTTCCCAATACTTAGAAGAGCTCTCAATAGTGATTTGGAGTTTTTTGGATGTCTCATTGCAGTTGTCGTGTTGATGTAGGAGTGAGATCTCTTTATATGGAGCTAATCAAAGGGAATGTCCTGTTACATTAGTTGTGTGCAGTTGCAGGTCAGGCCAACTGGGCAGTGCTGCCGGCCGCACCCTGGAGTTCAGTGATGTGGTCAGGGTGAGCGGTGCTCTGGGCCATAAAGAGGTTTGGCGCTTTTTCCATTCTACTCGAATGCCTTTCAAGCAGCTAATGGCCTCAGGAGAAAACCCTCCTGCCGAAAAGCACAGCTTAAACCATTTAAAGCTAGTTAACTGCTCTTGACCAAGCTGAGACCCATTTATGCAGTCTTAGTGGGTAGTTCGCCCAAAAATGAAAAATCTGTCATTAATAATCACCCTCATGTTATTCCAAACGCGTAAGATCTTTGTTTATCTTTGGCGCACAAATTAAGATATTTTTGATGAAATCCAAGAGCTTTGTGGCCATGCATAGACAGCAACTCAGACTTTTATCATGCATGATGTCCATTCACGTTTTCATCTATATTAAGGTAATATATTTTTATCCTCAAGTTTTACTTAGCTTTCTTGTTCTTTTTCATTATGAAACATCCAACTTAAGTTGATATATGTGTGTTTTGAAATATGGTGATTTCTCTAAGATTGTTATTAGCTGCTAGACCAGCTTAAACCAGCAACAAACCAGCTTATGCTGGTCAACATGATCTTGTTCCAAAACACGGTTAGTTTAAACCTGATTTTCCAACAGGATTCCCTCTCTCTCTCTTTCAAGAATTGCCCTCATATGTATAAGTCTCTGCTCTGAATCTGCCCATGGGATGAGTATTTCACTTGAGAGGAATTTCCTGTGCTCTTCACAAAGCAGAACGGAGGCAGAGAATAAAAGGCAGAGATGAAGAGAGAGAGGAAATAGGAACTTGGAGCTTCTTTTGACGCCTTGGCTCCAGCTGACTAATTTACTTCAGCTAGAGCTTCACTTCTCTTCTCTCTTTTTTTCTCATAAAGTGTAAGGGTCATATTTATATAGGTAGGCTACTTGTGCTGAATAGACAGGTTTATCGCTGAAGCCTGTTGACCTTTGACTTGTCAGGTCGCCACCGGTCATTTTTGGTTCTGTTTGCTCTCACATCCCCTCAGAGGACTGCAGTGTGCTTACATCACTGACTCTGTGTGTCTCGCTCAAATTGCAGTGCATTCTTATATTCGCTTGTGAGGCACTTATTTGCTTCTTTAACAAACTGAGCTGGTAATCTAAAGGTTGTAGGTTCAGATCCATAGAGTGTCACATTTGGAACCTTAAGCAAGGCAAGGTCTTCGGAAAACCAACATATGTGACCCAGGTATATTTAGCATGGGTATATTTCTAGCAATAGCCAACAATACACTGTATGGGTCAAAATGATCGATTTTTCTTTTATGCCAAAAATCGTTGGGATATTAAGTAAAGATCATGTTCCATGAAGATTTTTTTTACATTTTGTACCATAAATATATTAAAACATAACTTTTGATTAGTAATATACATTGCTAAGAACTTCATTTGGACAACTTTAAAGGCCATTTTCTATGTTTAGATTTTTTTTCACCCTCAGATTCCAGATTTTCAAATATTTGTCTCTGCCAAATATTGTCCTATCCTAACAACCCTTATGACTGGTTTTGTGGTCAAGGGTCACATATTATTATCCTGTTTAAACATTATTGTTAGATTTATTTATTATTGTTTTACCTTTTCATTCATCTAACATTTTAAACATTAATAAGCAGTTATTTAATAATGTATTATTTTGCTGGTACATTTAAGTGCGTTTTTAAAAAAATGAATTTAAATATGCCTTTAAATATGCCTGTTTTTTTTTTTTTTCAATTTAAAAAGTGATTTAATAATTTATTAATTCACTGCAACATTTAACTGCATTTCTAAAACATGAATTAAATTCAATAAACTGTATTGAATATGCTTGCTTATTTGTTCATTTTTTTGGTTATTATTTTACTGGTGCATTCAACTGCATCAAATATGTTTGTTTATATGTCAGTTTAAAATGTAATTTATCCGTACAGTATATTACTGCACTGGCAGATTTAAATGCATTTAAATAAATATTTATTTGTCAATTTAAAAAGTGCTTTTATTTATTTAATTTTTTATTTGATTTGGTTATTTTGGCCCTAATTCTGTGTTAATAGAAATGCAATGGATTCATGCGCTGTAATGGACTGTCCTTTCTTCTGCCAGATAGAAATGTTGCATCACTGTTATGTGGTTGCCAGATCTTCTGTACAGTTATGAAACATAAAAGCATGTGCATGAGGATGAAGCAGGTTTCCAAATGGACGGGTTACACTGAAAACATTGTTCCAGGTTTACTTGACACATGGATTCACATAATCAAAACAATAAGTGGACAATAAAGGACGGGAGGAGCGTGAAAAGCGTGTTTAAAGAGAGTCACGCTCAGGAACAACTATCACGCTATCATGCTTTTCTCTCCTTTCAGCCATACAATGCACATCACATCACTTTATAGCTTGATGCAATTAGACTGCAACAAACTCAGTGCAATTAACAGTAAGCATGCTGTGTTTTTAGTCTTTGGTAGTGTGATACGATGCCATGAAGGCCTTTATAAATAAATCACTGTTGCAACTAAAGTGAGCCGTTAGAGTTATTGTATAATTAATAACTGTAGTTATGCCTGAGTCTCACAAATGAATAATAATCATGTTGTGTGGTAATGCTTGTGGGCCTTCTGGGTGTTACAAAGCTGCCACAGAGCTGTGGTTGTATGATATTTTCTCTTGTCATGTCTGCCATGTGGTCTGACATCATCCTCTGGCTCCTTGGAGTTCTCAGGCTCGACTGCGGGCCATTTGTCAGTCTTGATGTTTATCTCTTTAGGGCTGAATCTCAGATGTGGCAGGACTCCAGACAATAAGATGAAAATCCCAAATCTCACTGTCATTGCCTACAGTGGTTTAGCTGTACTTCTGTTTCACAACTAAACTCTTTTACATGTCCTACACCTGCACAACTTCCCCCCACATGATGGACCAGAAGCTTTCAAACATTTTAATGCCATGGACCCCCAATTATAATGATTTCCTTTAAGACGGATTGCATTTAAAAGGTAAAGGCAGCTATATACATGTATAAAAGCTAGTTTAACTGAGAGTTATTCCCAGTATAACTGTGAACTGTTGGATGGAGTGACTGTGACTAAAGGAATCTATAACTAAAGTGGACATTTCTAACTGATCACATTAAGCTTACGTCTTAGTGAGAGATGTCTAATACCTGCTGATAACTTCTGACTGCAGTAACGTTGACCATCTGCTGTCCAGGAGGCTCTCAGTTAAAGACAAACTCACTAAAGATTTCTAACATGATGCTGCCAAACTGCATCATCCCTTTATAAAGGCTTTATCTATCTATCTATCTATCTATCTATCTATCTATTGTTCAATCGTTTGATCTGTGGCATACTAATTTATTTGCTTTTAGATTTGCTTTTTCAGACAGAGATGTGAATATTTTTCTAATTAAATCCTCTAATTAATTCTGTGCTGTTCATAACTTCTAATAATCATGAGCCTGGGTAATTTCACTTCTGAGCTTTCATGATGAATAAAAACTAACTGGATAATCTTTCCAGGGATTTCAGTTGGAATCCATAACTTTTGGCCCATTTTTCATTTCTATGATTTGAAATGGCATGGAATTTGGCCACTTTGAGGTCTTTCTTTAAACTTTCAAGCAACTCTAGCACTACATTTCTATATTTGAGAGCTTCTTTTTTCCAGACACTAAACCACAAGACAAGAATAAGCTTGACAAGATTGATTTTGTTATAAATACAGCAGTTGCAAGACATGCTCTCTTCCATCTCACTTAGCAGCATGGGCACAGACAACACAATTGTTTTCCAGTTGAAATGCCCAACAGTGAAGGGACATCCAGCAACCTTTTGGGAATAGAAGAATGTTTTTTAGAGGGGGTATTACCGAGCGGTGCTATATTAGTTGTGTGGCCACTACTCTGTGTGTAATCTTGTTATCCTACTTAATAGAGGCGAGATATAACCCTTCTGAGAATCACTTGTTTGACAAGTCTTATAAATGGTTTTGTTACAGTGCGGCTGTGTTTGCTTTCAGTGATTGCCTCACCTGTCAATGTAGTGTTCAGTGCACTTCAGTTGGCAGAAGTCATGAAATATTTACTGTCCCTCTTACTCAGGGTCAAATCGTATAAGCTGTCCCAACGGCCCAAGTGCCTGAATCAATTGCTGTATAATCATGTTTAAAATTCTCTACAGTAAATTATTTAATTCTAATAGGTTTTGTTAACTATTAAAATAGGTAGTTTGTTTATTAGTTTGTCTGTTTTCAGACTATATTTCGGCGCATTTTGGTGAGGATTGTTCAGTTTATTTGCCAGCTGTATTGTCATTGCAGTAGGTGGCGACATAGGACAGTTCTAATAAATGAATCAAGTAATTATTCTATCAAACAATTCATTTAAACATAATGATTCATTCAGAAATCAAACAAGTGAGTCACTGAATCATTTACATCTAGCAAATCATTCAAAAACAGATTCATTCAGTCATTAACTCAAACACACTAATTCATTCGGGAATAAAACAAGGAACTGTAATTTTGAATGAGTCATTCACTCAGTCTATTCGTTTAAACATTTTACAACATTTGCTTTTTGCGGCTGTTGCTTGCATGATTGCACGCTCACAATGTGTCATTTTATGATCCCATTGACCAATAGGCTACCAAAACTTGTGTGGTTGTAAATCTGTGTGTGTCCTTTAGACTTCAGATCCTAGTGCCTCTTGCTGTAAATCAATTAGTCAAAGCAAACCATACGAGTCAGGTGTATCTGTAACACAGTGACCCGTGACTGTTTGGTTGGAGAGGTGATTCTTTCACACCATGTTAAGAGATTAAGGTCAATGTTGTTGTCAGTCCTTCTACATACAAGAGCTTCACAGTATTAGTGTCCAGTTCAGGCACATCGTGGGACAGATCTACCCCATACTTCTAAGGGACTATATTGGGTGGTCAACACTTTAAAAAAGGGCTAATCCAACTTGACCATAAGGTGGGCTGAAAAGCGGGATAATGAGTGTCCGCACTACTGTTTTTTTATATTAAATATAAATATCTTATATTGTGGTATAAAATGAGTTCTTTTGTTCTTTTAATTCAAGTTAAGTACTTTATGCTCAGAGTTCACCAAATTTTAGAGTAAAAAAAAAAGTGTTATGCGTCCACTCCTTCATTCTATAATTTGCCTCTTTCCACTACACTCTTAAAAATAAAGGTGCTTTAAAAGGTTCTTCAAGCGATGCCATAGAAGAACCATTTTGTCATGACTCTGGGCTGCAGGTTTTCCCTCCTCCTCCGGAGGTCGCTGTTTCCCTTCCTTCGCACTCCACTCCCTTTATTGTACACACCTGTCTGTGATAATCACTCTCGTTTCACCCACAGCTGTTTCTGATCACCATGGACTATTTAGTCTCTCATCTCCCACTACTCGTCCTGGTTTCATTGTATTCAGATGTCTGTCCTCGTGTCTCTGGAAGTCGGTTCCCTAGCTCTTGTTTCAGTTCTGTTTATTTTGTATTCAAGTCGTGTTTGTGCCGTGTTGGCCTTTTGTTTGGGTTTGTTTGTTTATTGTTTATATTAAAGATTACTTACCTGCATTTGGACCCTGACCATCATTCTTTCACGTGACAGAATGAAACCAGCCAGAATGGGTCCAGCGGGAAGATTATTGAACATCCGCCAGGGAGACCGGAGTATAGAAGATTACGCCAGGGACTTCATTGGCGTGGCGAGGCAGTCGACCACCGAGGGGACCTGCCTCTTGGTATTTTTTTGGGGGGTCTGGCTGAGCCCTTCAAGTCCATAGTATCATACTCTGGCGGCGGTGCCCGCTGACGTTCCTCTGGCGGCGGTGCCCGCTGACGTTCCTCTGGCGGCGATGCCAGCTCACGTTCCTCTGGCGGCGGTGCCCGCTGACGTTCCTCTGGCGGCGATGCCAGCTCACGTTCCTCTGGCGGCGGTGCCCGCTGATGTTCCTCTGGCGGCGATGCCAGCTCACGTTCCTCTGGCGGCGGTGTCCGCTGACGTTCCTCACGCGCCGGTGCCTGCTGATGTTCCTCTGGCAGCGGCGCCCGCTCACGTTCCTCTGGCGGCGGTGCCCACTGATGTTCCCGTGGTGGCGGTGCTTGCTGAGGTTCCTCTGGCGGCGGTGCCCGCTGACGTTCCTCTGACGGCGGCGGTGCCCGCTGACGTTCCTCTGGCGGCGATGCCAGCTCACGTTCCTCTGGCGGCGGTGCCCGCTGATGTTCCTCTGGCGGCGATGCCAGCTCACGTTCCTCTGGCGGCGGTGTCCGCTGACGTTCCTCACGTGGCGGTGCCCGCTGATGTTCCTCTGGCAGCGGTGCCCGCTCACGTTCCTCTGGTGGGGGTACCCACTGATGTTATCGTGGCGGCGGTGCTTGCTGAGGTTCCTCTGGCAGCGGTGCCCGCTGACGTTCCTCCTGAGTTCGGTCGCGCCCTGCCCGAGCTCCCGGGCCCTGCGCTGGTCTCGCCCAGCCTCCCGGAGCCTTCGTCTCCGGCCCTGCTGCCGCTGCACGGGCCTGGCCCACCATCCCTCCCCCTGTTTCACCAGTCCCCCGTTCCACCTCCCTCCAGACTTGTTCGGCCTCAGGGAATGTCTGGAAGCCGTTCCTTAGGGGAGGGGTACTGTCATGACTCTGGGCTGCAGGTTTTCCCTCCTCCTCCGGAGGTTGCTGTTTCCCTTCCTTCGCACTCCACTCCCTTTATTGTACACACCTGTCTGTGATAATCACTCTCGTTTCACCCACAGCTGTTTCTGATCACCATGGACTATTTAGTCTCTCATCACCCACTACTCGTCCTGGTTTCATTGTATTCAGATGTCTGTCCTCGTGTCTCTGGAAGTCGGTTCCCTAGCTCTTGTTTCAGTTCTGTTTATTTTGTATTCAAGTCGTGTTTGTGCCGTGTTGGCCTTTTGTTTGGGTTTGTTTGTTTATTGTTTATATTAAAGATTACTTACCTGCATTTGGACCCTGACCATCATTCTTTCACGTGACACATTTTTGGTTCTACAAAGAATCATTCAGTCAAAAGTACTTTAAAGAACCATCTCTTTCTTACCTTTTTATAATAACCTTCTTTTGCCACAAAAAACCTTTTGTGAAACAGAAAGGTTCTTCAGATGTTTAAGGTTCTTTATGGAACCATTTAGACAAAAAAGGTTCTTCTATTGCATCGTGAAGAACTTTTATTTTTAAGAGTGTACTTATTGTTAATTTATATACCACACCATAATTTAAATGTCAAAATCTATCAAAATTTGTGTAACATTATTTAATTAGCATTGTTTGTTCAGTTTTTGTGAATCGTTGTTTTTGAATTAGTCATGCTCTCAACTTTTGGCCAGTCAACACGTGTGCTTTATGCCTTTGCTGTTATTATGTGATTGTGTGTGGTTAACCTGCACGTATTGATTAAAGGCCTGGCCCAGATGAAAGCCCCGTTATGTTAATGAAGGCCTTGTTTCTTTTTTTTCCGCTCAGCTTTCAAGAGCTTCATTGGTGAAACACCTCATCCTCTCTCTCTTCATCCGTCCACACTCGCTCGAGACCAATTAGTTTGTGTGGAGACTGAATGTAGATGTGCTCGCTGGCTGTTTTGGAGGAAAACTTGGGGGATTGTCTTGGCGAAAGGCTTAATTAGTGTGTGAATACAACCGCTGTGTCATATAGCCCCAATGTCCAGAAGCCAAGGTCTTCCACTTTCGCAAGTTACTTTATTTAGGGCCGTCACTTGAAAAAACAGAGCCTGGGTGGGCCTCCCTCCCTCCAAGCCTGATTTTCTATGCAGTAGTGATGTGAGCCTTTGGTTAGACAGCGAATCGATTCAATTTACAATTCATAGGTTCTCAGTTTGATTCAGGAATGATTCAGTTTGATCTGATTTACAGTGAAATGAACAACTCTGCATTTATGTCTCTAATTTGCACATGTTTACAATAGATACTATTCCAATAGGTTTTATTTATTATAAAAGAGTACATTTATTTCGTTATTTATTTATTTGTTTGTTTTCAGGCTTTATTTAGGGGCATTGTGATGGGGATCGTTCAGTTTGTTTGCAAGTTATATTATGTCATGTCAGTAGGTGGTGACATGTGACAGTCGTAATCAGTGAATCAATTAATTGTTCTATCAAACAATTCATTAAAAATAATGGTTCATTTAGAAATGAAAAAAGTGAGTCATTGAGTCATTTACTCTAGTGAATCATTCAAAAACACAGATTCATTCAGGACAGAGTCATTAGTTCATTCACTTAAATGATTTGTTCAAATACACTAATTAATTCAGTAATGAATCTTTGGTTAGAACAGCGAATCGATTAAATTCATAATTGATGAGTTCTCAGTTCGATTCAGGCATGATTAAGTTAGATCTGATAACAATGAACTGAACAACGCATACATGTCTCTGATTTGTGCATGTTAGTACGTTAATGTTTACAAGGTTTAGAAAGATAGGTTTTATTTATTGTTAAAAATATTTAGCACATGCATTTCTTTATTTTCAGGCTTTATTTGGTTGCATTGTCGTGGATATTGTTCAGTTTGTTTGCAAGTTATATTGTTAAATCAGTAGGTGGCGACGTGTGACAGTCTTAATGAGTGAATTAATTAATTATTCTATCAAACAATTCATTCAAACATAAAGAATCATTTAGAAATGAAACAAGTGAGTTACTGAATCATTTGCTCTAGTGAATCATTCAAAAACACAGTCATTCAGGAAAGAGTAATTAGCTCATTCACGTAACTGATCTGTTCAAATACACTAATTCATTCAGGAATGAAAAAGGGAACTGTTATTATGAATCTTTGGTTGGACAGTGAATCAAATCAGTTCACAATTCATCAATTCTCAATTTGATTCAGGAATGATTTTGTTCAATCTAATTCACAATGAAATTAACAATCTACATTCATGTCTCCAATTTGTGCATGTTAGTAATTTAATATTTACAATAGTTATGATTCTGGTAAGTTTTGTTTATTATTAAAAAACAGTTCATTTATTTATTTCTTTGTTTTCATGCTTTATTTGAGTTAATTGTGCTGAGGATCATTCAGTTTGTTTGCAAGCTATATTGTTATGTCAGTATGTGGCAATGTTGTGACAGTACTAATGAGTAAATCAATTAATTATTCTATTAAACAGTTTATTCAAACATAATGATTAATTCAGAAATGAAACAAGTGAGTCACTGAATCATTTACTCTAGTGAATCATTCAAAAACAGAGTCATCAATTCATTCACTTAACTAATTTGATCAAATACAGTAATTCATTCAGGAATGAAACAAGGAACTGTTATAATGAATTTGCTTAGGCAGTGAACCGATTCAATTCACAGTTCATAGATTCTCAATTTAATTCAGGAATGATTTAGTTCAATCCGATTCACAATGAAATAAACAACTCCACATTGATGTCTCCAATTTGTGCATGAATGATACTTTACTGAATCACAACTTTCTTTGAATTTAAGCGACTTTAGAACAACAACCGATTCATGATGCAAAATTGTGCAGAAATGATTTCAGATATGATAAAATGTGTTAAATAGTGAAAATTATCATAAATATTTATGAGGTGGGCCGTCCCACATCCTATGGCCTGGGACAATATTCCCAGTTGTCATTTCACAGTCAGTGGCTCTGCCTTTTTGTTGTTCTATCTTTGAATGCCAAAGATTTTCTGGAAATTTCTTTTAGAATTTCAAATGAAATCTAGTGTAACCCGTATTCTTGAGATAAATCAGAGACATATTCATGCTTGAAAATCTAGTCATGGCACTACAAAGCACACGCAGTTAAGAGACATCCAACCCCGGATTAAACAGACGGATGTACATGAAAGCACGACATGCTCTCTGACTCCTGAAAAGCATTTGTGATTTGTGTTTTAACATTAAACAGCAAACAGAAAAACCTTGTTGTACCTTCAGCTGTCTCAACACAAGATTAGACAACAGCATCAAAGACAACATAGTTTCTCACAAGAGAGGAGAGGCCTAAATCGACACTCGATGACAAATACACCAGCTTTGTAAGCAGAAGTGTGTGATATAATGAATAAGTCTGACATTTGCGGGTCTCAGGTGGAAAGCCTGACAGTTTGCTCATGTTTGGCGGTGCTTGAGGCTGTGGATGGAGGGGAGGGATTAGATCCAGGGTGCAGCTGCTGTTTGCTGGATTAGAGGATGTCTCTCCTCCTCACACTCAACCCGCAGGAGGCCTAACCTTGGGGCAGCTAGTCCGCCTCGACGCAGTCTGGAGTTCGTGTGGGATGGAATAGCCATCAGGCTAATTAGGATTGATCCACCATAGCAGAGGCATGGTTCAGTCTGTATACATGAGCATCTGCTGTGGGGATGCTGTGATAGGCCGGTCTAGGGAAGATTATGATTAGATCCTGCTTGGGAGGAGATAGATTTGTTGTTCTAATAGCTGAGATAGAATAGGGAATCTGGCTTGATGATCAGCACTTCAGGTTCGATTACTGAATGAATTTCAACACGTCATGTTTGAGTATTGCTGGACAGTTGACACTTTTATTGGGAAGCAGGGTCCTTGCGAAACCCCTAATCTGCAGACTCAAGTGTTGGACGATGTTGCAGGGCATTTCTAGTGAATTAATTTGTTCAAGTGCAGTGAACTACAGATACCCTCTGCTTATTGTGTAGGAACCCTGTGAATCGGAATACAGCTTAAGACTCCATTAGGGAAGGCGGTCAGGGAAAACAATGCAAATAAGCACTCAGACAAATAAGAGCGCTCATGCTTGCTTTACATGGCTAAGACATACCGTATGTGTTTTTGAATTACCATGGCCCACCCTCATTCTACTCAGTGCGGTGCTGGCACACCACACACGGCTAAACCCATCAGACACGCTATTTCGGGAAGCCAGACGCCCATGTTACCGAAGAAAGTGCATGAAAATAAGCGGGCCTTAGAGCCTTGGAAGCTATAAGCATGAAAGAAGATTCATTCAGCTGTTGGGGGATAACCGTCCATAGTGAGGTTTGGGGTGGGGTTTTTAGGAGGGTTCTGCAGTGCCTTCAGAATTCAACATTTGTTGAGAAGATGATGATGAGAGAGAGCATGAACAGCCGAAGGGGAGAGATGAATGAAGACAAATCTTTGTTCTGCCCTAATAATGACGGTCAGCAAAACATCAGCAATTTGAGAGAGAGAGAGAGAGAAAGAGAGAGAGAGAAATGGGCTGAGTAGAATGATAAGAAGCCAGTGTTTTGAAAGAATAACTCAAGTGAAAATGAATATTTGCTCATAATTTACTCACCCTCATGTCTTTCCAAATATGTATCAGTGTTGTTATTGTTACCTGCTATTAACACATTGAAATGAAATATAAATATTAGATGAAAAACTAAGGTGACATCATGAATATCTGACTTTTTCCATGTTAAAGTGCTATAATCGTGTCCCCGGTGCATTTACCAACCAAAAACATGAAAAAAAACAACCCAGTAAATTTTTTTGGTAAGCCTTTCTCGGCAAGCTTGTGAGAAAACTAGCCGCTCAGCTGTCGCTCCCCCTGTGACGTAGAAAGAGGATCTTATTATGATATTGCCGCCCCTTTGTCTGCACGTTTCCACCCAATGTGCCACCATTTTGTTTTTGCAAGCGACAACGGTGTACCAGTTCTAACGGCATGGCAAAACTTCGAGCTGTCTTTGTCTTTGGCTGCACTGATGAGCACAGAACACTATTTAGAGTCCCAGCCTCAGAGAAGACAACAGAGAAGTGGATTTATTGATTTATTTATTGTATATTACGCTGCTGCCACACAGATCTAATATAAACATGTGATTTATTTCCCAGCTGTTTACCTTCACAGACATAACCGACTGTTTTTGTAACTTGTGTTTTTAACATAAACTTTTTGTATTTGACAGTTTAACTGCAATAAGACATGAAAGAGAATGTCCCTGAGATAGGGAACGAGACACTGCGTCCTCTAGGGGTCGCTATGGGGAATGCCGTCAGCGTGACTCATGTCTGAAGCATATATACAAAAACTACAATAGTATTGGCTGGCGACAGCCTATGACATCACTTCCGGCACGACTCGTCGCCGCTGGTGCATTCACAGTATAAAGGCGCGCCAGTAGAACACAACATTCGCTTCTAAAGCATGGCGAAGAGACTAGAGGACCCAGTGTCTTGTTCCCTATTTCAGGGAACCATTGTTACATACGTAACCTGAGACGTTTCCTCTCGTGAGAATTTTGTACTGCGTCCTATAGGGCTCCCTATGGGGAACGGTTATATCCACGCTGCCATGCTGAGGGGAGTACATGCTACATAAGGCGAGCACTAAGTACCAACTCCTTTAAGTTAAGGAAATTGCCCCGTCATCCCCCTCGGCCAAAGGCCTGAGCTGTTGCCCAGAAGACTGGACCCGGAATAGAGCTCAAGGCTTCTTCAGGTGGATACGGCTAAGTACCTAGGATAACCTAGACTTGCCTGTCACATAGGAGCTACCGCTAGCTCTGCATGGGTCCATTCCCTCAGGAACTTACTCACAGAACAAGGGATAGCAGACCTGTGGAAACACAGGAAGAGTGTGGCCCAGGTAGCCGGGACTTTAAACCAACTCAAGAATGGGAACAAAGTCAGCACGTAACCCATATCACACAGGATTTAGAAACCGTTCTATTAAGGGTGACGTCATAGGCTGTCACCGGCCAATACTATTGTAGTATTTGTATAGATGCTTCAGACACGAGTCACGCTGATATCGTTCCCCATAGCAACCCCTAGAGGATGCAGTTCAAAGTTACTTTGAGAGGGAACTTAGTTTACTATATCAGAAGTTTAAACTAATATGGCTTTAAAACGCATAATTTCAACACAATATAAATGATAATCAAAATCAAACAGATGTTTTTAGCAGAGTATCTGAGGTACAAGCTGTAAAGACACAGCCCTATTCTGGAAAAGGGGGCGGAGAGCAGCAGCTCATTTGCATTTAATAAAACATGCATGACAACAACGTGTTTCATCTTTCACTTTAAAATAGGCATTTTCAAAAGTATATACTGTAATAAATGATCTGTGGGGTATTTTGAGCTGAAAATAAATGCCATGGTCCAAATTGCTTTAGATGTACAGTATATTCCATGTTTCATAAAATATAACAGTATATGGATTTGAAATTACATGAAGTTGGGTAAAAAAATTACAGAATGTTCATTTTTGGGTGAACTATCCCTTTCATCAAACAATTATTATACCATCCAGCTGAATAAAAAACTGGTTCTGGTTCAATATATGATCACAAGAGAGCTGTTTGGAGGACTTATTGCATTGTGTTGAGTCAGTCAGGGGAGGGAGTCAATATTGAGGCCAACTGAACACCAGCTACTGTCATATTTCCAATCAAAGTTTCCTGTCTGCATTGCTCTGGTATTTCATATGGTCTGTGACAGCTGTGGCCAACCTGGGAATACTGGGGGAAGAGATCACTTCTGAAACTGAGAAGAACTCGAGATTAAATTGGAGTTCCCTGATTTGTTAAACATTGAAAGTGCAAGCTATTTAGCACACACTTTTATAAATATTCTTACAGTAGAAGAGTTATCTCCTTAACAGATTTCTTTGTAATCAGGCTCTTAATGATTAAAGTACAGTTCTGAAGACCATTAAAGCCATTAGAAGAGAACATATTTTATACAGTATAGAAAACCTGATTGCTTTATGCATAATTCATAGGCTTAAGCCTTAAAGTTTTTTTTTTACAGTGCTCCCCACTTATTGAAATTTACTATATTATATACCGTATCTATCTATCTACAGTTTACATACACCTTGCAGAATCTGCAAAATGTTAATTATTTTACCAAAATAAGAGGGATCTTACAAAAAGATGCATAACAGTTCAACTGCCCATTGTTCTTTAGAAAAATCCTTCAGGTCCCACAAGTTCTTTGTTCTTTTGTCTATTTTGAGATCCATCTTTTCACACTGAGGACAACTAAGGGGCTCATATTCAACTGTTACAGAAGGTTCAAACGCTCACTGATGCTTCAGATGGAAACATAAAGCATTAAGAGCCAGGGATGAAAACTTTTGAACAGAATGAAGATGTGTACATTTTTCTTATTTTGCCTAAATATCATAAATGTTTTCATTAAGTACTGCCCTTCAGAAGATATTTACATGTTTTCCAGAAGACAAAATAAGTTCAATTTACCCTGATCTTCAAATTCAAAAAGTTTTCACCCCCAGCTCTTAATGATCAGTGAGTGTTTTACAGTTAAAATGCCAGTTGATTTTGGTATCACCTATTTGTTTACTGGACACACATTAGCTGGACCAGCCTGAAATAATAGTCCTGTTTGTGATTTAAACTGAAAAACATTTTATGATATTTTGTCAGATTTTATTACTAGAGCTTTTTTTAGGCTTCTCGACCAATAGCGTGAGTTTGAGGCGGGGCTATGTGTTTGAGTGGACAATATCACAGCGGAGTGGGCAGTAGGAGTGTTTAAGAAAACCTGTTTGGAAACTATCATTATCTAAAATATATAGAGATGCTGTATTGTAGAAAAAGCCTTTATTGCCTTTGTGCAATGTCATTCTTTACATTTCGGCTCCGCTGTAGCTTGAGAGCATCCGAGCTGGTTCTGGAACATTCTGCTCACTCACTGATTCATGAATTTTTTACTTCGGCTCTTGCTTACAGTCTATCAGGCTGTTAATTATATTACCATCTCAGTCACGCACACACACACACACACACACACACACACACACACACACACACACACACACACACACACACACTTCGTCTCTCTCTCTTACACACACAGCCCTACCCCTCGCCCATACCGCTCTCCCACTTGCTGGAAGGTGGCAGTATGAACAGCGCATACTAAACTCACACATGTGTGTCTCTGTCCATTGACGAGGGACGTGTATTGTAGCTGTCGAGGTCACGTGACTGAAACGAGGGAACTCTGAGGACACCTTGAGCTCACCTGCCACATTTCTTTCCTCTTGTCTCTGTCTCTCCAGGTCCATCTGTGTTTCTCTCTCTTCCGCTGTGCTACACGCTGAAGAACAGGATCCTACACGCAGATCTCATCAGGTAAGCTCTTTAGCCTTTCTTTTTCGCTTTTCTTTCTGTCTCTCTCCTGTTCTCTGCCTCCCTGCTCGCCGTGCTGCAGAGATGCTGCGTCATTGTGTGTAACGCTCTGGCACATAAGGTGTGTGAGAATCTGACAGGCTGATACGGGCAGTACCGGCATTCTGATTTCTTCTGACAGCCCTTTGTATCTTTGCATTTCTTTCTTTTTCTATCTAGCTATTATGAGTTTTTTCCTATTATTTTGTGAATTAACACTCCATTGATGTGTTCATCAGTGTTCTTCATTGATGCATCTATTGTCTGTGCATTTTTTCAGCAGTTTTTGAGTAGATGTGTACCTGTTAAGTAGTTATGCTCTCATACTGTACATGCTGGATACATTGAAGTAGATATGTATTATGTGTGTCATGTAATTGTGTGTGTGTTTGCCGGTCGGTATAACATGTTTGTTGGATTCAGGGTGGCGTGATGGTGCCTGTCTAGACACCTGCCATTAGCATCACCAGACTGTCCAGGTACATAACGATGATGGAGGCAGTGATTTAATGACGGTGTGGGTCAGTAGGGGTGCTACAACCTAAAATCATATATGAAATTATGAGTAGATGTACAGTTGCAATCAAAATTATTCAACCCCCCAGAGACTGCAGTACTTTACAAATAAAAGCTTGTCTGAAGTTATAAAAAATGCATCTACAACAGTTTACTGGCATATTAAAAGTGATAATGTCAATATATAATGTAATGCGTTTGAGTTATAGGATTTTTTAATAACACAGCTATGTAAGAATTATTCAACCCCTATTCAACATTGCCATTTTAAGTCATTTATTTTTGTGGTAGGGAACAAAAAAAAAACGGAATCGGCTTGAGATGTTACACATCTATACATTTATCCCATGCATGTGCTGAAGTTGAGTAGCAAATATGGTAAAGTCAACAGAGCTTTCACAAAAGCTATAGAGAAGAAATAGTTTTATTGTATTAGAAAGTCTAAGGCTACGTGAAGATTTCTAAGACATTAAAAGCCTTATTCCTTAGTTTAAAGTGTGTTGTACCAGAAAACCTTTGAGGGTGTTGAACCAAAAATGCACAATTTCATAAAATGTTCTATCAGAGCAACTGAGAAGAACCTGCAATGTACAGCCAAAGACTTGCGAGATGACCCGATGAAAGGAGGAAAAATATCTCATTCCAGAGTAGAAGATGACCATAAGACAGGCATGGCCTTCATGTTGGGGCATCTTGGCGAATACCATTCTTGATCAAGAAGAACAAAAAGGTCAGCTTGAATATGCTAAAATTAATTTGGATAGACCTGTGGAGTTCTGGAAGAATGTTTAATGGAGTGATGTGACCAAACTAGAACTTTCTGGACGTATAGATCAGTGGACTGTCTTGTGCAAAAAAGGGAAAACTAATGAGCAGAAGAACACTATCTCCATGATCAAACATGGAAGTGAGCTGATCCAATTATGGGGTTGTTTTACTGTAGCATGTAGTGGAAAACATGAGCATATGAAGGAAGCCATGGATTCTTTGAAGTATCAGGCCATTCTGCCAAGAATTGTGATGCCTTTGGTGCAAAGACCGAAGATGATGATCAATGGACTTTCCTGCAGGACAATCATCCCAAAGTAAACATCCAAATCTACTTATGCTTGCTTCAGGGATCAGTAACAGAATGTTCTTGAGTGGCCTGTTCAGTCTCCAGATTTAATTCTCATTGAAAATATTTGGTCGAATTTGAAGATAGCAGTGGCAAAGTGAAAACCAAAGATTATCCATGATCTAAAAGCTTTTTCAGCCGAGGAATGGTCCAAGATTGCAGTAGAGAGGTGATCAACGCTTCTAAAAACTTTCTAACAACGTTTATAGGTGGTTTTAAATAATAATAAGCTTTCTGCCTCTGCATTGACAGCAACACAACTGACCCGTTCGAGGCCCAGAAAGGCAGTAAGGACATCATTAAAATAGTTCATGTGACATCTGTGGTTTAACTGTAATCTTATGAAGGTACGAGAATACTTTTTGTGTACAAAGAAAACAAAAATTATGAAAACAATGTCCTTACTACCGTTTTGGGCCTTAAACGTGTCAGCTGCGCTGCTGTCTATGCAGGGTCAGAAAACTCTTGATAGATTTCAAAATCAAGATCAAAAGATCAAAATCAAAATAAAGATCAAAAATATTTTCATTTGTGTTCCGACGATGGAAGGTCTTACGGGTTTGGTACAACATGAAGGTGAGTAATTAATGACAGAATTTAAATTTTTGGGTAAACTAACCCTTTAATATTGGTTTGGACTTGGAGTGTAGAGCATAAGTTGTATTGGCTACTACATGCTTTTCCAGCTATTACACATTAAATACCGTCATGCCACAAAACTGCAGAGGTTGCAGTGCACAATCTATAGTTCTGCTGGAGGACTGCCTGATCTCAGAATCTCACTAGAGACCATTTTGTCACCGAAGTGTTGAGGAAGGGATGTTGACAGCAGAGCTCTTGGTTTATATTGTTGTTAAACTCCATCTTCTTTCTTTGCCCACCCCTTCACTAATCTTTGTGGCCATGACAGAAAGCATGTGTCATATGCAACGTGACCTTTTCTCATCCATTTATCCGTGTCCCTCAGCACCCTGCTGTGTCTGTGCTGAATAAGGTTACAGTACAGGTGACTGTAGTCTTCATGCATCATGCCAGAAGGCCAGTGAAGCACAGGAGGAGTTTTTCGTCTGCTGTCTGTCTTCTCTCCTGCAGTGCTGTAATGGCAGAAAGCTGCCTGCCATCAGTGGCTGGATGCAGGAACCAACTGCTGTCCTCAGTGACAACGACTGCTGCACTAAAAATCACAGTCTAGTCTGAAATTTAAGGGAATTAGTTGTTAGTTGTTAGACACATTGTTCATGTTTTCTTTTGCCTATTGTCATTTGTAAATACAGTAAAAATACAAGTTTTTAGTTTGATTTGTTTTTGTTCAGTATTTTCACAGCCGCCACTGCAGCACAGACATTAGGCCTCCAGTCATTCTCTGCTGGATATGAGTCCTGTGAAGAAAAAGCGCATGTGCCTGTTTCTTAATGAATTTGTTTGTGCATCCTTGCATTGCATTTTTGCCTTTTTCTTAAAGCAACAGTTCACCCAAAAATGAAAATGAAATATTTACTCAAAATATTTATGTCATCTTCCATGGTACACAAAATTTTGTTCTATGGAATAGTGTTGGGCGATATGCTCAATTTTCATATCGCCCTATCGTCAGCCTGAGAGATCGCCGATACACGATACTATCGTGCTAATTTAATTAATTATCTCTGTACTAAATTCCTTATTCGTTTTGTAAAGGTAGACTTTCTTTTGCCATATGATTAAGTTGTGCGTGTACAGAGCTCTCACTGTAGATCTGCCGGAGTTGTTCAAGTTACTTTCGGTTTCATTCTCTGCTATCGTCAGTGAGTGAGCTGTAAATGTGCGTGCCAGAATGTAAATGAATGAATCTTTCTTTACCCGTCATATTGCGATAATGTTACCGCTGTATGTCTGAAGGTTGTCATCAGGTGATGTTGTAGTTAAGTTCATATTGAATGCGGAGAAGTGATGTGCGTGTAATTCACGTGCGTATGTTAAGCGCCATCTGATCGCATCGTAATTCTAATTAACGCCTATAGACGTTACTGAGATGAATGTTTGTTTACTATATACAGACTGATTATGATACATCGTAATTAATTCAGCCTGAACCAGGTTTTACTACCTCTGTTATCCTAATGACTGCAATGCTAATATAATATAACACTCCCTTTAGAATCAGTTAATGTACCACCGTACTGGATGATGAAAATCTCCCATTTTCACTGCACGAGGTGCGTTAAGGCGCGGTGGCCTCTCTATGCGTGTGTTTATACCGCGGCAAGTTTCTGAAGCATCCTAGAACAGACTCTCTGTGCTGCATTGCTAAAGTTAAGTTCTTTGTTGACGGATAATAATAATAATCGTCTAACTATCGTCAAAGGCATCAGCAACAGGCAATATCTCTGACTATCGACGATACACGATACTATCGTCTATCGGCACAACCCTACTATGGAAGAATGAAAGACATAAGGGTTGAGTAAATAATGACAGAATTTTGGTGGTGAACTATCCCTTTAAACATGCTCTTTATGTCAAAAAATATTCAGAGATTCTGTTCTGCAAGATGCCAAACATTAACTGATGGGTGTGCGTTTTTATGTTGCTGTGTCATGCCATGTGTCAGTTATGATATATTTAAACTCCTCAGTGCGGTATGGAAGCATGTGAAGTGACAGAATTGTTTACTTGGCAGGCACATAGACTCTTTCATTGGGAGGCACTGCAGCAGGGAAAGCAATGATGTAATGCCCAAAAGGGGGGATTGGTCACCCCCTGCTTCTCTGTCTGGCAGGGGCAGTAAAGACAGACAGGAAGGGCATGGTTCTCCGCCTGCTGACCGAGAGAGACTGATGCTCCGTTAGGCTAAGTGGATACTATGGTCACAACTACCGCTCATGTTAGGAACTCCATGAACTCCATGTATGATGTCATTCCAGGTTCTGCAATGTGATCATGCTTAAGTTATTCAGTGCATTCCATGAAATTATAGTGTGAACATGTTTCAGGTCATTCCCATACTTATGTATCAATACTTATATTTCATACCTCAGCTGCTTGACTTTAATTGTGAGAAGTTGTGACTATGGACTGTATGAATTGTTTTTTTTTTTCTAAATATATATTAGAAGTGCATATATAATGTTTTTTTTTTGTCCATACAATAGAAGTCAAAAGACTTTGATGTGTGGAAGCCCCCTTCCGCCACTGAATAATAAATAAAAAAAGGTAATTGTGACATTTTATCTCACAATTCTGACTTTTGTTCTTATATTGTGAGATTTAAGCTTGCAATTCTGAGAAATAAAATCAGAATTCAAGATATAAACTCACAATTCTGACTTTTTTCTGAATTGCGAGTTTACTTTATAAAGTCAGAATCACAAGATATAAAATTCTGATAAAAGTCAGAATTGCTTGTTTATATATCACAATTTTTACGTTATACCACAAAGTTGGGAGTTAAGTCAGAATTGTAAGATATAAACTTGCAATTCTGAGTTTTTCCACTCAAAACTGGACTTTATATCTCACGTTTCTGAGAAAAATTTCAGAACTGCGAGATACAAACTTGCATTTGCGAGAAAAAAAGTCAGAATTTTTGTTTTTTGTTTAGTTTTTATCTTGCAATTCTGACTTTATTTCTCGCTTTTATGAGTTTATATAATGCAATTCTGAGAAATAAAGTCACAATTCTGAGAAATAGTCAGAAATCAAGATATAAACTCGCAATTCTGACGTTTTTCTGAATTGCAACTTTATTTATTTCAAAATTCTGACTTTATAACTCGCAATTACGAGTTTATATCTCACAATTCTGAGAAAAATTCCAGAATTGCAAGACATAAACTCACAATTCTCAGAAATAATGTTACAACTCTAAGAAATAAAGTCAAAATTGCAAGGTATAAACTCACAATTCTGACTTTTTTTCTGAATTCCGTGTTTCTATAATTGTGACTTTTTTCTCAGAACTGCAAGTTTATGTCTTGCAATGTTGACTTTAGAACACAATTGCGAGATAATTCAGAATTGTAAGATATAAACTTGCAATTCTGAGAACATATCAGTCCTGTTTCCCCCTCAAAATTGACTTTGTAAGTCACAATTGCGAGTTTATATCTCACACTTCTGATAAAAGTCAGAATTGCGAGATACAAACTTGCATTTGCCAGACAAAAAGTCAGAATTGTGAGTATATATCTCACAATTCTGACTTTATAACTCGCAATTACGAGTTTCACAAAATCTCAAAATTGTGAGAAAAAAAAGTCAGAATTGTGAGATTGTGTCATGCAATTCTCAGAAAAAAGCCAGAATTGCTAGACATAAACTCACAATTCTGAGAAATAAAGTCAAAATTCTAAGAAATACAGTCAGAATTGCAAGATATAAACTCACAATTCTGACTTTTTTTCTGAAAAGTCAGAATTGTGAATTTTTATCTTGCAATTCTGACTTTATTTCTTGCAATTATGAGTTTATATAATGCAATTCTGAGAAAAAAAGCCAGAATTGCAAGTTTATTTCTCACAATTCTGACTTTATAACTCGCAATTATGAGTTTATATCATAGATTGAGTTTAAAACTCAATATGAGCTTTTAATTTTCTATTCCGTGGTGGAAACGGCTTCCACACTGATGTTCTTTGGTTCCCACCATTGTTTTAAAACATCTTGTTTTATGTTCTGCAGAAGAAAGAAAGTCTATTGGCACAACATGTGTGAGTATACGATGACAGAACTTTCATGTTTGGGTGGATTATCCCTTTAAGATGTTTCCCTCTTTATTTTTTATTTGATATTTGTTTTTTATACTCCCTTTTCTCAGAATCTGAGCATAATTGATCCAAACCCATCTGTCACCAGGATAGATAGTCTCAATTTCAGGTGTTTGTCAGTTCTGACAATGTGTAGTTACTGAATTTTACAGTACGGCGTATGCATATTAAATGAAAACAGAAAAGTCAAATTTGTTGTTAAATGTGTTATTAAATCCTTGAATTGGAGAAACAGGATGAGAATTTTTCTCTCAGACCAACTGAGAAGGATCCCCCTTTAAGGGTTCACCACTAAAATATTAAATTTATTACAATGATTACAAATAAATCCTGATAAATGGTACTTTGCCTCTCCATTTAAATCACATTTTGTGGGAAATTTGCCTCTTAAAACAACAATCCCACATTCTTTTTATTTATTAACAACTCGACACAGAAATGTGATGTTTATTATCCCCCGCTTCTTAGCAAATAATTATTCTTTAATAGAAGAAAGCTGTCTCCAGCTTTATTACCAAGCCTTCATCTGCCAGACAGAGACAGGGATCTTGACAATCTCATAATTTAGATATTAGGAAAGCCCATAGCTCAGATATTATTACTATATAATGAAGGATAAATCCAAAGTACATCAAATGAGATTGTCATTTTTATTAGTATCTGTACAAGAGAGTGAAATAAGATGACTGACTTTGAGAAAAATAATAAGGCTGTTTAATATTGGTTTAGTGATATCTTTATTATGATTGCAATTTTCTGATGCAGTGAGGTCTTTTAAAGTATGTTTAAGAATACAATGTAATCTTCACAGTGGAAGAAATTGTCCTAATTGGATCCTTATTTTTTCTGTTCTTTTTAATAGGTGTCCTCACTTGGTTTGCCGCAACAAAAAAACAAAAAAAAGGTTTTAATGCTGTAAGCCTGCAGGATGGCACACACAAAATGTCCCCTCTACCTGACAGATGTCACTAAAAATAGGTGTCCTGAGGAATCACACCTGTCTCTAGACTCTGTAAACAGCAAAAATAAAAAAAAATCAGCTGCACTCAGTCAATCAGAAACTTCTTTGAATTTTGTTGCACATTAAAATTTTCTGCAGTCATTGGATGTCAGGACATTCTTTAGAGTTAACATTAAGTCAAAATAAAAAAGAATAAATAAAAAAAAGGTAATTGCGACTTTTTAATCTTACAATTCTGACTTTTGTTCTCAGAGCTATGATACAAACTCAAAATTCTGACTTTTTTCTTAAAATTATGAGACGTAAAGTTGCAATTCTGAGAATTAAACTCACAATTCTGAGAAATAAAGTCAGTATTCTGAGATATTAAATCACAATTCAGACTTTTTTCTTAGAATTGTGTGTTTTCCCCCCCGGTTTCACAGACAAGGCTTAAGCCTTGTCCTAGACTAAAATGTAAATCTAAGCTCTTTCAACTGAAAGAAACTTGCACTGGTTGATCCTAAAATATATCAGTCTCTTTGTTTTGTCTCAAGATGGACACCAGTAATGTTTTTTTTCTAAGGCACGTTTATAAAAATGTCCTAATTGAACTATGGCCTAATCCTTGCTTAGTCTAAGCCCTGTCTGTGAAAACCAGGCCTAAATCTCACAATTCTGACTTTTGTTCTCGAAATTCAGATTTTTTTTCTTAAAATTGTGAGACGTAAACTTGCAATTCTGAGAATTAAACTCACAATTCTGAGAAATAAAGTCAGAATTCTGAGATATAAACTTACAATTCAGACTTTTTTCTCAGAATTGTGAGTTTTTCCCCCAGTTTCACAGACAAGGCTTAAGCCTAGTCCTATAGACTAAAATGTAAGTATGAGCTCTTTCAACTGAAAGAAACTTGCACTGGTTGATGTTATATCAGCGTCTGTCTTTGTATTGTCTCAAGATGGACACCAGTAATGTTTTTTTCTAAGGCACATTTATAAAAATGACTTAAATTTCCTAATTGAACTATGTTCTAATTCTTGCTTAGTCTAAGCCCTGTCTGTGAAAACCAGGCCTAAATCTCACAGTTCTGACTTTTGTTCTCAGAACTATGATACAAACTCGAAATTCTGACTTTTGTTCTCAAAATTGTGAGACGTAAACTTGCAATTCTGAGAATTAAACTCACAATTCTGTAAAATGAAGTCAGAATTCTGAGATATAAACTCACAATTCTGACTTTTTTCTCAGAATTGTGAGTTTTTCCTCCGGTTTCACAGACAAGGCTTAAGCCTAGTCTTACACTAAAATGTAAGTCAACTGACTTACTTTCAACTGAAAGAAACTTGCACTGGTTAAAATATATCAGTGTCTTTGTTTTGTCTCAAGATGGAAACCAGTAATGTTTTTTCTAAGGCACATTTATAAAAATGACTTAAATGTCCTAATTGAACTATGGCCTAATCCTTGCTTATTCTAAGCCCTGTCTGTAAAAACCAGGCCTAAACACAATTCTGACTTTATAACACACAACTGTGAGTTAAGTCAGAATTGTGAGATAAACTTGCGATTCTGAGAACATATCAGTCTTATTTTCCCCTCAAAACTGGACCTTAAAACTCACAATTGTGAGTTAATATCTCACAATTCTGAGAAAAAAGTCAGAATTGGGAGATACAAACTCTCATTTATGAGAAAAAAGTCAGATTTGCAAGTTTTATAAATAAAGTTTTTTACCCTCAAGGCATCCAAGATCAGAACAGATTTGGAGAAATTTAGCATTACATTACTTATTCACCGATGGATCCTCTGCAGTAAATGGGTGCCATCAGAATGAAAGTCCAAACACCTGATAAAACATCTCAAAAATCCACAAGAAATTCACAAAACTCCAGTCCATCAGTGAATGTCTTGTGAAGTGAAAAACTGCAAGTTTGTAAGTAACAAATCCATCATTAAAGCATTTTAATGTCAGGTTATTGCTTCAGCCAAAATACCATTCCATAATTCATAATGCTTCCTCCAGGGGACAACAGTCCAAAAATCCTCCTTTTAGCTTGTAAACGGTTCTTAATCTGTGCATATTTCTATTCTGATTCAGACAAGATTACTTTTTCATTGGAGAATGCAATGTTATGGATAGAGGGTTCTCTGTATTTTTGCTGGAAGCAACAGTTTGACGTTAAAAACATCTTAATGATGGATTTGTTTCTTACAAACACACTTTTCGCTTCACAAGATGTTAACTGGTGGACTAGAGTCCTGTGCGGTACTTGTGGATTATTGAGATGTTTAAGCTGTTTTCTTTATGACTTTATTGCATACATTAAATTGTTTTACTCATAGGGCTGAACCAATTTATAAATGAGAGCGAATAATATTAGCTTTGATTTTTGTTTCTAGGCATCTTCTCTGAAGATGTTCCTCCCAGTCCCTCAGTCAGGAAGACAACAGGCAGATGAGCACTAGATCAGGAAGTTATTATCTCAAAGTTGTTAGGTGAACTCTTTAGAGACTTGTCTCTCTTCTATAATGCCATTTTGGCTTCATGCAATCTACTACCAGCTCACTTCTGACAAATAAAATTGAAGAGCAATAAGACAGAAATGAAACGCATGTTCTGGAGTGCATAAAGAACGTCTGTTGGACGTGTAGTGTTCATAGACCACAGTGCCGGGGTGAGATAGCAGTTCAGCAGAAGCATATTTACGCCATCTGCCAGTCTTCCTGTTTTAAACATGCAGATCTGCTCTGAACATTCAGCCATAAAGCAGCTCTGCTGTCATGTGTCTATTTTTCACTCTGGCTTCTGCCTTTTCCAGCTTTTTGAATAATGTGCTTAATTTGGAGTTTCTCCAAGTTAATGCAGTTCATTTTTCTCTCTCTTTTTCTTTTTGGGTTGTGCAGTCAGTGAGTTTAGTCGAGGGAGGCACAGGGCTAATTTGGACACTGCTTGCTCTGAAAATCACATAATGACATCCTGAAAAGAAAGCGCAATGGCCACACCAGAGCCTGCGGTTAACGCAGATCTTTTCCAGACAGCACTGGGCCCACCCTCCTCCCTCTTGCTGTCCTACCCCTGTCTTCACTGCTTAGTATGCAGGGCCCAAAATTAACACTTGCCAAGTGCCAATACCAGAAAGAATTGGATTTGGCGAGTAAATTTAAACTGACAAGTGATGTTTTATTTTTGATGTAAATTACAGTATATATTGAGAATATCATACAGTATTTAATTATATTATGGCCATTTTTTTGATTGATCAGATTTAGTTGCTTAGTTAAATTTATCTTGTTGTAGGTATATTTCTATATAAAACAAGACAAAAATTTGAATTGTGATTTAAAAACATTTTTGCGATGTAGTTTAAGTTGTATAATTGTATAGTTGTATAAATGATGATCTGACCTTTGCTGATTTTTATATGAAATATTATAAACTATATACACACACACACACACACACACACACACACACACACACACACACACACACACACACACACACACACACACACACACACACACACACACATTTTTTTAAATTATTTACTATACTTATTTACTACATATACTGTATACACATAAGATTTTGAATGTTTTTGAAGAAGTCTCTTATGCTCAAAAATACAGAAAATTACTTCAAAATATAATTTATTTCTGTGATGCAAAGCTGAATTTTGATACTTTTTCAGAATGAAAAGTTAGAAAAAGCAACATTTATTCAAAAAATCTTGTATTATCTTATTATAGAGATCATTTATATCAATAAGTCTTTACAATCAACTTTTAGCAATTTAACACATCCTTGCTAAATAAAAGTATTAATTTCTTTCAAAGAAAGAAAGAAAAAAATACTAACCCCAATCTTTGAACGGTAGTGTATATTTTTACAAAAGATTTCTATTTTAAATAAATGCTGTTCTTTTTTGTTTTATTCATCAATTAATTAAAAAAAAATCAAAAACGTATCACAGGTTCCAAAAAAAAAATACACACACACACACATATATATATATATATATATATATATATATATATATATATATATATATATATATGAAGCAGCACTGTTTCCATTAATAATAAATCAGCATATTAGAATGATTTTTGAAGGATCATTTGAAACTTATGAAGTAATAATGCTGAAATTTCAGCTTTGCATCACAGGAATAAATTCTATTTTAAAGTAAATTGCAATAATATTTCACAATATTACAATTTACATATACATTAGATAAAAATGCAAAAATACATAAACTTTTCTGTGTTTAGTTGCCATTACAGTGTGGAATAAACTACTTTGTTAGTATGTACTCATGTTTTCAGTGTGTATGCATGACAGTTGTTTGCTTGTGTGTGTTGGTGTGTGTTAAGGCTGCATTAAATCCCATCTGCTGCAGCAGTATGTCAGTTTGCTGGTTCTGGGACCTGAGTGGAGCTCTCTGTGCCTGCAAGGGGTGTAGTGCTCTGTCTCATTGGAGTTCTCAGGGTGAACATGCTGCAAAAGGCCCTCATGTTCATGCAGTGTGAGTCAGTGTGTGGAGCGTCTGCATATTATCTGGTGGCAGAGAGGAAAATGCTGCATTTTCCACCTCATATGCCCTGAAGCAAAAGCTGAAAGTCAGAGCTCTGACTTTAGTGTTTAGAGGTCTGACCTAGCAGAATAGGATACACACAGTGGATGGATAGATAAAGATACAATTTGACCTGTTTTTTTTTTTTATTATTATTTTGCTAAGTTATAAACTTTATGCATGCATTTCATAACCCTAAACTAAGTAAAAAATATTGTTAAATATAATCGCATACAATTTTAAACTGAAAATGTACTCACCCTCAGGCCATTCAAGATATAGATGAGTTAGTTTGTTCATCAAAACAGCATCACTTGCTCACCAATGAATACAGAATGAGAGCCCAAACAGCTGATAAAAACATCAAAATAATCCACGAGTAAACAACATGACTCCAGTACACCAGTTAACATTTTGTGAAGCGAAAAGCTGCATATTTGTAAGCAACAAATTCATTATTACACTGTTTTAACTTTAAACCATTGGTTGTGGTCAAAAGTCCACTATTGCACCACTGCATTGTTGTTTTATAGGGGTTAATAGATAATGGATATACACACCAGTATCATTTCTCTTCAAGCTTTTCCATTTATTACTGTAGACATTCTTTATCACTCACACGAACAGTCTCAAAAGCCGAATGGAATATGGAGTTGTTCAGGTTTATCTGGAACCAAAGCGGCAGTATGTTTTAAAATAAAGACACATTGAAGCAGCTGTGAATGGAGTTAAGCAGAGGTGACTGTTGTGTCAGAGCCGCTGTCATATGCTGATAACTGGAGCTCTTTATTTAGTTCAGGCCTGTGGAGATGTTCTCTTGTGCCTCCGTCAGAGACATGTGTATGCCCACGAATGGCTTGCAGAATGATGCACTGAAAATCTGTGTCAGGCTTTCTTTATGGCCATTGAGTGTGAGAAGGAGATAAATGCGGTTTCAAAACCTATTGAGCTGTTCATAGTCTATGACGGCAACTTTCTACTAAGGCGGCATCTTAAAATGTAAGCGTGACTGATTTTGAATATTGGGTAAAATAACAGGTATTGGGTTAAATAACAATTGTTTTCAACACTGATAAAAAAAGAAAAATGTGACACTGAAATCTGGAGCTGAAAATTCAAAGCGTGGTAAGCATTCATATCGAAAGCATTGCTATGATGAACATACTGGCTGTGTAGGCGAGAGATTGGAGGGTTTTTGTATTCTGTAGGAGTGCCATTCAACACTAATGTGTGTGCTGTAATGAAGGCCTGTCTCTGTGGTTTGCCCAGGTGTGTGTGTGTGTGTGTGTGTGTGTGTGTGTCATACACAGTTGTACGCTGATTGCCTAGGTTGTGATCTCATTAAAGAACTAATGAGCTCATTCTGTGTGTTAGTAACAAATACTCCCATGTGTTCTTCCTCGTACATTTATACAGATAGTTTTTTTCATCAGTAACAGCTTTAAAATATTATGTGTATATTTTGCCACTCACAGAAGTGTTTCTTTAATCTGATCTAATTACAGGTGTTTGTCCCACTGAGAGACTCTACAGGGCCCCGAAGCCTCCTCCTAAATATACCACCAATCGTCACTGGAGTACCACCACCTAGACAGGTACCAACCAATTCCTGCAGTACATCTCCACCTTGACCAATCACAACAGACTTTGTTACACCTCTGATCTTTGATTCATCCCAGTTTGTTTCTGTTTTAAGCAAATTCCAAATTTGACCAAATTCCCTTTAAGGCAGTCTACTTGATGGACATCTTGACAGGGGAATGTGTGCAATATTATCCCTAAAAAGCATGCATGGATGCACACAAATAGCATATTATATGAACAGTTTTAAAAGAACCAATTTAAAAGGACACTTTAAAAAGAACGTTTGTAACTATAAAGACACTTTACTGCATTTGAAAGGTTACATGGATGTTCCAGGTTCTTAATGGAACCATCAATGCCAATAAAGAACCTTTATTTTAAAGAGTGTACAGTCTTGTGAGCATCAGAGAAACTTTTAAGCATAGGCCATAAGACTGCAAGTCTATATAAATGGGTCATTTTGGATAGGGCCCTATTCTTAAATTCAGGGTGCACAGGATTTTATCAGTCCACTGGGAAGCACAGTCGTGTTTACAAGTTCCCAGGCTGCTACAGTGTTATATCTGATTTCACATTATTCTGCCCTTAAATGTCATGTAAAAAAAAACAAAAAAAAAAACAAAGTGTGATTGGTAGCTTTACATGATTCCCAGACAGCTTTATCCTGTCTAATGTCTAGTTCACATTGCGCTAAGAAAATTACATTTTGTTTTTGTTGGATCAGTGTGAACCAGCTGATAATACAAAAATAAATTTTGATTTTTTTTTTTTGGTTACAGTGAGACACTTATAATGGAAGTGAACTATTTCAGTGTTATTAAGACACAGACAGACACTTGCCACTGTTCTGTGATGAATGTTATGCAAGTTAACTAGATGAGTGATACTGTCGCTAGTCAATAAATCCTGAAGAAATCTGCAGGATTTCTAAGGGAAATATCTTAAAGCATCCTAATAATGCAAATATACTGAAAATTGGAAAATCAGGGTAACAGCGAGACACGTATAATGGAAGTGAACTATTTTAGTGTTATTTTTGGCATTCGTTATGTACTATAAAAGCATTTATTGATATTTTAAATAAGCGTTACTTCTATATTTTCATAATTTTAATAATATTTTTATGTGCTTTTGTCATTTTTTATTTATTTATTTCTAATATTTCTGTTTAGCTTTATTTTATTTCAGTTTCTGTCATTTTAAACTTCAGTTACTTACTAAGGCAGTTCTAAGTTTGGTTTGTTTGTTTTTTTAAATAAAAATATTATAGACTATTTTATCTCTAAAATATTGAAGTAACTTTTTTTCTACTCAATATATTTTAACATGCCATTTATTCCTGTGATTTCAAAGCTGAATTTTTAGCATCATTACTCCAGTCACGTGATTCTTCAGAAATCATTATATTTGCTAATCTGATCTGATTTGCTGCTGAAACAAAACATTTATTATTATGATAATATTGAAAACACCTGAGTGGATTTTTTGTCAGGTTTCTTTGATGAATAGAAAGTTCAGAAGAACAGCATTTATCTGAAATAGAAATCTTTTGTAACATTCTATTTATATATATCATATCTATATCTATATCTATATATATATATATATATATATATATATATATATATATATATATATATATATATATATATATATATATATTATTTTTTTATATTATTATTTTTTTCAAATATACTGACATCAAGCTTTTGAATGGTATAGTGTATAATGTTACAAAAGCTTTTTATTTTAGATAATTGCTGATCTTTGGATCTTTTTATTCATCAAAGAATCCTGAAAAACAAAGTACTCAACTGTATTAAATATTAATAATAGTAATAAAAATGTTTATTTAACAGCAAATCAACATACTGAAATGAGTAATGATGCTGAAAAATTAGCGTTGATCAAAGGAATAAAATACATTTTAAAATATATTCAAATCAGGAAGCAGTTATTTTAAATAATAAAAAATATTTTACAATATTACTGCTTTTGCTGTATTTTGGATTAAATAAATGCAGGCTTGGTGAGCAGAAATCGTACCGTCCAAAAACCTTTGACTGGTAGTGTATATGAACATAAACATATTACCTTTTCTACGTAAACCTATATCCATTCATCCATGCCCTCATAACCTTTTAAACCCTAAAACTGCTGTAAAAAAGCAGTGCTTTTATAAACCCTATAAAGCTTTAAATTTCTGATTTTAAATCCTCTGAAAATGAACCCCATTCACTGACATTTTCTGGGCATGATTAGATTTTTTTTTCGTGGTGTTCAACATCATGCCACAAATGCTGTCGATTGTATTGAACCTGGAATATTCTTTCAAGTGTCTGAAATGTGGAGCGGACTATAATTATCAAAACTGCCTCAGATCTGCATCCAAAAACCTTGTAACCCTGAAATGTAATACAGTTTGTTGTAGTACAGTAGCAGATAGAGGTGGAGAGCATGTTTTTGGTCTCCAGCACACAGGAGCTGTGAGTGGGTTGAGCAGGAGGCAGAGAGCCCTTCAAGCTGCTGATGAGCGTGACGCACACCTGCGAAATACCAAAACAAAAGCCGGTTAATAAGCGATGCTTTGCTTTTCTCCCTGCTTCTGTTTTCAATTGAAGCTGCAGCAGAAGGGCTTTTCATTAGCCTTCCTCTCCCTGCTTTTGAATGCACACCGGGCCCTCTGAGAGACGGAAAAAGGCGAAGGCTCTTCCGATCGGTCTAATGAATGTTTACACATTCGTGTTGATGGGTAGGACATGGCTTTGGCGGGCCGATGTTCACATGTGCGGACGCCCACACAGAGACGTGTGAAAGAGATGAGATTCCTGTCGGGGTTTTTCCCCCTCAGTTGACTAAAACACGTGCAGCTGTTGATTTTATAGATGTTTGCACATATATGTCTGAGTGTTTACATGTTGATAAACTTCTGTTCTTGTTTATAGAATTCATGTGACTAATCTTCACCAATAAAAAAAAGATTAGCAAAAGGCTAATCTTGTAATGTTTTGGATTAAGTCACCAGTTTTCTTTTTTATGACTCAGCCATGAGTCACACATTAGAGGATATTCCAGCGATTGTATCATGCTGTTTGAATGAAGATTTGAAACTAATTTGGCATCAATACACAACATAATTTAATAACTCTTTCTTTCTTTCTCCATTTTTGCTAGTGCATAACCCTTTCTGCTGCACTAGCATCCATATCAAGACCGTAGGCAGTACAGAGCAGCGCATACTGTAGTGTCACGACCACACTTATGCAAGCTTGTTTTCAACAGGTTTCACAGCAGATGTGGAATCTAGCCTGCAGGCTTTAATTGCATGTGTAAGATGCTATAGCAGTATCAGTCATATTGCAGATTCGAATAGTCCCACTGTGAATTTTTAAACTGCTCCAGCTCCCGCAGCAAACAATTTTACATTTTTAAAATTAGAGGAAAGCCAGAGGGAAAACAAAATAATAAGACGCAGATAGTCACTTGTCACTCTTATGTGATACGTCTTATGCAACATGAGTGATGTTGCTGTCGTTAGTCAAAAAATACAGAAAGAGGAAAGGAATTATTTTAAAACATCCTAGGAATCAAGAAGTATCTGCTTAAGAACTAAATTCTGTATTAATATACTAAAAATGAGAATATTCTGTTAGGATTCTCAAGGTAGACATGAAATGGCATTCAGAACCCATTTTTACTTCTGTAATGATTTGTATTTCCAAGTGGGACTAAGGATTACATGTGAATACAGTTCAGGTCAAAAGTGTACATACACCTTACAGAATCTGCAAAATGGTAATTATTTTAGGAAAGGAGAGAGGGATCATACAAAATGCATGTTAATTTTGATTTAGTACTGACCTGAATAAGATATTTCACAAAAAAGACGTTTACATGTAGTCCACAAAAGAAAATAATTTGAATTAAGAAAATAAGTTGAATTTATAAAAATGACCTCGTTTACCTGAATGATCCACAGCTGTGTTTTTTAGTTGTTCATAAGTCTCTTATTTAATCTGCCATGCTGTTCCTCAGAAAAATCCTTCAGGTCCCACAAATTCTTTAGTTTTTCAACATTTTTGTGTATTTAAACCCTTTCCAACAATGACTGTATGATTTTGACATCCATCTTTTCCCACTAAGGACAACTGAGAGACTTATATGCAATTATTACAGAAGGGGGGGGGGGGGGTTGAATTTAAAGATCAGGGTAAATTGAACTTATTTTGTCTTCTGGGACACGTAAGTATCTTCTGTAGCTACTGAAGGGCAGTACTAAATAAAAAAATGTGATATATAGGCAAAATAAGAAAAATCTTCAAAATGTCAACGTTTTGGTCCCCGAGCCACTTAGTTATCACTTTTGTCTTATGGCACGGTGCTCCATCGTGCTGGAAAATGGCTTGTTCTTCACCAAACTGGATTTGTTGGAAGAAGTTGCTGTTGGAGGGTGTTTTGGTACCATTCTTTATTCATGGCTGTGTTTTTGGGTAAATTTGTGAGTGAGCCCACTCCCTTGGATGAGAAGCAACCCCACACATGAATGGTCTCAGGATGCTTTACTGTTGGCATGACACAGGACTGATGGTAGCGCTCACCTTTATTTCTCCGGACAAGCCTTTTTCCAGATGCCCCAAACAATCAGAAAGAGGCTTCATCGGAGAATATGACTTTGCCCCAGTCCTCAGCAGTCCATTCACCATATTTTTTGCAGAAGATCAATCTGTCCCTGATTTTTTTTTTGGAGAGAAGTGGCTTCTTTGCTGCCCTTCTTGACACCAGGCCATCTTCCAAAAGTCTTGGCCTCACTGTGCGTGCAGATGCGCTCACACCTGCCTGCTGCCATTCCTGAGCAAGCTCTGCACTGGTGGCACTCCGATCCCGCAGCTGAATCCTCTTAAGGAGACGATCCTGGCGCTTGCTGGACTTTCTTGGACGCCCTGAAGCCTTCTTAACAATGCAGTGGAAAGTTTTTTTTCGGAACTAAGTTAATTTTCATGGCAAAGAAGGACTATGCAATTCATCTGATCACTCTTCATAACATTCTGGAGTATATGCAAATTGCTATTATAAAAACTTAAGCAGCAACTTTTCCAATTTCCAGTATTTATGTAATTCTCAAAACTTTTGGCCACGACTGTAGATATAGTAAGTCTTTGATAAAAGATACAGATCATATGCTTGAATCTTAAAAAAAAAAAAACATTTTAAAAGATATTGACACTGTGGGTAAGCTTTCTCCACACAGTGTAGAAACACAAGAAATGTTTGACAGGATACTGAATGCCCAGCTTGGTAGATTGAATTTCTCACAGATACTGTGACAGTCCTGAGTGAATAATTCAAGAGGAAACAGTACTTCAGCTGTGTTTCAATAGAACATGATGTATCACTCTTTATGCTGCCCGCTCCACTTTGGCTGACAGGCAGCCTCTTTATCTAAATAAAACCCACAGGTTTATGTTAACCTCTTCCTGTAGCAAATAAAAAGACCCATAAAAACCCTGCATCAGTGTCCTCGTTTTGCAACACTGTGCAGTAACACCTCAGTCCACATCTAACATAGTCCAGTTGCTGTTCTGTCTTCCTTTTGGAGTGTGTATGTGTGCCCCGAGAGCTCTGCAATGCAGCTGCAGTGGAGTGAGCCAGGTATCCGTATTGAGTGAGGAAGAGTGGGGGAAGGAATGAAGGATAGTACCTATTTAACCTGCAGTTAGCAGCAACTGCCAGCATACTCTTTATGATTACTTTCGCGTGTAGAAGTTCTTCAGTGCTTGTCTTGGCAAGCTGAGTGTTTTTAACCACTTGACTTGAAATTTGGCTCAAATCCATGCATTAGTAGCGATGCATGTGATGATTGTGATTTAAAAAAAATAAATCATGTCTAAATCATGTCTAAAAATTCAGAGTTTTTTCTTGCAATTGCAAGTTTACATCTCGCAATTCTGACTTTTTTTCTCAGAATTGTGAGTTTATATCTCGCAATTGTGACTTTTTTCTTAGAATTGCAAGTTAATATCTCGCAATTGTGACTTTTTCAGAATTGTTAGTTTATATCTCGCAATTGTGACTTTTTTTTCAGAATTGTCATTTATATCTTGCAATTCTGACTTTATAACACACAATTGCGAGTTAAGTCAGAATTGTGAGATACAAAATTCTGATCTCACAATTCTGAGAACATATACATGTTTTTTTTCCCCTCAAAATTGGACTTTATAACTCGCAATTGCAATTTTATCTCACAATTCTGAGAAATAAAGTCAAAATTGTGAGATACAAACTGCCAATTGTGAGAATTTGTTTTGCAATTGTGAGTTTAAATCACAATTCTGAGACAAAAAGTCAAAATTGTGACTTTATATCCCACAATTCTGACTTTATAACTTGCAATTGTGAGTTTTAAACACAATTCTGCCCTAATTTCTCAGAATTGTGAGTTTATATCTCACAATTCGGACTTAATAACACACAATTGCAAGTTTATATCTCATTGAAAGTCTGAATTTTGAGTTTGTATGATGTAATTCTGAGATGTAAACTCGCAATTGCATGAAAAAAAGTCATAATTATGAGAACAGATGGAAAAACCATACAGGTTTAAAATGACCTGACGGTGAATAAATGATTTTTGGGTGAACAATCCTTTTAGGGGTACATATTAGTTCTCAATTTGTCACTTTCCATCACTTTTAAACATCTTGTCAGCTGCCAAACCATCATAAACTCTTAAAGGTTCCAAACTGGAACCTGCAAAGAGTCTTGCATTGATAGAAAAACTATTTTGAGTTTCTCAACAAACCTTTCAATTAACAGTTCTTAAAAAAAGAACATTTTTTCAAGGATTTTTTCACTTTCAGAACAAAAATTTCCTAATAATTTACTCACCCCGATGTCATCCAAGATGTTCATGCCTTTCTTTCTTCAGTCAAAAAGAAATTAAGGTTTTTGAAAAAAAAAACATTCCAGGATTTTTCTCCATATAGTGGACTTCAATAGGAGCCAACAGGTTGAAGGTCCAAATTGCAATTTGAAAGCAGATTCAAAAGGGCTATACACGACCCCAGCCAAGGAAAACGGTCTTATCTAGCAAAACTATGTCATTTTCTAAAAAAAGAAAAATGTATGTACTTTTTAACCAATCATCTTGCACTAGCTCGACTTCACACATTAAGTAGTCATGTTGGAATGGTCACATGTGACGTAGGCAGAAGTACTGACCCAGTGTTTACAAAGCAAATGTGCAAAGAAAGTCAAAAAAGGGATCGTGTTGAGCCATTTGAAGCTGCTTTGAAATGGCAATTTAGACCTTAACCTGTTGGCTCTCATTGAAGTCCACAATATGGAGGAAAATCCCGAAAAAAAATCCTGAAAGAAAGAAAGAAAGACATGAACATCTTGGATGACATGGGGGTGAGTAAATGATCAGGAATTTTTATTCTGGAAGTGAACTAATCCTGTAATGTGGAATGTACTATAAAACTTTTAAAATCAAAAATAGTTTAAAAAAAGTGTAAAGGCATCGTACACTTACCAATTTTGTACAAATTCTGGGGCATCACACACTAACCGAAAGAGGATCACACATTAACAGACTTTTCAAGTCATGCCAAAAACAACTTCTTGCAATGAAATGTGTGACTCATTGGTAGGAGACGTGTGACAAATGAAAACAATATGTGTTCTAAAATCAGCTCAGAATATCAAACCTGTGTGTTTGACTGGCTCTGACTTTTGTCATTAAGTGTTGACTTGTCCAGACTGCATAAGTGTTAAAGTGTATTCCAGCCTTTACTGTAAAGAACATTTTAACAAAATCTGAAGAAGTTTTTTTATTATATAGAACTTTTGTAGAATGAAATGGTTCTGTTAATGTTAAAAATTCTAAATGGAACAATGGACACCAATAAAGAACCTTTTTTATTGGTGAATGCACCCTATAAGCTTTCCATATGAATTTCATGCATTTCCATTTGAATTCTACTGCATATTTTTGCTTGCATATTTGCTATGTGCTTGAATAGAATAGCTTTGAAATGGTGTACAAAAGGGTTTAAACAAGGGTTTAAGTGAGGATTTATACTGTCGTGTGGGTTCGGATTTAATGTTCATCCAGATGCAATTGCTTTTTCGTCATTCAAATACTGTTTACTGTCAGTACCTGCCATATTCCAAGGATTAATCCCAGCCGCCGTGGTGCGTCTATTCAAATTTAGGATCTATCATGAGTTATTTTGAACTTTCGGAATAGAAAAGTTAAAGTCTTTGAATGTCAATGCAAATGTTCATCTTCTGCTGGGGCGATTTAATGCCATACCCAGTAGGGAGTTCTGACAGCATGAACAAAATCCCTACCAAAACAGTTTGGGGCTTTGACTTCACAGCTTCACAGACACCCCTAAAGGTTGCAGGGTTTGGATAGGGTGCGCATATCACACTGTCTGCTCAGGGATGTGTGAGTGCCAGGGGCGTAGATGTCTGCCAACTGGCTGTGGTTCACCCAGGGAGAGTTTGAGATTTTTTTTCCTGCTTCCCTTTCTGGGGAAAAAAAAGAAGGTCAGAGCTGTCACTTCCATCTGGGTTGAAAGAAATGGCTCGTCCGACTGCCATCCCCTCTCAGCCAATTAGAGCGTGCTCCTAAGCGCCACACTTCGTCCACCAATCACAGCTGGGACTACATGGGGGGCATGGGGTTCAATTTTGGCATGGCACCAGCTACAGGCGGATTATCAGATACAAGTTCGGCTTCTCTTTATTTACTGTGACAACTGCATCAGCGGGTGATATGAATCATCTAGGTTCAAATTTATTAACTGTTTTAAGTGTCTTTTTAGCTTAGTTTTTTGAGTCAAATTTGATCCCGTAGGCACTTAGTACAGTAGCTGATTTAATTTGTACGCAATTGCTAAAAAGCTTTTGTAGACTGAGTTCATACTGAAAAGCAGGAAGTGCTTTTAAAGGAAGTGGATGTGAAGATGAAGTGCATGTTTTTGATATCCTGTCATGCTTATGTTCTATTTTTAGAAAGAACACTTGGTTTGGGGGTCGTTTTAGGACAGAGTAACAGCTTGTCCTCTTCTTGACTTAAGCTCTGTGCTGGGGACCAGCAGACAGGTTGGCTTCCTGTGGTGCTTATTTCCCAAAATGCACCACAAAGCTCACACTGGTGGATGCGTGATAATCAACCTAGTTACTGCAGAAGTTCTCTTCCATGCATTAGCAATTTCTCTTCCATGCATTAGCTTGGCAGGCCGAGAACAGAGAATGTGATGTGGCCCTTCACTCACAATGCCTTTTTACAGACGTCCAAGTTATCAGCCATCCGTCCATCTCTGTCTGCATGTACAGGAAGTGGCCCTGCAGTGCTGCAAAAGCTCAAATACACAGAGAGTCATAAACAGATGCTTGTGATGCTGATTCCAGCTCAGTTTTTTGTGGATTTATAATGGATTTATGGAGAATAAACAAATGACATATGGCTTTAGTTTGATCTGAATTGTGAAATCAGATGCAGCTCAAATGTTCTATGCTCAGTTTTGTTCGCTTTGGCAAAATCAATTTTAGCATAAGTTTGTCCAATCGTGTGCATCTTGGAAATGCCTTGGGCAGCTGTTTCTTTTTTTGTCTAGGCAATGGTTATACAAGAATAGTTCCTATCTATTTGTATGGGGGAAAGGCTGAAATCTCTCCAAAACGGTTGGCTAAACATCAGATTGGTAATAAAATTGGACTAAAATATTATGCATTTTGCTTCTAAAGCTGAAACCATTTCAGGTTGGTCCTGCCAATAGAGTGCTGCAGTCATAGGTATTTTTGTAAGCCAACCCAGAATTAAGCATGGTCCCATGCAGAGTTTTTCAGAAAATAAGCTCTATGACCAACAAAAGTTGATGATTCTTATGAATTTTGAAGCTTACATCATCAATCTGCCATACTGGCGGCACTGAACATAAACGATGCCACTGAACCGAATGAAACTTGCATGTTTTTCTGACTATTGCTGCTGAAAATAGTCAATTATTGTCATGTTTTTTGGCTGTACTAATTGGTCGGACCGGGAAAAACATTTGGAGTATTATAAACTGCCGAAAGTTATAACAAATCAAGGAGAAGAGTGCAAAAACTGTCTGAAGAGCAAACAGCTTTTGTTGGCCAAATTGAACCAGGATTTCCAGGGCAAGAATCTCACACATTTGTGTTTGTTCTTCTCATTTCCAGTCAGGTAGGTAATATATACTGCTTGTATACATATTTTTACCACCTATTAACTTTAGTTTGTCAAAATATTGCACCCTTGAGGTCAAAAGCTTACATCCCCCTTCCAGAATCTTCAATCACACAAGGGATCATGCAATATGCATGTTATTGTTGGTTTAGTACTGACCTGAATAAGATATTTCATATAAAAGATGTTTACATATAATTCACAAGAGAAAATAATAGTTGAATTTATAAAAATGACCCTGTTCAAAAGTTTACACACCCTTGATTCTTAATACTGTGTTGTTACCTGAATGATCGACAGCTGTGTTTTTTGTTTAGTGATAGCTGTTCGTGAGTCACTATTAAAAATCAAAGGGATGTAAACTTTTGAATGGGGTCATTTTTATAAATTCAACTATTTTCTCTTGTGGACAGTCTTTTATGTGAAATATCTTTTCCGGGTCAGTACTAAATAAACAATAACATGCATTTTGTATGATCCCTCTTATTTTAGTAAAATAATAAACATTTTGCGGATTCTGAAAGGGGGATGTAAACCTTTGTCATTAACTGTATATGATTTAGCAGCTTCCACACATTTTTTTCAGTGGTTTAAACAGTATAAATTAGCAGAACAACGTATTTAGTGGTACATTAACTGTGCAATCAATGCTGTTGTTTACATCCAAGTATCTCTAATACGGTCTTGCATGCGGGTAACTGACCAAACTGTGACGTAAATGCAAACCCTCTACAATCACCAGAAGTAAAAAGCTCAGTGTAGCTACAGTAAAAGTAAACTACACCACGGCCGTGGACTTCAACATCTCCATTACTAAACATTTCTCTTAAGGTTTGAGTTAGAATAGTTTTCAGGAGTCTGATTAAAAAAACAGTGAGGCTGTAAAAGCAGACTAGTAAGTAGACTCGATTTGATGTATCGCACAACAATCTGTAATCCCATTTAGACATTTGTTAACAAACATCTTTGTCAAGAAAAATAAAAGCTTTCACAATAGAGTATTACTGATTTATGCCATAAAACCACTTTGTGAGACTACTTTGTGCTTAAATTAACCACAGGCACTTAATTAAAATCCCATCCAAAAAACTCACTGACTTTAGAACGATAGAACAGGAAGTGCCTACTAAAAAAAAAAACAATAGACACCATCACAGAATTTTTTATGGTTTTACTGGTTATAATGGGACTTGTATTGGTTTTAATGGAAACTGTAATGGACCCTGTGGGTTTCTACTGGTAAAGGTAAAGTAGAAAAGTATATTAAATTTTATTTTATTTTTTTAGAAAATGACAGATCGTTTCGCTAGCTAAGACTCTTATTCCTCGACTGGGATTGTGAAGAGCCCTTTGAAGCTGCATTAAAACTGCAATTTGGACCTTCAACCTGCTAATTCCCATTGAAGTCCACTATATGGAAAAAAAATCCTGGAATCTTTTCCTCAAAAAAATGTATTTTAAAGGTTTTAATGGTTAAAAGTTGATGGTTTGTAATGTTTGTATTGGAAACCATTTGAATTGTTCTGTGATTTTTTTTTTCAGCAGGGATGCAAACTTGTTTCTGGATTTTGGCCTATGAAAATGTGATTTCTAGCAATAAGACAAATCCTTTAGCAGTAAGATGATTGGCTCTTTGGCTAAAAGGCGGGACATCCTTTCTTACAACTCTCAGAAATTTCCTCTGCTCTAGCTTGTTTCCTAATCTGACTTTATAATAGACCTGGCATTGTATCCTGTAAATATTGTTGGCTCTTCGACAAATTGTTGATGCTCGTCTTTTGTAGTCGCTTTGGATAAAAGCATCTGCTAAATCCAAAGATGTAAATGTTTTGCTGCGTTAAAAGGTTTCTCTCATTCATTTTTCTACAAGTGGTCCATTTGCTCCTCTTTACACAGTCTTTGGCTTCAGTAAGTCATCGCAGTTGTTTGGGGAGCAGTACTCTGGACCTGCCTTCTGCATCTTTGCTGGTAGGTCGGATTTGTTGGCTGGCCTCACGCCTGGTACTTCCACGGTGCCCAGCATACGTTCTCTAGATCAAGATCATCAGAAGCCTGGCACTCAGACTTGGTATCTTGCCCAGTGTACCATACCTGCTGTCGCTTCAGTGTCTATACAAACCCCCCTCAAGCTTATTAAGTGTTGCTGCCACTTATGTCCACGAGAGTGTGCTGTTTCTCAGATATATATATTTCACTTTTGCTGATACTGTAATGTGCTTAGTTTATGCCTTATTGCAGTGAGATTGACAATGTTGTGTATTTGTGAGTGCACCGGTGTACCTGAAGGCTTGATGCGACCTTGATAATGTACAGACTGCGAAGTGGGAGAGAAAGCTAGAGAGTGACATTGAGGCATGACCTGTTTACTGATTTTCTATGGGGAGTGCTTTCTCTGACCAAATAAAAAGAAAGTCCTTGTCAGTCCGCAATAAATAACTCAAGTCTCAGAAGCAGAGGTCTTCCGCTGTTGTGAATGTCCTTGTCTTTCTCTGTCGCTTTGGAGACACTTTCACAGATGTAGTGATTTGCAGCGACAAAAGTCATTAATTTTAGCAAGAGTTGGCGATATGAGATGACACAACCAGCAGTGCCCATTGGCAATACGAATGCAAGGAGAGCATTTGTGGTTAAGAAGTATATACGCTAAATAAGACCCTTATTCCATGTCTGGTATCTTGTAGAGCCCTTTGAAGCTGCTTAGAAACTGCAATTTGGACTTTTAACCCACTGATCCCCATTGAAGTCCACTATATGGAGACAAATCCTGCAAAGTTTTCCTTAAAAACCTTAATTTCTTTTCCACTGAAGAAGGAAAGACATGAACATCTTGTGGATGACATGGAGGTGTGTAAATCTTTCTTTCAATATTTTTCAAACTTTGTTAAACAGTTTTCAACTCCACATATTTGAAACACTTTTAGAGTAAAGTGCCAGTGGGAGTGCTGCATTAGATTGAATTTTTAGTGCTAGGTTTAATGCTTTCCCACGATTCCCCGGTTAATCAAGTTCCCAGCAGGGTTCTGTCATGACTGCGGCACCACTGATACCCAGCAAGCTATCAGACTGTAATCTCAGTGTATGTGGCCTTCAGGAGATGAGGTTTGCTGTTAGAGGACGATCTGTTAGACGATTAGAAATTTAGCATATATGACAGTGATGATATGGATGAGTCACTCGTGTGAGTGTTTGGCATTGCCCTTGGCAATTGCAGTTGGTTTTACAAGTTAAATTAAGCTAAATGTCCTCCATCCACTAATCTGCAACATTATTGTACCATTAGAATGTTTGTTTCTTATAGGTGCTGTAAATGCTTTGTATGGAATGCAACACATAAGAAGTCCATTCTAACCAAAAATCACTGAAAATAGGTGTTGTAGTATCACAGCTGTCTCTGTGTCAGCCCTAGACTCTGTAAATAGCCCCTAAAAAACAAACAACAACAACCAAGCATTAGAATCTATGGAAGCCTGTTTCCGTCACTGAATTAAAAAAAAAAAAGGTCATTGCGATATTTTTATCTCACAATTCTAACTTTTTTCTCGCAGTTTGGAGGTTTACATCTCAGAATTGTGAAATATAAACTTGCAATTGCGAGTTATAAAGTCAGAATTGCATGATATAAACTCACAAATCAGACTTTTTTCTCAGGATTGTGTGATATAAACTTGCAGTTGCAATTTATAAATTCAGAATTGCATATAAATACAATTATTATATAAATATAAATACATATTGTAAACTCAATATGCTAAACTTTTCTCAGACTTTTTTTTCTAAGAATTGCGAGTTTATATCTCGCAATTGTTATTTCTCAGAATTTATAACATCCAATTGCGAGTTTAAAAGTCAGAATAGTATCATGTTTGTATCATGCAATTCTGCAGAAAAAAAGTCAGAATTGTGAGATAAGTCGCAATTACCTTTTTTTATTATTATTTTATGTATTATTTTTCTAGGCAAGTTCTTGTCACTTAGTACAGCTTGGGTCCCCATTTCAGTCACTGAATAAAAAAAAGGCAATTGCAACTTTTTATTTCACAATTCTGACTTTTTTTCTCAGAATTGCATGAATTGCAGAACTGTGTGATATAAACTTGCAATTGCGAGTTGTAAAGTCAAAATTGCGAGATATAAAATTGCAAATTTGACTTTTTTTTCTTAGAATTGCATGATAGAATCTTGCAATTGTGAGTTATAAAGTCAAAATTGCAAAACATAAACTCACAATTCTAAAAAATTAACTTGCAATTCTGAGAAATGAACTTCGCAATTGTGACTTTTTTTCTTAGAATTGCGACTTTATATCTGACAATTCTGACTTTATAACAAGTTATTAAGTTGGAATAGTGAGAAATAAACTTGCAATTCTGACTTTATTTTTCGCAATTTAGTTTATATGATGCAATTCTGAGAAAAAAAGTCACAATTGTGAGTTTATAGCTCATAATTGCGAGTTTGTCTCGCAATTCTGACTTTATAACTCACAATTACGAGTTTATATCACACAATTCTGACTTCATGTCTCAAAATTGCGAGTTTGTATCACACAATTCTGACTTTAAAACTCCCAGTTGCAAGTTTATATCACAATTAAATTGCGAGATACAAACTCAGAATTCTGGCTTGGTCCAAAAGTTGACAAATCTCAGAATTGTGAGTCTATGTATCGTAATTCTGACTTTAGAACTCTTAATTGCAAGTTTATATCACACAATTCTGGAAAAAAAAAGTCAGAATTGCGAGAAGGTTCACAAACTTTCTCAGAAAGTTCACAATTCTCAGAATTGCGAGTCTCTATCTCGTAATTTAGATTTTAGAAACCGCAATTGCGAGTTTATATCACACAGTTGTGAAAAAAAAACTGAATTGTGAGATAAAAAGTCAAAATTAACTTTTTGCATTTTTATTCAGTGGTGGAAACGGGCTTCCATAAGAATCTGAATTAGGAAAACAGCTAAAATTATTTTTTATTTTATCATTTATTTTATTTATAGGCCTATATATTTTTTATTTTAATTTATTTATTTTTATGTACTTTTTTTTTATTCTTGTCACTTAAAATGGCTTGGGTCCATCCTTTAATGTAAATCTATGTGTTCTTTTGCCCATTTTGTGGTCTACTTAGTATAGCACACCCCTCCTCATCAAGCCGCATGATTTTATGTCCGTAGGACATGCTGAAATGCAATACTTAGGGTTTGGCGATTTGTCCAGATCCCTATGTAACCCTATATACGAGCAAAGTGATGCTTGCCTTAGCAACACCACTAAATGAAAGTAACATAATACCTAATTTTGGATTACGCAGTAGTTTCCTTCCACCAGGATTCACAGAGGTTTGCTGAGGAGTTACTCCGAGCAATCAGGCAGAAACTTTCCTATAATCAAGCAGTTGCAATAATCCTAAAAGCCTCGAGAAAGACCCTCAGTAACACCGAGTGAGGGATTGAGATTGAAAGGGAGCGCGAGGGAAGGAAGGCGCCCTCCCTCAAGGAGTTACTGTCAGTCAGAGAGAAGGAATGAGTCGTGGCTGATCAAAGCCTCCATTAGCAGCGCAGACAGACTCCCCTCCACCACGCTTGTGCTGCTCAACAACCCCACTGAGCAATTAAGATATCATAAACATCTCTGGTGGCCCAAAGTCATCTGAAAATCCACTTCAGGGTGAAACCAAGAGAGAGAGAAAGTGGGCAAGAGATAGAGGGCAGAGTTCGGGCACGAGCAGACACTACAAATTAAGATTTACAAGCTACTGCTGCACTTTAAAACTCCAGCTTTAATTGCTGGCACACTGGAGCGGTCTGTCTCGCCCTCTCTTTCTCATTCTTTCTGTCTTATTTATGGAGGGTAAATGCCCTTGTTGTGGCATGTGTTGTATCTTCATTGCCCATGCATGTTACATAGCCGACAGGAGACGGTGACATTTGCTATAACCCACCAAATTCAGTGGAAACACATGTTCTGTCAAGTGTGTCATCAAAACACAGGCTGCTCTTTCATCCTTCACCCTCATTTTTCATATATGTTGTGACAGGCGAGGAAGATGTGAAGAAAGTGCACTTCACACTGACATGCTGCTGTCCTTTTTCAAAGAATCTGCTGTCAGATTGTGATTTTTCAATGTAGAGCAAATGATATCTGGCACCTACCGATGTTGTCTGGTCCTGTTTCCAGCTTAGCAATTGCTCATGTGGGAAGGAAAAGACGAGGTGTAAAGTTAACAAGCTGTTTTTGTTTTTTATGTGTTGTTTAGGAACAGGTAAATTGGAAATGGATTATACCAATATAATCTACTGGCATGGAAGAATTCAAGTGATGGCATAGCAGTCCTGGTTATAAGAAAAAACTAATAATAGCATCTTTTTATGATTTAAAAATTTGGTAACACTTTACAGTATAAAGTTTTATTGGTTAATATTAGTTAACATGAACTAAGAATGAACAATACTTCTACAGGATTTATTAATCTTAGTCAATATTAATTACAACATTTACTAATACATTATTAAAAATTGTTTGTTAACATAGTTAATGCACTGTGAACTAACATGAACTAACAATGAACAACTGTACTTCAACATTCAACTACCGAACGTTAACAAAGATTAATAAAAACTGTAATAAATGTATTGTTCATTGTTTGTTCATGTTAGTTAATACATTAACTAATGTTAACAAATGACACCTTATTGTAGTGTTGCCAAGTCTGCAGTTTTTTTAACACAGTTTCCGCGGGTTGTTTTTCAGATTGAAGCGACCACAATAACATGATATTTAGCCCCTGAAATGCGAATTTACCAGGGGAACCCTATCAAAAAGACTTGTATTTTACCCCCCTGAACGCAATTTTTACTGGGGGACCCCTCTCAAAACGCGATTGGGCTAGTTTTGAGTGGCAATTAGGTGGGGTTTGTTGTGAAACCTGGCAACCCTGCCTTATTGTAAAGTGTTAGATATAAATTACACAATATATCAATTATACAAGTGTTAATAGTAATTACATATACTGTTCAAAATGATGGGGTTGGTAATGGTTTTTATTTTTTAAATCTCATGCTCACTAAGGCTGTATTTATTTAAAAAAAATACTGTAAAAATGGTAATATTGTGAAATATTATTACAGATTTAAATAACAGTTTTCTGTTTTAATATATTTTAAAATGTAATTTATTCCTGGCAAAGCTCAGTTTTCAGCAGACATTTTTTTCAGTCTTCACGTGACACTTCAGAAATGATTTTAATATGCTGATTTGGTGCCCAAGATACATTTCTTATTATTATCAATGTTAAAACCAGTTGTGCTGATTCATCATTTTGTGGAAATAGTGATATGTCTTTTTTCAGGATTCTTTGTTTAAAAGAAAGAACATTTTTTTTTACTTTTCTAACATTACAAATGTCTTTATTAATATATGGTCAAATTTTGATAAATTGAATGCTTTCTTTGTTGAATAAAAGTACATTTCTATTTCTATACTATATATAATATGCTAAATAATACATTTTCTAAATTTGATGCAATGTGATAAGGTCATAATATACTTTAATATTGTTTTTATCTTTATTGTTAAAGGGATAGTTCACACAAAAATTAATCACTCACCCTCATGTCTTTCCAAACCTGTAAGATCTTCGTTCATCTTCTGAACACAAATTAAGATATTTTTGATAAAATCCGAGTGCCTTCTGACCCTGCAATGCAACTACCACGTTCAAGGCCCAGAAAGGTAGCAAGGACATTGTTAAAATAGTCCATGTGGCATCAGTGGTTCAACCTTAATGTTATAAAGATGAGAAAACTTTTTGTGCACAAAGAAAACAAAAATAATGATTTTATTCAAAAATTCAAATATTACAGTTGAACCACTGATGCCACATGGACTATTTTAACGATGTACTTACTACCATTTTGGGCCTTGAACATTGTAGTTGCATTGCTGTCTATGCAGGGTCAGAAAGCTCTCGGAATTTTTTTTAAAAATATCTTAATTTGTGCTCCAAAGATAAATGAAGGTCTTTGGGGTTTGGAACAAGATAAGGGGGAATAATTAATGACAGAATTTTCATTTTTGTGTGAACTATGCCTTAAAATATATGATATATACACCATATATGTGCAGTATTTAATTAGTAGTAGTCTTATATTATCTGAATATAACTTCTATCATTGACACTTCTACACAAGTATATGATGAATATTGATTGACTTTAAATATTGAATTGATCTTTCAGGACTAAGGAGTTACCCCTTCCCCTCTGGTTCAGATGGCAGACGGTCGGCAGCCCGAGGACAGCGGCCCCCAGTGGTCATCTCCGGGAGCCCAGAGCTCATCCTCCCCAGGTGGGCATGGAGAGAACGGCTTCTCTTCTACCTACAGGACTTGCCAGCCTGGCGGTGCCCATGCTGGTTCTGCCGCCTCCTACGCCAAAGAGAACGGCTTCAACGGAGACCTCACCTCTGGACACGCTGTGACAGCTGGTGAGAACCAGAATATGTCTTTCACTTGAGTTGCTGTCACAGGAATCCCTAGGACTTGCATGACTGATGACTTCAATCAGTGCTAGATGATTAGCTTGTCAATTATAGTGAAAGTGGTTAAGGATTGCCTTTCCAAGTTGTCATATGATAGAGGTCAAATAGTCTTGTCTAGGCAGACGTGTGACTTGCGGCGTAGCGTCTGGTCCTTATTGCTGTTTTTTCTGGCCAAGGACTGCCCACTTAGCCAAGAAGAAGGCTGTAAGACTGTAAATGTATGATATATATGTATATACATATATTTATACACACACATACATACCCCCTTCGTGCCATCGTGCTTGACAGCTATAAATGTAAAGTGAAAGGAAAGACATAATTAGCCAAGAGTGAACAATTCCGTCTGGTTTTTCCCATTGCAATGACAGACTAGGGTTAATAACAGTGTTTTGCCATTTTAAAAGTCATGGTGTGTTGTACATTTGCACTTATGTCTCCACAGCAGTTTTATCTTGTTTTTGGAGATTGGAGAGTATAGACGACTCTGGCATGAGGAAGTAAGTTAAGCCAGAGATTTTCGGTCTGGGTATTTGTGAGGCCTCTGGGGTGTACGAGGAAGAAAATGAGGTGGCACTTCTCTCATGTCAGCACAAAAATGTAAAGGGAAAGATTGCAGGGATGCTGAACAAAGGTCTGGCAGAGTAAATTGCAGGGGAGTAGCTGCCATGGCAACCCTCTGATAGTGAGAGCTGCTGCTGTGAACTCTGTGCTAGGGGAGGAAGCACTGCTGTTAATTACCCCTGTAATGATGGATCATAACTGCCTATTACACACACACAAACATTATCGGCGTTGATGTACATTTGTAAGGGTATACAAGTACACACAGGCACAAGAACACGTGCATTGTTGCAGGCATTTAACAAAGAATCTCACAAATATTTCACCCCAAAATCAATGTTCAAAAAACGCACTACTGCCAAAAAGTTTTTCTAAAGGAATTAATACTTTTATTCAACAAGTTTATCTTACATTAATCAAAAAGTGACAGTAAAGGCATTTGTAAATCTACAAAATATTTATATTTCAAATAAATCCTGTTCTTTTGAACTTTCTGTTTGTCCTGAAAAAGTTATTAACAGTGATATTAGTGAGAAATATCTCTTGAGCATCAAATCAGCATATTAGATTCATTTCTGAAGGATTGTGTGACACTGAAGACTGGAGTAATGACTGCTGAAAATTCAGCTTTGTCATCACAGGAAAAAATAATATTTGATTAGTATACACTACCAGTCAAAAGTGTTTAGACAGTAATAGTTTTAATGTTTTTAAGTCGCTTCTGCTCACTTAGCTTGCATTTATTTGGTCCAAAGTACAGCAAAAACAGTACAATTTAAAATATTTTTAGTATTTAAAATAACTGCTTTCTGTTTGAATATATTTTTGTAATTTATTCCTGTGATTTCAAAGCTGAATTTTTAGCTTCATTACTCCAATCACCTGATCCTTCAGAAATGAATGTAATATAATATTCAATATTCAGAGTTTTTTTTTCAGATTTCTTTGATGAATAGAAAGTTCAGCATTTATCTGAAATAGAAATATTTTGTAACATTATAAATGTCTTTTTTACAACTTTTGCTATAGAGTTGTAATAATATTTCATATTACTTTTTAATTGTATTTTGATTAAAAGAATCCAGCCTTGGTGAGCATAACACATTTTTTTCAGTAATATTGAAATACCTTGCTAACTCTAAACTTTTGAATGTTAGTGCATGGATAAAATTCTTATTTTATGACTATTAAGTTGAATGTGCTATGTGATATTATTTGCAATACTTTTAAACACACTTTACACCTAGATTGTAGCCTAAAATCACATGCTAAAATAATATTTGTTCCATACTACAGAAGGCTACTGATAGTTGGAGAAGAATGATTTCAGTTTGCTTAATTGTTGTCAAACTAATGCAGATTTTAAGGCTTAAATATGCTTCATTGTGCTATTTCTTACATTTCCTTTACATTTTTGGGGTGAAATATTTCTTATGAAAAACATGCAAATGTCTTCATTTTTTTCTCCTTTTCATCACACTGGTGTCTACAAGAAGCAGTTATAGGAATAGTTATGTCATTAATTACTCACTCTCATGTCGTTTTAAACGCATAAGACCTCTAAACACATAAGACCTTTCGGACTATTTAAACAATGTCCTTACTACCGTTCTGGGCCTTGAACGTGGTAGTTGCCTTGCTGTCTATGCAGGGCCAGAAAGCTCTCAGATTTCATCAAAAAATATCTTCATTTGTGTTCCAAAGATGAACAACGGTCTTACGGATTTGTAACGACATGATGATGAGTAATTAATGACAGAATTAATTTTTTAAATAAACTATCCCTTTAGGTTTAACAGAGATTCTTGTATTTTTTTCTGTCATATGCTTTGAACTGTTCTTAGAATTCATTCAGTGTGGGAGGGGTTGAGCAGAAGGCATTCTGGGAATCCAGTCAGGGGTAGAACAGACACATCAGCAGAAATGTTGATGTGGAAATGTGTACAGTAGATGAAAGGTTTGGGAGAAAAGTTAGATGGACAGATGAAGAGACAGATGCATAACAGGTCATTCTAAGTGTCCTTCTGCACTTACTTAAGCAATGTTCTGACATCTGCACACATCTCAATCAACTATACAGTATGACAGCTCACTTTTTATAAGCAACTATGCTGAGGTCACTGGAGTTTTCCCATGTTTTTCTTGTTTTAGGAATAGCATCTAATGCAGGGCTGTCACAATTTCTCAATTCAATTTGAGTACTTGATTTTATAAAATCCTTGAATGCATTTACCTGTGTTGAAGAACCTGCAAAATATAGGAAGTGGCACTTTCACAGACGAGAATCCATGAAACGCAGACCATTTTCCAAGGCTGCATGATATATTAAACCCATTTAAAATCATAATAAAGCATATATGCTATTGTGAATTCACAAACGCTACATGCCTTGAAGATTATGTAAGTGTCTCAGAACGGCTGTGTTCACAGTAAATGCTGCTCCACAATAACTATTAAATTATTTATAAACCTACACAAACACATGAGAATACATTTATGGTTTAGGCTGGAAGGGAAAGGATACATAGCCTATCTTTCTTAAAATGTTGACTGTTCATCGCGATTTCAAAATAAAAGCTCAAATCCTCGCTTACACGTTTTAATGTCCACATATTCAAGAAATTACAGTGGCTGTAGCATTTTTGTAGAAAAGAAATGGCCAAATATTACATATTAAGTGGACATTGAATTCAAAAAGATCGCGAAGTGTGAAAACAATCGTCAAACCATTGGCGCCCTCTGCAGTCAATTGTTATAATGCGTAGTGAAGGTTAGCTCTAATTGTTCATAAAAAACATGTATTTTAACAGTTTTGTTCAATAAAACATATGATTACTTGCTTTTGATAATTATTTGAGCTCATTGTTGTTACCTCATTGCTATTATAAATGTATGTTAAGTATGTTAAAAGCTATTCCCTGCTGAAAAAAAACAGCATATGCTGGTTAGGTATGTTTTGGTGCTGGGATGCTGGTTTTAAACCAGCAAAGGACCAGCATAAACCAGCTAAAACCAGCATACCAGCACCAAAACATACCTAACCAAAATATGCTGTTTTTTTCAGCAGGGTTGTTAGCTTAGGTCTATTTTTATTACTAAAAAATGTATTATAATTATCCAATTACTTGATAATCATCCAAATAATCATTTCATATTGTATGACCGCTTTAAGACGACTTGAAATGCTAGAAACAACCTGCACAGCCTTTTTCTGAAGAATTTGTCTGGGCATGATCAGCATCCAGTGGGAAATCTCCCATATTTTTAAGAATATTGAAATGTCTATTGAAAAGTCTACATCTGAAATGGATTTTATGTTCACAGAATCTATTTTTCCCAGATACTGATCTCTTCATGTGCAGTTTACTCCTCCTATAATTCACCGCTGATAGTTAAGTGTACAGTAGGCAACATATAATATGTTTTTCTTAGCAGTTTTATGTGTTAATAAAATCCCTGTGCTTTCCAGTAATCTCTGTCCTGTGTATAAATCATCACAGTTCCCTTTTCACCTCTATAAATACTTAATACAGCGTAAAGCCGGACAGAAAGCATCATCACCGCACCAATCCCTGACAGTGAATGATGGATATGGACTTCCGAACTCTAATGCTAACGATCCTTCAGCCAGGGTTGTGTGTTAACATCGCTCATGCGTTTCTCATTAACAAACCTGCCGTTATAAATCAATGTGAGCCAAGAGAACTTGTTTCTTTTGCGAGTGTATATGTTTAATTAATGATTCCAGGTTGTGTTTTCATATTTCAGCACTGAGTTCGCTATTGACGTGAGCAAAACTGCTCGATTCTAAAGTGCGGGTCTCATGATGTGCCCCTGTGGAGAGAAAGACCTTCCCTGAAAATAGTTTCTCTGCTTCTGTGACTGCGTGATGGTGAGATTTTTGAGCCAAGGGGCATTGGCAAGGCCAGCACGTACAAGGGCCCTTCAGACACACAAGAGGCGCTAGACCGAGATACTGACAGCGCGACATATGACATTGCTTTGCATAAAGAACGGGACACTTGAGAAGCAGAGAACGAGAGGGAATGCTTGCTGAGGCAGCTGCTGGCTTGAATTATAGGCTGGACTGAAGAGCGTGCCGGCCTGGAATGGTGCACAAGAATGGTGTGACTTACATAACTCATTTTATTTTATTTTATTTTATTTTATTTTATTTATTTATTTATTTTTTTATTATTATTTTTTTATTATTTATTTAATTATATTATATTTTATTTTATTTTATATTTTGTTTTATCATGAAACTCTTACACATAACTAGACATAACATAAATTTTAATTATACCTCAAATCTTGATGATTTTTATGGGAATGAATTCATTCATTAATCATTTTATCATCAGTTTTGCTTATTTATTTTATTCTGTTTTAATATGAAACTTTGACACATAACTGGACATAACATAAAATTGAATTAGATCTTGAATCTTGTGGCTTTTACAGGAACTAATTTATTGTTATGTGCTCATTGATCATTTTTATCATTAATTTATTTTATTTTATTATTTTTTATTTTATTTTATGAAACTTTGACACATAAGTAGGCATATTATAAATGTGAATTATATCTTGAATCTTGTGGCTTTTTAGAAGAATTAATTTGTTTTTATCTGCTCAATAATCATTTTATTATCAGTTTTATTTTATTTTATTTATTTTTCATGAAATTTTGACACCTAATTAGAATTTGAATTATACTCTTAAATCTTTTTATAGGAATTATTTTATTATTATGAGTTCATTATTACTTTTATAATCAGTTTTGCTTATTTTATTGTGTTATTGTTATTTTATTTTATGAAACTTTGACACATAACTAGACAACATAAATGTGAATTATATCTCGACTCTTGTGGCTTTTTACAGGAATTAGTTTATTGTTATGTGCTCAATAATTTTTATCATCAATTTTATTTTATTTTATTACATTATTTTATGAAGCTTTGACACATAACTAGACACAACATAAAATTGAATTATATCTCGAATCTTTTGGCTTTTTACAGGAATTAATTTATTGTTATGTGCTCAATAATTTTTATCATCAATTTTATTGTATTGTATTTTTTTTGACATTTTGACACCTAACTAGACATAGCATAAATTTAAATTTTACCTCAAGTCTTGTCGCTTTTACAGGAATTAATTTATTGTTATGAGTTCATTAATACTTTTATAATCAGTTTTGCTTATTTTATTTTATTATTTGTATTATTTTATTTTATTTTATTTTATGAAACTTTGACATAACTAGACATAACATAAATGTGAATTACATCTTGAATCTTGTGGCTTTTTACCGGAATTAATATATTGTTATGTGCTCATTCATTTTATTTTAATTATTTTATTTTATTTTTTAAGAAACTGACATAACTAGACATAACATAAATTTGAATTATACTTTAAATTTTGTTACTTTTTACGGAAATTAATTTGTGATGTTTATTAATCATTTTATCACCAATTTAATTTAATTTTATTATTTATTTTATTTTATTTTATTTTTATGCTTACATTTAGAGTATAAAACTTTGACATAACTAAACATAACAGACCTGAATTATACCTCAAATTTTATCGCTTTTTACAGGAATTAATTTATTGTTATGAGTTTAGTAATCATTTTATCATGAATTATTTTATTTTATTTTATTGTATTTTATTACTTTGACAAAAACTAGACATAACATAAATGTGAATTATATCTCGAATCTTGTGGCTATTTACAGAAATTAATTTATTGTAATGTGCTCATTAATAATTTTATCATCAATTTTATTTTTAATTAATTTTTTAAGAAACTGACACATTACTAACATAACATAAATTTGAATTATATTTTAAATCTTGGCTCATTAAACATTTTTATCATCAATTTAATTTTTTTTTATTTTATTTTTATGCTTACATTTAGAGTATAAAACTTTGACATAACTGGACACAACAGACTTGAATTATACCTCAAATTTCGTCGCTTTTTACAGGAATTAATTTATTGTTATTAGTTCATTAATATTTTTTCGCATTTAAAAATTCTTTATTTCATTATTTTATTTTGGAATTGAGCACCTTCATTGAATTTGTTTGAAAATATTTTAATTAAAAGTAAAATTATAATTTTACTCTATTAACAACAATTGATTAATTAAAAACTTCTATAGTACACTAAACATTTTAATAATTTCAAATTGAACAAGCATGAATCAACAATAAACAGTAGTATATTTATACATATTAATAAATGCTGCATAAAATTGTTCATTGTTAGTTCATGCCTGATGCAATAATGAATTGAACCTTATTGAGAATTGTTGCATTGAAATATTTCATGAACTACAAGCTACATATCAGCAGTCTAAGATCCACTTATTTTGGACAAACCATGAGATAGCAGCACAGATGCAGAGAGCCAGTATTATGGCTGCGTGTCACTCACACACCGAGGGCGGCAAAACCCACAGCCGAAGCATGCTGGGAGACCATTCAGATTGGGCCCAGGCTGTTTGTTGCTGTGGCAACAGCTCTGCTCTTTGGCGGGGGAGTCCTGGCATGGAGTACCAGCCGTCCCCCTCCTCCTTCCCGGCTTGCTTTTGGCAGGCAGACACGACTAAGAGTGCACAGGGAAGCATTTGCCTCCAGACAACCAGATAACCGGCACTCACTTTTTGGTAAGAGCTTTGATTTTTCCAGCTGGTTGTTGGTTTGAGGTTCTCTCTAGGTTTAAGTGGCATCGCGACATGATAACAACCGGTTGTTAGCATATTTGCACTTGTGGAATAGCACAGATTTTGTGTGTCTGGATTGCATGTTTGCTAAAACTTTGATTTCTGCAACAAGGTCTAAGAGGGAAATATGACTGTCCATGTAAATATAAAGATAATATTCTTCATGTTCTTGTGTGTGGTTATGTTTGAGCTACTTTCTGGGGTATTTACTTATTGTGTGCTGATGTCTCAGAGATGGGAGCTATTGTGTGCTGGAGGCAAACCCATCTGATCAGCAATCCGAGCACATCTCTCGCAGACGGGTGTGGACAGGCACAAGGGGGAGAGAGGGGGATGCTGGGTAGACACACCAGCACATCTGTTAGACACAAAGACGCTGATAGACTGGTCAGGTTTGCCCAGGAAGTGAATTTATAGTGATGCTGCTTTACAGACATGGTGCAACAGTGGAGTGGAGGGAGAGCACAGAGAGATATACTGAAAAATATAGTGTGAAAAAGATGCCAGGCCGTATAGTTTCATCTGTTTTGTCAGTGAATGCTTATTAGACCAGAGAGAGCTAGATATATATAGATGAATCAATTCACTCGCTCTCTGGTCATGGTTATAGTCTCTGCCCTCCTGTTGAGTCATGCAGTAATTGGCTGTGAAGATCAGCTTATGTAATTTGTTATTTCAAATTCATCATTACATAGTAAACATCTTTTTTTTTCCAGGAAATTATGCAATTTATTAGATTTTAGCAGCTGTATTTGTTGATGAAAACACTTTTGAAAAAACAATTTATTTAAAATGCTGTCATCATTTATTCGCTCTGATGTTGTTCCTACAAAAACCTTTTTTTACAAAGGTTTTTTTACTGTAAGGTCCTATTATAGTTTAAACTGTGAAGCTGCTTTGAAATCTATATAAAGGTAACTTGACTTGATTAGTTAACAATAGTTAATGCATTAACTAACATTAATTAGAAAGGTATAGTTCACCTGCAAAGGATTTATTCACCCTCAAACCATCCTAGGTGTATATGACTTTCTTACTTCAGAATTGGTGTGTTATTGTAATAAAAATATCTATATTTAAATCTCTAGCTTCTTAGACATTACATAAAGCTGAATTATATCTCAAATCTTGTGGATTTTTACAGGAACTAATTTATTTTTTTGTACTGATTAGTAATTTTTAGCATCAATTTATTTTATTTTATTTTATTTTTTATGAAATTTTGACACCTAATTAGAATTTGAATTATACCTCAAATCCTGTCGCTTTTTGCGGGAATTAATTTATTGCTATGAGTTCAATATTACTTTTATATATAAACAGTTTTGCTCATTTTATTTTTATTTTATTTTATTTTATGAAGCTTTGACAGATAACTAATAACATAAATGTGAATTATATCTTGAATCTTATCGCTTTTTATGGGAATTAATTTATTGTTATGAGTTCAATATTACTTTTATAATCAGTTTTGCTTATTTAATTTTATTATTTTCATTGTTTTATTTTATTGATTTTTTTATGAAACTTTGACACATAACTAGACATAACAAATGTGAATTATATCTTGAATCTTGTGGCTTTTTAGAGGAATGTATTTATTTTTATGTGCACATTAATTTTATTATCAGATTAATTTTATTTTATTTTATCGAATCTTGTGTTTGTTTTTTTACAGGAATTAGTTTGTGCTCATTTCTATCGTCAATTTTATTTTTTTTTTATATATATATATATATATATATATATTAGGGCCGGGACTCGATTAAAAATTAGAGGCTTTGTAATTAATTAATCGAAATTAATCGCATTTTAATCGCATATAAATATTTGACCTTAGAACAGTGAGAATTAAGTTTTTTCATATGGATTTTTAAGTATACCATTGAATAATGACTGAATACATAAGCTTAAGCAACAAAATATTGTTTATTTTTGTTCAACCAAGTCCAACAGACCAGTGCAATATTGCCATTAAGTGTAGTAATAGGGTGTGGGTCCTTGTAGTCGGAGTCGGGCTAACGTCCACGCTAGCTGCTATATGTTTAGCATTGAGGTTATACTCGAGGCTCGATGTGCTGCGATGATATGCGAATTCCTTGTTGCATAGCTTGCACACAACCATGCTCTTATCGACGCTTCCATCCATTCGTTTTTTATAACAAAATTTCCCATCCACAGTCTCATCAGCTTCTTTGTCCGTTTTCACTGTGGTTTGTTTTTGTCTGAACGCTAGTTGGTGCTCCAGTATAATCTGTCCGCCGAAACTCATCCAGTGAGAAACGTTCCGCAGTGCAAAAATAAGTGTGATTAAAATGCGTTAAAAAATTTTAACGCGTTATTTTTGTGTAATTAATTAATATAAATTAACGCGTTAAATATATATATATATATATATATATATATATATATTTTTTTTTTACCTTACATTGTGACACCTAACTAGGCATACCTCAAATCAGGTGGCTTTTTACGGGAATGAATTTATTGTTATGAGAATATTACTTTTATAATCAGTTTTGCTTATTTCATTTTATAATTTTTATGATTTTATTTAATTAAACATTTTTTTTTTATGAAACTTTGACACATAACTAGACATAACATATATTTAAAATTTATATTTTGTATAAATTCTAAAAATAGCTAAATTTGTTGCTCAGTGCTTTTGGAAGAAAAAGTTGCTAGGGTAGTCCTAGAAAGTAGCTAAATTTAGCAACAAAATTGCTAAGCTGGCAACACTTCTGCTATTATAAAGCTTGGAAAAGCCAGGGCATTTTTTATTATAACTTTGGTTAGTTTGTATTCGTCTAAAATAAGAAAGTCATACACACCTAGGATGGCTTGAGGGTGAGTAAATCATGGGGTAATTTTCATTTTTGGGTGAGCTAACCTTATTGTAAAGTGTTAGCAACTTATGAATGAATTTTCATGTAGCTGCTTGCCTTACAATGACAATTCAGATTAATTAGAATCATTAAAACAGCCATTTCTAAATAATAAAGTAGTCCAAATTACTTTTGCACTATATTCCAAGTCGTCTGAAGTCATACAGTGCTTCTGTGTGATTTATAACAAATTAAATTTGTTATTCTGCTGTTCTCGCAGCTCTCAAATCTCGTTCTCATTGTGTTGTGCAGAAAAGAGCCGCATTAAAGAATGAGGCTTGGATGATTCATTTATGAAGTTCAACACAATGATTCAGCGATCCATTGCTTTATGAAAGAGATTCATTGAATAATGTCTTATATTTTAGTCTGTCACATAAGAAGACTTGTAATACAGTCAAGAACTTTATTCAAAAATGTATATTTTAAGTGAAAAAACAGCATCATACAGATTTGGAACTGCATGAGTGTGACTAAATAATGACAGAATTGTCATTTTTGAGTGATTTATTTACTGCGACTCTCCTCTAGAGGAGTCTGACCGCGGGTTGATGGCGTACCACAAACTCGAGTCTGCGTGGGTGAACATTATTCTAATGGGATCTGAGCAAAACTCTTTTCCCTTTCTGTGTGTCTATGTACGTCTGTGAGTGGGTGGGCGGATGCCGGGGCTGTAAGGTGGGTGGAAATTGTGCCTGAAAGTGCACAAGAAACAAAAGAGATGCATTGCTGACTCCCATCATGCAGTCTGTTTGCACTGGAGAGAGAGTGGGAGTAGCAAATGGCCCTTAATCACTTCGCATCTCTTCAGAAAGCTTTGACGTAAGCCTTGCTGCTGTGTTTTTCTCCATTGGTGCTAATGTGTCGGCCTCGTGTCTGAGCACATGTTAGCTGATCGTTGCGGCATCAACTTCAATTACATCGAAATGCCTCGCCCTTGTGCTTGCGTGATTAATATTGCAAAAACAACAAAGATTCATGGCTGTTTACAACATTATGCTGAGCTTGTCATTGCACTAGATGTGCTTTTGAGACATATTTAAAGTCATACTCCTACACAGTTGGTTTGCAGGCACTGCCTTTGGCAGCCATCAGCTATGGGTGGCCATTGCAACACTGTCTAGATCCATCTTGAGCATCTTGATTAAAATCAGACTGTTGACGCCACTGAAATATATCTGATGTGTTAATGCAAGTGTGTTAGTGTCTCGAAGAGCTGAGGGATACTTTTAATAGCGCAGTTTTAAAGCAGAATCTATCCCTGGACGTGTGTTGCCAGCCAATCCGTGGGCTGTATTCCACCCGCTGCTTAATCGGTTGCAGTCTCTTCTTATACCTCCCCAATCTGCCGTTACCATGACAATTTACTCTCTCAAAGTGCTGCCAATTTTCTTGCCATTTTGAGCTCTTTTTCTCTTTTGAGAGTGTTTTTCTCTGAGTTAGAGGTTTAAATTAATATGCTCTGAAAGGACATAGATAAAACTAAATTACACATCGGAAGTTCGTTTTATTTGGTGTGAAATTGTATTTAAGCAATTATAGAGAAGAATAGTTTTGTAGACTGGCTGAATCTTTAATAATGTGCAGTTATGTCTTCGGATGGTCTAGCTGCTGATATTATGTGTGTATTTTTTAACACTCGCTCCTAACTGAAGCGACAAGGGATAACAAGTGATTTCTTCTAAAATTGAGTTTTTGCCTCAAAAAGCTTTGATTGCTGGAAGCAATAAGCAACAGGATGTTGCCGCTTGGTTTTTAGTACTGTATCGTTGTGCTGGGTAGCCGACAGTGAAATATCATTGGACCACTCCGCTAAAAGGAATGGTTCACCCAAAAATGAAAATTATGTCATTAAATACTCACCCTCATGTTGTTTCGTGAAACAAATTAAGATATTTTTAATTAAATCTGAGGGCTTTCTGACCCTCCATACACAGCAACGCAACACATTCAAGGCCCAGAAAGGTAGTAAGGACATTGCTACAATAGTCCATGTGACATCAGTGGTTCAACCAGCATGCTTGTAGCTTTGTAAAAATTACGGTTGAACCACTAATGTCACATTAACTATTTTAACAATGTCCTTGCTATGTTTCTAGGCCTGGGAACACTTCATTGCTGCAAAACTTGAATGATCGTGTGAAATTGACATTTATAAATATAATTTCAAACCATTTCATATATATTTTTAACACCAATGAAGACCTTAAAGGGATAGTTCACCCAAAAATGAAAATTTGATGTTTTTAAGATTTTTAATCAAAACCGGTGCAGTCTCCCAGCCAAATAATGGAAGTGGATGGGCACCAGACCTTTAAAAGGAAAAAAAAAAACATGCACAGACAAATACAAACTACACCCTGCGGCTCGTGCTGATACATTGATGTCCTAAGACACGAAACGATCGTTTTTTGCGAAAAACTGAACAGTATTTATATATTAATTTTACCTTTGATACACATCTGTCCTGAGCACGAGTTTAGCAACCGGCTCGTTACATGTGTACGCGTTCTGGCGTAGTATACGCAAACACCGGAAGTGGTCTGTCGCGTGTATATGACACTCATTGTTTACTCAGTGCACAGAGATTGTGGGTATAGCGGCTATTCAAAATGGTAATTACTTGCGCGAACAGATTGCATTATTTTGTGTATAATCATTTCTACTGTTTTAATAAATTTTTAAATCAAAATTTAAATCATTTAAAATGTTCTTAAATCTTCTGTTTTTATTGTTGTGATTTATTATGTATGATTTTATATTATGATTTTAATTCCTCTTATGTACAGCACTTTGAATTACCACTGTGTATGAAATGTGCTATATAAATAAACTTGCCTTGCCTTGCCTTGCCTTGTTCAAACCGATTTAAAGATAAAAGATTAAGTTTGCTTGCGCAAACTCATCCGGGACTTTTCACCAATTTCACCTTACGGCGTTTGCGTATACTACGCCAGAGCGCGTACACGTGTAACGAGTCGGATGACTCGGGACAGATGCATGTGGCTGTGTATCAAAGGTAAAAAATGATTTAAATACTGTTCAGTTTTTCGCAAAACTTTTAAAGCAGTGTTTCTCAACTCCAGTCCTCGGGACCCACTGCTCTGCACATTTTGTATGTTTCTGAGTCTGACACACTCAGTTCAGTTCATGAATCTTTCTACTAATGAGCTGATGATCAAAATCAGGTGCCTTAAATGAGGAAGACATACAAAATGTGCAGAGCAGTGGGTCCCGAGGACTGGAGTTGAGAAACACTGTTTTAAAGGCCTGGTGCCCATCCACTTCCATAATTTGGCTGGCAGACTGCACCGGTTTTCGTTTAAAATCTTTGTTTGTGTTCTTCTGAAGAAACAAAGTCACCTACATGTTGGATGCCCTGGATGTAAGCAGATAAACATCACATTTTCATTTTTGGGTGAACTATCCCTTTAATTGTGTGTGTGGGCCATCACACAGTATGTGTGCACATCTGTCTAATAGTGTGCCGACAGTGTAATGCAGTCTCATTCTCATTGACTCAGAGATCTTTGCAGCTCTTTGTGAGGCCTGCAGGGATTATTTGATTGGTTAAAAAGTTGCAAAAGTATTCATACCCCTTCATTTTGTTTGTTTTGTTATGTTGCTGCCTTAGTGTAAACTGTTTTAAATTACTTTTTTCCCACATCAATTTACACTCAATGCACAATGACAAAGCAAAAACTGAATTGTCACAACTTCATAAATGTAGTAAAAATAAAAAACTGAAATAAGAACATTGCATAAGTATTCATACCCTTAACTCAGTACTTAGCTGAAGCACCTTTACAGCCTCAAGTGTTTTTGAGTATGATGCAACAAGATTTGCACATCAACATTTTGCAGTTATTTGCCGTTCTTCATCTCTTCACCTCTTAAGCTTTGTCAGCTTGGATGGGGGCTGCCAGACATTTTCAGGTTTCTCCAGAAATGTTTGATTGGGTACAAGCATAGGCTCTATAAGCCACTCTTGCGGTGTGCTTTGAGTCATTGCTCTGTTGGAAGGTGAACCTTCTGCTCAGTCTGAGGTTCTAAATGCTCTGGATTGGGTTTTCTTTAAGGTTATCTTTACATTTTGGCGGATTGAGCTTTCCTTCTACTCGACTCTGACAGGTCCCTCAGTCCTTGCCGCAGAAAAACAGCCCCATAGCTTGAGGCTGCTACCACTACCAGCACACTTTACTTTTGGGATGGCACTCTGCAGGTGATGAGCAGTGTCTGGTTTCCATCAAACATGATGCTTGGAATAGATGTTCAACAGACTAGAGAATCTTGTTTCTCACAGTCTGAGGGTCCTTTAGATTCTTTTCCAAGTGTGTTTTCATGTGTTTTTACTAAGGAGAGTAATGAGTCTTGCCACACCACCATAAAGCCCAGATTGATGGAGAGTTACAGTGATGTTTGTCTTACTGTAAGTTTCTCCCATCTGCATATATAATCATGGAGCTCAACTAGAGTGACCATCAGGATCTTGGTAACCACTCTAGCCAAAGCACTTCTCCATCAATTGCTCAGTTTGGCCAAGAGGCCAGCTCTAACTTCACTTGAAGTGTAGTAACATCTACAAGCAATGTGAATGCTCCTGAGTTTAATTTAAACTGTCCCAGATAAGGGTATGAATACTTTTGCAATGGAATCATTAAAGGTGCAGTGTGTAGATTTTTGCGGCATCTAGCGGTGAGGTTGTGAATTGCAACAGTCCACCGCTCACCTCTCCCTTTACAGAACTACGGTAGCCGATACCGGATTAAAATCTCGCTGTTTTTGACAGCAACGAATAGTGAGATTTCTTTTAAAACGTAATTTAAGGAATTATATTTACTTAATCATTCAATAAAACAATGTTATTGTGAATATTACTGTTACTTGTTCATCATTGTGTCAGTGTTTTTTCGCAAGAACAACAGTGATGAAACGCGATCGGTAGAGCAGTTTGACCGTTTAGGGCTATTGTAGAAACATGACAGCGACTTCCATGTGAGGGGACCCGCGGTGTATGTAGATATAAACTGATAATTCTAAGGTAATAAAAACATGGTTCATTAAGTAAGGTCTTTAAACACCCCTGAAAACATAGTTATGTATATTATATTGCACCTCTGTCTAGAGATCATCTTAAATATTACACAGTGCACCTTTAAGTTTTTTATTTTTAATAAATTTGCAAAGATGTTAAAAAACGTTTTGCTTTTTTTTGCCATTGTGGTGCATGGTGTGTAGATTGATGTGGGGGAAAAGTAATTCAAAGCAGTTTAACAGAAGGCAGCAACATAAAATCTGAAAAAAGTGAAGGGGTATGAATAATTTTGCAAGATTTGCCCATGCACATGTGAGCGTGTGTTGATGTGTGTGTATGTGTATCGTACAGAGCAAGTATCAGCGCGGATCGTGCAGGAGGTTACGGCCGAAGCGGTAGCGGTACTGAAGGGAGAGCAGGAGCTGCATCCGGACACTACCGTCAGGCTGCCATCAGGTAGGCCTGCAGGAGAGCATCCTGGGATACTGGAGGTTGGCCACACTTAGGCCTACTCTTAAAGGAGTTTATTGCGTTGGTGAGACATGCAGAGATGAGAAAATAAAAATGAAAGGCAATGGGAACAGTAAGGATTTTTTTTTTTTTTGGTTTCTGTATTCCTTCTTGGAGGCACTTCCAGAAGGCTGTTAGCAAAGTGTACAGACATTGGTCACACGTATTTTTACACCTTAAAAGGATAGTTCAGCTAAAAATGAAAATTACCCCATGATTTACTCACCCTCAAGCCATCCTAGGTGTATATGATTTTCTTCTTTCAGACGAATACAATTGAAGTTATATTAAAAATATTTTGGCTCCTCCAAGCTTCAATAAAAGTGCATAAATCTATCCCAGAGGGTTAATAAAGGGCAAATCTATGCATTTTAACACTTTATAAACAATAATCTCTAGCTAGTGCAGATTTTTAGTTAATTTTCATTTCCAGGTGAACTGTTCCTTTAAATGTTTACATAATTTCATGTTTGTCAAGCACAACATGGAGCGACAGTATTTAAATCAGATTTATTTTTTGCTTTCGTATCTCTGTGGTATGTGGTCATCAGTGTTGTTCTGTGTGTCCGTTCCTAGTTCTGTGTGTAAACTGATCAAAGCTGTGGAAAGCATCAGCAGGGCACTTTCTTTTCCTTCGTAATGGCATACAGATCTGGCCATTTAAAATGCGCGCGGGAAGTAAAGTGGTCTCGCGTGACGCCGGTGTATTCCAAAGGAACACGGAAAACACATTTACACAGGAAAGACATGATCAGTAGGGGGCAGTCATGTAACGCACAGAACTAAAGCGGCAGCAAACATCGCTCTAAGCTAAATGTGTAGCCTGTTTGTACGGTGACCTGGAGAGGACATCTTCTTCGGACATTATTCGTTTATATTCGTTAATTTTCCTATCATTTCGATCTCTTTTAACATTCAGAATCTAAATGATAAATGCTGAAATGCCATTAAAGCTTTGATTAAGCTGTATGGCTGGGATTTTTACTGGAATGCAGTTATTAGGTTGAATATAACATACACACACACACACACACACACACACATATATATATATATATATATATATTAATTTCGATCTTTTAACATTCTGAATCTAAATGATAAATGCTGAAATGCCATTAAAGCTTTGATTATGCTATATGGCTGGGATTTTTACTGGAATGCAGTGTATAGGTTGAATTTAACATATATATATATATATATATATATATATATATATATATATATATACAGCCTATATATATTCTTTTTTTAGTCTAATTATAACCTGTCATTCACGTTCCATTTGTAAATCGTATGGTCACACACGGCATTAATACAATCATAGAGTCAAAACTTTATTGGCATAATTGTCGTTTACAATATTTACTAAATATATGGCAAATAGCATATACAGAAAGTTATTTAGGTTAAGCGATTCACAATAAAGAAAAAAGTAGAGTTCTCTATCTCTAATTCACACATTATTGTTATTTATTATTATTATTATTATTATTATTATTATTATTATTATTACTATTATTAGGTTATTATTATTTAAATAACTGGTTAGGGGTATTTATTTTTAACGCCTGACAATTATGCCAATAAAGTTTTGACTTTTTGATTGTATTTATCCCCGTGTGTGACGATTAATGAGCATATGTCAAGCATTTACAGAATCATTTACATGAACGTTAAGTAAAGGGAGCCAAATTAAGGCGGGTAAACGAATATAAACGAAAATAAAAATATATACAAAAATAACAGGCTAATAAAAATAATATTAGTAATAGTAATAATAATGATAATTATAATAATATTAATACAAACACAGAAAAAAGACTTTCAGTTAACAGAAGGAATGTAGGCCTATTTTATGTGAAGATTAAATTATTTCCAAATGAAACTAAGTGAATAATTCATTCTTCAATGATTTGTCTATTAATTGCAATTTGCAATTGTTTTAAGTGCATTTTGGGTACACGCACGTGAAACAATAAAGAACGTTCGCAAAATGACTCGTAGAAAACGCTCTTAAGCGCTAAGATTAATCGTTATCGGGAAATGCAGCCCAGAATGTTATGTACAGAGATCAAAATGAAGGTGAAAATAACGAATATAAACGAATAATACGGAAAAAAGAGGATAAGTTAAAGGACAAGACTGTGTGGGATGCATAATTTGAAGTACATGTAATATTTATTCATGATACAATTGTGAATGCAGTCTAAATCGTGCACAGACAGCATTGGCATATACAGCATCGCCAATATATTTTTTTTAATATTGTATTAATTTCTATAACAATTAATATAATAATTTCTTAACTCAAAATAAAATATTAATAAACCTTTCTCTGATAATCCTGGGTTACTATGGTCACGTAGGTTTGTTTATGCATTAAACTCGTGTTTATGCCACTGCTGTAAGTTCCTCGAACTAGAATTTATTTATGGCATCAATTAAATCAGACTTTGTAGTTGGTTTTGCTACTTTTCGAATATAATCTATCAGAGCATTCCACACCATTGCAATGGGATTTATGTCGTGGGATTCAGCGTAAGTCTTAACCCAGTTTATACCTTGTTCAATGAGTCTGCCTGCAGCAGAGTGCTTCAGGTCATTGTCCTGGTAAAACGGTGATGTGCTCCGATGTTTTCCCTAATGTATGGGGCAGCAGTTTCTGTTACAATAGCATTTTCAAAGAAAGACCGGTCCACCCCCATTCGGCTATTCATAAACATTTCTCTCCTTATACTGCTGCTGATGGCCTCATTAACTACTACTTTTAAGATAACTGAAAAATAACTGAGCGATCTTTAAACTTTTGTGTTGAAATTCACACGGCTCATGGCTAGTGTTTGCATATTTCTTTCTATTGTGCAACCTGGGGTGCGTTTCCCAAAAGCATCGCCAACTATGGTCGCAAGTTCCGTCGTTAACAACATAGTTCAACGATTGGGTGTTTCCCAACACCATAGTTCAAACGAACATTCGCAAACAGCGTCACAAACTTACATGGTTGGAACTACAGCTCTTGACCTGTGGTTACAAGCATTGTTGCTTCTTAGTAACACAAATCTGGGCTTAATAAATTATGTTCTTGGTCACAGTTTGCAAGCTAACAGCAGTACAATCTATATCCTCAATTTTATCTAAAAATAAATGCGTTTTACTCTATGTATTTTTGTGCGTCCTTTATAAGCGTTGTTTATGAATAGTGCACATGTGCACAAATGCCTGAGGGAACCCCGGAGTATGACGTAAGAGAGAACGTGCAATGAATCCAACATCAAATAAAGCGAAATGACAGGGAACAAAAATATTTGAAATATTTGCATTTTGGAGAGACCCTAATCAGTTAAATAGCAGAAGTTATTACTCGGTGACGCCATTAACAACCGCTAAAAAAAAAGTTGTTGAATAATGTGGTTTAAACAACGGAGATGCGACCGTGTTCGGGAAACACTCTGAGTTCGTTTCCACAACGATGCATCGTACATGGAGGTTAACCAGCGAGTTATGTCGTTGTACGGGAAACGCACCCAGATTAGTGTTATATACTGTGCTGATAGTTCTGATATATATAGGCTATATATTTTTTTTAATCGGACAATGCAACTTACCACCTTATTAACTCTAAATTCAAAGTAGACAAATAACTGGATCTGCCATCCCAGTGGAGGATGCGTCTGTCCCTCACTTTCAACTTTCTCAACTCCAGTTTACTCCACCGGCATCTAACAGCATTTCCACACCAGTGATACTAAATATTCTTGCAAACTGTCTAAATTGTCTAATTGTCGGGAACTGCCAAAAATTGATGTGGAAGGCTTAGCACCTGACACCCCCCCTGATTCATGTCACCTTGGCCTCGGTGTAGCTTTTATATGTTAATGATTACTGGAGAGGAGCTATACAAATGCAAACCAGGGGAAGGGGGTTGCTCTGATCTAGAGTTGTCTTACCTGTTTCTTTGTCTTACACCGTGTCTCAACACATAACACCGCGACATGCAATAAAATTATATTTTTCATTTTAAACAGTCTTTTAAACAGATATCATTTAATCCTGATATCTTAGTCCTTAGCACTTGTGATACTTTTGTATTCGTTGTCAGTCATATAATAAAATCTTTATTGTTTTGAAAAATTAGCCTTCTGTTTATTTGTCTACATTATTTTCAACATTAGGATATAGGCTAATACTAGGGTAGGCTATAGTACTTACATAGACATAAGGCCAAATGTAAATGGTTTCCTTTCCTTTAATTTTTTTTTTTTTTTAACTGCATGGGCAGCGCGCCACCATAATGTAAAGCACAAAAAACGCAAAAAGAAATCTAGAGAAAATTGTACTACTAATAATAATACATAAAATAAATTAATAAATTAATTTCTCCTCTTACACAAATCAATCAAATAAAGTGTATCTTAAATTGTATAAATGGTATGAAACAGACGAGTTACCTCTCAAACATGCAAATCTTCATTTGCTGTTGGTTTAAAATGTTGAAATTTATAATGTATTTTGCAATTTTGTAGGCTACTTGTTATTTTTTTTCTCTTTCGTTTTGTTAATTTATTATTCATTTAGAAAAATATATTTCACATATGGGCATATTTATTTCTTTTATATACAGCCTAGGTTTTTCTCTGCGCATAAGCTCTACGCATGATGTTCTGATGTTTATGCTGCTTTTTGCTTGTGTGAAATTAATCCCCGAAAACGAATTTAGCTGTTTTTAATGTGTCACAGCCACCAATCAGTTCTAATTTAAATGCATTTAAACAATCTTGTCGGTTATAACGACGTCGGTTGTCGGTTGGGGAAAATGCAATCTAATAAAAGTTCATGAGGAAAAAAAGAAACGAAAACAATAATGAAACTGCTCCTGCTTATGAATAACTTTTTATTTGATGTTGAAGTATCTGAATAGTCTATAGGCTGTAACAAAGTGCTTTTCTAGTCCCGCTCCCATGAGGTTTTCTTCCACTTCCGCCCGCTCCCGCTATATACTAACTATATATATATATATATATATATATATATATATATATATATATATATATACATGGGCGACATTAGGGGGGGGCAAGGGGGGGCAAGGGGGGGCAGTTTCCCCCCCTGTGGTTAGTCATGGAATCCTGGACAGCCCCGCTGCAACTGCTTTAGCCAAGCTTAGGCTCGTTTGTACTTGGGAACTAGACGGTGCTATATAACCCTCAAACGAAAGCAAAGCAATTGAAGATCTGGCAAACTATCCAACGTGTTTTTGCAGCGTTGATCAATGTAGCCAATCACAGACATATCTGTTGTTTCCGAACAGTCTTGTCAGAATTCACTCACTGCTGAAAGCGCCTGATCGGTTTTTATTAAGTGCTGTTTTGTGCGCTCGTGAATCACCTTATGAGTGTAGACGCGATGTAAATAAAATATTAATTGTGTAGTTTAGAGAGCTTTATTAATTATAATGGAATTTTGTGAGATCTCTATGAATTTTTAGTGATAATAAGGGGAGCGTGCTTTGCACTTTCCAGGCTATAATCCATTTAGAATTTGTATGAAACTTTCGTTTTTCGGCACATGTAAGCTGATGTGTTTTGGGAGTGACATTTGCATATTTACGCTGGGTTTATTCTCGAAATAACGGTGAAGCAATTGACGGGATAAAAATATATTTTCCCCTTCTCCCAAAACAACTTACTGTTTCAGCTATAAAATAGTTCAGTTTTGTATGTAATGGTAAAATGTTTATATTTAGTTACGTTTTTTATTTAGCTAATTTAGAAAAACGCTTGGAGCATTTTTTATTCGTTAAAAATATATATATTTACCGAACAGCGCCCAGCGGAAGACTGATCATAGTCTGTTTGATCAGTTTGCCTTCTCAAATCATGACGACTTGCCTAAAATGAAATCTATAGATATAAAACAGTTCAAGTATAAAACAATGGTAGTTTAAACGTCACAGATAAATGTGCGCTATATGCGCATAGTTTGTGCAGAAAGTGGAAGCTAAAGCTTGCAGGACATCGAGGCACCAGCACAATCACTTGCAATTTTTTCATTGGAAGCAATTTAAAATTATCCGTCATTTTTGCTCAGAAAGTACGAGTAATACATCGAAAAAAACGTTACAGCATTTTTATAAAATAAAGAAAACAAAAATTATGTGCTTTCTGCCGTCTGGTTCTTGAACAGGAGTGCTTAACAAAATGAAGCGAACTGCATGCCTCACAGACATAATAAATACATTTATAGAAAGCTTTAAATTATTACTTAACGAAATAAAACAAATCAAAAGCACAAACTCTTTCATGTAATCCGTAAAGATGATTTTCTCTCTGAGGGCACTGACACAGAATACACAAATTAATTAATAAATAATTCATTTATGTCCTTACTCTTTCCTCGACACATTCATTGTTATTTATTTTTGCCGGTGCTTGGGGTGAGTTTTAGCCTATTGTGTGCGCTTGAACGCGGATTCAGCTGCGCTAAAGCACACTAAACAGTGTCTGAGTCGGTCTCAAAGTGAAAGCGAAAGCATTTTTTTTCTTCACCATAATTGATGGTTGTCTAAATTATGAAAATAAGGAGGAGGCTAAAACAGGCCCGATGCCAGCCCGGGTCTGAACTATGATGTGAAAATTGGCCCGAAGTCGTAGCCCTGGGATGCAAAAAAAAAGTCAGGGCCCATCGGCCCGGGCTGAAGTGCAGCGCTTTAATTGACTGCTTTGATGTGCTGCAATACCGTAGGGCACTGTTTTAATGCTTACATCTGATTTTTTTTTCTTGCCCCCCCTGACTCAAGAGTCAAATGTCGCCCATGTATAGGGATGGGAATCGAAAACCGGTTCTTGTTGAGAACCGGTTCCCAGCGTTTCAATTCCTTTGAATCGTTTGCAAAATTTGCAAACGATTCCCTTAACGATTCCAGTGGGCACGAATGACGTCATCACGCGCATTGCGTAACGTATGCACGTTGCGTAGCTTACGCTCAGTCAACACTAAGCATGGCTCCTAAGCGGAACAAACGCTAAAAGTCTGGTTGTATTTCACCAAAAAAGACGAAAATAGGGCAACTTGCAATACTTGCAGCGTAGATATTTCCTCAAAGGGAGGAAATACCACTAACATGCTAAAACATTTGCGCACACAGCATGCAATAACAATAAAAGAATGTTGCGTTTTCGATCCGCTCCGGACTAATAGTTCTCAACCCAGCAGCGCCAGCAGCAGCAACAACGTTATTTCCTCGGCTAATAAAACTGATATTTAATAACTAATTAACTAACAAACACTGCCATCATATTAGCTGTGTAAAACTTGCTGTTAGTAGCGGTTAACGTTAAATGAACGCCTTCTCATGCATTACATTTTGATGACCATCACATAAGTCCAGAAAGATCACGTATCGTTCCTGAAAAAGCAGATATGCTTATTTTTTTGCAAAATAATTGTTAAATCTTCATAGCAAGCTGATGGTTGCAGATTTGCAAAATGCACAGTTCAGCTGCATTTTACACTGTATTGTATTTGTCACTGGCAGACAGTTCTATTTTTGAGTTCATATATATCCTTTTAAAAAAGGAGAATTTTAATTTCTATTAGAAAATGTTGGACATTCTTGTAGAATTTCCACAAAATAATTTATGTTGTATTTTGTTAATTTTACAGAAGAATATTTATTTTATTATTTAATAAATTTTCTCATTGGTGATGATAATCAACAATTTGTTGTCCCTTTCCTTCTTAATGAGAATCGATAAGGGAATCGATAAAGAATCGAATCGTTAAGCAGAATCGAAAAAGGAATTGGAATCGTAAAAATCTTATCAATTCCCATCCCTACCCATGTATATATAAATACATACCCTTAGAATGTATAGCCTATATATATACCCACTTAGAATAATTTTCTTCCCGACCCGACCGCTAAATTTACGCTAAATTTAATTCTCATTTCCAGAATCTCACATTTAACCATTTGGAAACAATGTCGAGTATAAAACTTTTTTCGCAGTACATCCATTATATTTCCATGTTCCACTTTGAAGACGTATTATAGCCCTGCATTGTAGCCCGTCAAAGATCAAATGCGGCCTAAAATTATATTTTAGACATTCAGTGGTGATTTAAAAAAAAATGCAGCGCTGGGGGAAACACGAGACCAGGCTACCATCAGTACCATGACTTTCAAGAGTGGCTCGGACGCTACTGTCAGCAGCATTAAGCGCACGTTCAGCACAGCTTGGAAGGGTTCCGTGTTTAAAGCATAGCTACCACAAAACACTGGCAAAAGTAAATACCATGACTGTCTAATAGTAAGGAGATATTTCAATTATTTATTTAGAAACTACTGTTTTCTGAGTCAGTGATGATGCAGTTAACAGTCCTCATATCCTCGTTGGACGCGCGCCTTTATAGAGAAATGCATCTCTACGGACTAGCTACATAATAAAAACAGTTTTTGTTTTCTATTTGTTCTTTTCGTTGAGTAGTAATTTAAAAAGTAAAATAAAAAGTCTTTCTACATATTTATTTATCATGTCTGACAAAAAAATAACGGTTAAATATTTTCCACTGAAAAAAATGTAACTGATCGAGCTTGAGCCTTCATGTCCTAAAAATGTGTTTTGCACTCTCGTGTAAACGATTGGATATGCACCTAATAGCGCATATTTATATCTATTATTATTTATATATTTTATTTTACATCAATGGATTTTATTTTAGCCAATTCGTGATTTGAGAAGGCAAATTGAAATACAGAGTAGGTCAACTCACTGTCTGCCGCTTGGTCTTTATGAAACAAAAAGCTTACGTTTAACGAACAAAAATGCTCATTTTTTTTTCTAAATTAACTTAATAAAAAAGGAAACGAAATTATAAATACTTTGCAGTTACATACAGAATGAATGACCGATTATGGCGACAGATATTGAAACAACAGACATAACAAATACTGTCCAAATAGCCCTCTTTGTGCAGGGTTTGGCCACAGAATGTTGTTCCTTGCGCCACCTGGTGGATATTATATGAAGCGCAACAATGTTTTAAAAAAATCTGAAAAAGCCCCTGCAGGCCGACGCGTGGCCTCGCGTGCCGAATTGCAGGCTGCCGCGTGAAAATAGACGCATTTTTAATGTAACAGACATTGTCAAGGACTTTGCGCAGAAAAATGCTAGGACAAAGGGGCGCTTTGGAGGATTTTAAAGGTAATATATATTATTGAATGTTAAACGTCATGAATCTTTGTTGTATACTGCAGATAGAAAAAATATTTTGACGTCATGTGCTCCCTTACATTTTATCAAGTTAATGTAATTGCTGTTTTATTGTCGATTTTGAATGAAAAGGTGAATCTAATTATGCGGTAAGGGGCCCCGCCTCCACTCTTGCGGGTGGGCCAACGCAGTTTGCGCTACGCCACTGCTCATCGCCCCTTGTACATAATCTATCATACTGAAAAAGCCCAACCTGCAGAGATGAATGTGGGCCTTTTGCATTTATCCAAACCATATCGGGAGTTCCCTGTCCGATATCTTATAACCTTGTACTTCAGCTCTACCTGATCAAACACACATAATCATTCTTTTGCTTGGTGAGAAGAGATTTTCATTTAAGTTTGATTGCTACATCATTGCTGTTTATAGTGTTCACCGTTTGTCTAATATAGTCTGACATAGTCACCACTGATTAGCTTCTGCTTATCTCACAGATATTACTGGAGGCAGATATGAATTCAAGCTATTTATGCAGATGACAAAAAGCAGATAAGGGTGTGACCAAGTACAGTGTCAAATTCTATGAGGTTTCCATCAAGGTCCAACGTGGATCAGCTGAGTCTCGTAAACCAATCACATTAGAGCCTCGACTCACTCAATCACTTTCTGACTTTGACCACTGTCAATCTCTGTTTGTGTAGAAATGAATCAGTGCCGGAAACCGAATCCTTCCTTCCGCAAAATTGTCCATGACGTCTCTTCAGAAACTGTGTTCAAAACCAGTGTTTAATGGCAAACATGTTGAAGATGAACCAATAGGATGTGGATTCATTAAATAAGCAGTTGATTCAGTGAACTGAAGTCTCTCCTCCATTAAAAACACTTTTTAGGTCTTTTAGGTATCCTTCTCAGCTTTGAAATTAAACTCTATTAGTGTAATGGTCTAGTAGTGTACTTTACCGCTGATGATGCTTTTTGAACAATATTGAATTGAGTCAATCAATATGTGGCCCAAATCCTGCTTTATGGCAGATTGATTTTGTGTTCTTGATTTGTTCTTGACACTGATTTATTTGGGTTCAATTGATTGAAGGTTTTGGAAAAGCTTTGTTTCTCCATCACTACCCACATAGCAAAATTGGTTTGGCCCAGTGATGGGCCACACAATCCACTTTCACTTGGCCCAAATACAGCAATGAAATACGGTACATGACTGGACCAGGTCTGGTTGCCAGAACTTGGGCCACATATGGCCCTTGGCATAGCCATATCTCAGCCAAATGTATGACTATAGCTGGCCCTATTCTGGTCCTTTTAAGGACCAAACAATTGATTCTACATGTCAGCCACAACTAAACCTTGATCTAGCCACTTCATACACACCCTTGGCCCAAATGAAAAATGCCAGAAAAACAACAGTATTCTTAACAAATATTTATTGTTTATTGTTTCACATTTAAACGAAACAATTAGCAAAAAAAAAAAAAAACACTCTTCAACATCTGATTCAGATCAGCAACAATAGGCACTGTGCACACAACTCTTTAACATCTGATTCAGTTCAGGAGCAAGAGGCATTGTGTACATAACTCTTCAACATCTGATTCAGTTCATGAACAAGAGGCACTGTGCACAATTCAACATCTGATTCAGTTCATGAACAAGAGGCACTGTGTACACAACTCTTCAACATCTGATTCAGTTCATGAACAAGAGGCACTGTGCACAATTCAACATCTGATTCAGTTCATGAACAAGAGGCACTGTGCACACAACTCTTCAATATCTGATTCAGTTCAGGAACAAGAGGCACTGTGCACACTAGTGATGCGCGGGTCGTCTCATAGCCCGCGGGTCCCGCGGGTAACCCGCGGGTCGGGTTGGGGCGGGTAAAGAAACTGTCACTTTATTTGCGGGGCGGGTTGGGGCGGGTCATTAAAATCAAAAAAAAAAAAAAAAAATCAATGTATGTTGCGTGCAATTCCCTATAGCCTATATTACATATTTGGGAATATCTATTTTCATATTTTATTAAGTTCTTTAATAAGGTTATCAACACGTCACGTCACGAAAGTGCCAAGCAGCTCCCGCTGCCAGCCATGAGCGCTTCAAGCGAACGCTCATTCGGCTCTGCAGGCCTGGTGCTATGCTTATTTAAATCTCCTCTGATGCGCATTATCCTGCATTAGCCAAAATCATGACAGTCAACCACATCCAGTCATATGTGAATGAATGTAAATATTCGCTAAAAACACACAATAAAGACAGCAATGATGTAGTCAGGACTGTGGCGCCGGCTTGCTTTGAAATGTATTTGGTGATTGCGTAAACGAATGCGTTCAAATAGAAAGTTCAAAACGATATTCATAAATGAAGCATATATACCCACATTTCTTCCGGCACCACTAACGTTACACCACTGATTATCTTGTCATTAATATGATTTGATTTATGGTTCATATTCATAATCGTACAGTATTGTTGCCAGTTTAAAGGGCGAAAAGCACTTTCGGTTTTCATTTGCATTACAATGCATAGCCTAGTATGTCTATTTAATTGTCGCGGGTGCGGGGCGGGGCGGGTTGTAAAAATAGACACAGTACTGCGGGGCGGGCTGGGGCGGGCCAAATAATTTCATAATTGCGGGACCCGCGGGTTGAAAAAAACCCCGACCCGCGCATCACTAGTGCACACAACTCTTCAACATCTGATTCAGTTCAGGAACAAGAGGCACTGTGCACGCAAATCTTTAACATCTGATTCAGTTCAGGAACAAGAGGCACGGTGCACCAAGTCGCAAGTCGGTTAACCTGTTGTACTCTCCTGACGCTCTTTTCTCTTCATTCTTTCTCTTCTGCCACCATCCCTATCCGGGGCCAGATATAGCCATGTCTTAATGGTGGAATCTATTTCCTTTTCTGTGGCCGCAGACATCAGGTGGTTACGCCTCACAGCCTCTGAAACATACATGGTCTGAAATTAGTTTCTGTATCAAAATAAAATATGGCTATTGGATTTTAAACGGATAGTTCACTTTTTTAAAATGAAAATTCTGTCATCATATACTCACCCTCAAGTCATTTCAACCCTGTATGCTGGCATTCCTCAAAATATTTACCATTGTGTTCAGCAGAAGAAAGAAATTCAGGGTTGAAATAACTTGAGGGTGACTATATGATGACAGAATTGTCATTTTAAAGTGAACTATCCCTTTAAAGGACAATTACATTAAAACTGAACACAGAACCTATTGACAGACATTATGTAACATCTACACAGAGACTGTAAATGATGCAGATCAGTAGTGAGTCTGGCACCATCCTCCTACCAGGTTCCAATATGACTCCAGGAGAAATCCAGTCTAAGCAGTTGCTTTTTAAGGAGACATGTGCAATTCAATAAGGACAGATATATGACTACACTTTTATTCATTTTTTTTATCTCGGCTAACCCCCAAAGATAGGTGGACTTAAGGATCCACCAGAACGGGGCCCACCCCCAAAGGACGGTTTTAAAATTACCTTACGGTCGTGAATCCTGGGGTTCCTGGCTTAGATGGAGAAAGAAAGAGAAACAAATTAGATTTAGATGAGTGCCATTCATGGTTAACTTAAATGAACCACTAGCTGTTTTTTTTTGTTTTTTGAAAATGAACATATGCTCCTGGTATCCTTGATTGCGACGTGAAACAGGGCCATCCTTTGATAGAACGCATGGACCACGGGCATCTTTTGATAGAACGCATGGGCCACAGGCCATCTTTTGATAGAACGCTTGGGCCACAGGCCATCTTTTGATAGAACGCTTGGGCCACAGGCCATCTTTTGATAGAACACATGGGCCACAGCCATCTTTTGATAGAACGCTTGGGCCACAGGCCATCTTTTGATAGAACACATGGGCCACAGGCCATCTTTTGATAGAACGCTTGGGCCACAGGCCATCTTTTGATAGAACACATGGGCCACAGGCCATCTTTTGATAGAACACATGGGCCACAGGCCATCTTTTGATAGAACACATGGGCCACAGGCCATCTTTTGATAGAACACATGGGCCACAGGCCATCTTTTGATAGAACACATGGGCCACAGGCCATCTTTTGATAGAACACATGGGCCACAGGCCATCTTTTGATAGAACACATGGGCCACAGGCCATCTTTTGATAGAACGCATGATTGAACACGCAGCCCTCTTTTGGTAGAAAGCATGATTGAATACACAGCCCTCTTTTGATAGAACGCATGATTGAACACACAGCCCTGTTTTGGTAGAACGCATGATTGAACACACAGCCCTCTTTTGGTAGAACGCATGATTGAATACACAGGCCATCTTTTGTTAGAACGCATGATTGAATACGCAGGCCGTCTTTTGTTAGAACGCATGAATAAATACACAGGCCGTCTTTGGATAGAACGCATGATTGAATACGCAGGCCGCCTTTTGGTAGAACGCATGAATAAATACACAGGCCATCTTTGGATAGAACGCATGATTGAATACACAGGCCATCTTTTGGTAGAACGCATGAATAAATACACAGACCATCTTCTGATAGAACGCATGGGCCACGGGCCGTCTTGATAGCTTTGGTATTTATAATTACGATAGCGCATGAAGGCAGCATAAGCTGCAGCCACTTGAACCTATAGCGTGTACAGCTGTTTGACAGACGTATAACCCGCAGGCCATCTTGCTTTAGTAGCTAGCCATGCAATTCGTGAAAGTGCCAACCGCTTTGGCAAAACACCACCACCAGTAGAAAAAAAATAGGATTTACCAAGATCGAGGCTGGAGAGCTTGCTGGGCTTCGAGGATGGAGGTACGGGAGCGATGGCATCGGTGAGCACCGCGGGTTCGTGTCGACGCTCGGCTGCTCGGCTCTCTCTGGCTCGGGTTGGCGCGTGTAGCGCGAGCGCGCTGGCGATCAGAGCCTCATGCCGCCGCTTGAGCAGCTCGAGCTCACAGATTGGCCAGCGAGACGACGGTACATTGTTACGACTCCTGCACCGCAAACACATCCGCAGAGGAGGAGAACCGCACGGTTCACGTTAAACTATGCCGACAGTCGTTTTTAATGAAGTAACCATGGTATCCGTGATAAATCCTGTCAGTTTGATAGAGTTAACAGCTCCGCTCCTTGCAACTGCGGCTGGAATCCAGTTTCACGGCTGTGTGCTGGAGCAACAGCATCTGCGAACTCAGACATGGTAAGCGCTACCCCTTAAAGCTACAGTAATGATATGATTGGAAGATGAGGAGGTAATTAGTGACGCGAACGATTGAGTCTTCCTGCCAGAACTTGCGCTAGCTTTATTTTTCATATCATCAAAATCTTAAACACTATTTCAACTATAGTGCACATACTCTATTTCGTATGTATGGTGTAAAAATTAGGATTTTCGTTTTTCTTCAGTAGTGGACATGAGAAAAATCTCATTTAAAAATGAGTTGGCACAAATCTTTCTTTTTTTAGACTCATTTATGTGTTGGAGATGAGCAGAAATCAAGTGGGTAAAAAAATTTTGTTCAGTGAAAAAAAATCAGGTCTGAAGGGGTTAATATATTTAAGATTTTTTTAAATGAAGAGGCAGAGTGGTGTTTTAGCCTATAACATATTTTGTTGTATTGTTGACGAAAAGAGGCAGAGTTCTTTTTTACACCATATTTCAATTGTATTGTTGCGGAAAATATTATAGGATAACCGGAGTAGCCAGAGCAACTGAGTGACCCTATCAAGAACGCACGTTTTATTTGCAGAATAAAAGTAAGTTACGTACTTGGTATTGAGAAACGGCCGACGTTCTGACAATTACATTTTTAATAACAACCTTAACGGCCCTGGGGTCCGTTCTTCGTACCTCGCTTACTACATCCAGGATCAAATGACACATCCAAGATCAAATCATCGCGCTAACTATGAGCTCGCTATTCTGGTTCTCCGAACGCACCTGTTGTTGATGATCAGTATAGCTGGATGAAGTTATTTGAGATCACTGGGTGGCTTAAAAGGGGCTACGTATCGATAGTAGAAACATTGATGGGCAACTCTTTGATTGGTCGGCGAACATGACGAAGGAGCTCGCTCAGTATTTTTCTGCAGCAGAGCAAGAACTCTTGATTGAGGGATTTCAGGAGTTTCAGAGTTTAATTAAAACGCAAGGGAAAACTGCAAAGGCTGGAAAAGCAAGGAGAGAGGGCTGGCAAAAAGTAGTGAACAAATTAAATACGTTAATGCTGCCCATGTTACATGTTTTTTCCTTGATATGTTATTTTATTTATTTTTTTATTTTTTTATTTTTTTATACACTACCGTTCAAAAGTTTGGGGTCAGTAAGACTTGCAATAGTCTTTAAAGAAGTCTCTTATGCTCATCAAGACTGCATTTATTTAATTAAAAATACAGAAAAAACAGTAATATTGCAAATTGTTTTTACAAAATAAAATAATGTTTTTGTTTTTTTAATATATTTTAACATACTTTGAAATAGAATTTATTCCTGTGATGAAAAGCTGAATTTTTATCAGCTGTTACTCCAGTCTTAAGTGTCACACGATCCTTCAGGAATCATTCTAATATGCTGATTTATTATTAGAATGATCAATGTTGGATAATATCAACAGTTGTGCTGCCAAATATTTTTTGGAACCTGTCATATATATACACTTTCTTGCAAGATACTTTTCTTTTCCCAGGTGAGTCAGTCCGCGTCAGTCGTGCTCTTTAACCAATCAGATGTGACCTCGCCATTTCAACCAATCATAACCCGCCAGGAGCGCAGCCTAAATCCTGTTTACATGAAATAAACCTGCTCCCGAGCAGGTTTAAGCTTGCGCACCTGTTGCTATGACAGCAAGTCCAGGATGAGCTTCGAAGAACCGAGCGATCCAAGATCACGCGGAATCGTCAACAATCAAATCCAGCTAACTGAGTTAGCGAGGTACGAAGAACGGACCCCTGAACAGTAGTTCAATGTCAACATTGTGACAATGCCGTAGCTTCACCACACAACGTAGTTATGGCGACCTTCTGGCCATGTTGTACGTTGTTAGAAGGTTGGGTACGTTGTGCCAACGTTCTGTGTTTGCTGGGAATTGCTGCTACACATTTTTGTATGTTAATCCATCAGTGTATGTCACTTAAATTTAAATAAATAAATGGCTGAGCCTGTGATATAAAATAAAGATGTCTGATGTTATCGACGCACATTTAGTGAATTACAACATTTTAAATAACATCTACGATTATACATTGTGGCACATCTTTAACATTTAACTGTCCGACTATGTTAACTCATACTAACTGTAAAATTCAAAATGATTACTTACCAAACCTCGCTCGCTTTGTTCTAGCGCTAAGAAGTCGCAACCGTTAGTGAAGTGCACGCTCAAGTGCATCAGTGCCACTGCCTGCCCGCCCACTGCTTAAACTGCGGTGGCGCTGGATCCGGAAGTATCAAATTATATATATTTTTAATTTGGGTTGAAGCGTTCTAAACCATTAACTAAATCGGCTAAATCGCAAGATTACACAGTTTCAATTGAAAAAAAAATATTTAAAAAAAGAAAAAAGTACAAGATTGAGTGTAAAGACTACAATGATGTACAACTACAAACCCATGAAGCATTGCGTTTTAGGCGCGCTATCTGGGCGCGCTTTTCTAGATGCAACCTGATTGGTGTATTTTTGTGTGTGTGTGTGTGTGTGTGTGTGCCACATGAGCAAATTGGCCTTATCTTGTGCATGAAATAAGACAATCAATCAATTAAAGTTCTATTCTATCTTGCTTTGACCTTTCACACTAACGCACAATATTGCTTACTTATATTGTCCTCTATTGTAAACCTCTTTGGATAAAAGTGTTTGCTAAATGATTAAATGTAGCCGAATGTATAAATTTAAAGTTTATTTTGTTTCATAAAATTCATTAAACCTTGTTGATAGAGACTAGAGAAAATAAACCCACGCTGCAAACAGGAATAGGGAAAAAACTGTGTTGTATGAAAATATTATTAATTATGAAATATCTGAAATTGCATTTTAACTATGGGATAAGTCTGGCCACACATATGTGGGCCACATTTCTATATTTTATATGTGGGCCAAATAATACACTTAACCACTGGCCCATGTCCTGTTTGCCACCTTAAAGACGGTCCAATCTCCCCCATAACCGGGCCATGTTCGGTTCACATGCCTCATGCCAGTGCCGACTGAATGCCAGCTGTGCCGGCTTCATGCCAAATCTGGGCCAGAATTCTTTGCTACCTGGGTAAGTGAAGTGCTAGTTAATGAGTAGATCTTAACGGGGTTTAATTAGTGTCGGCAGGTGTTTGACATCAATGAGAGACGTTAGAAAAGCTCCATTTGTTTTTGACTGGAAGAGAAAAGAGTCTGAGAGTGTGACGGAGGAATGAGAGTCAATTGTGGCCGTTCAAACGTTATGTCAGGAAATAAGACACAGCCATAACATCTAAAGAAAACGGGTTCTTTTATTCCTGACTGAGCCTCAAATGAGACACAGCGTTAATGTATATTTCTGTTCAGGGGAAACAGCAGTTTTAGAAAAACATTCAAATTAATAAGTGAAATTGGCATAGCAAAACAAACTATCAAACTGACTCCAATGAGTGCAGAAAACAAAGTAATAAGAGTCTTACAAAACAAACCAAATAAAAGGTGATTTTCACACTGCTAATCTCAGAAACAAATAAAATGAGTGCCAAAAACAACGGTAGTGGCCTGTATGTGCCTAATGAAAGAAATAAAACAGCATACATGAGAAATCTGCACATTTCACCACATTGAATACATTACAATTCACAGTTTGACCCCTTCTGTTCAAATCAGACAGTAACTACATTCAAGAGAAATAGTATACACTTAAAGGTACAAATATTCTTTACAACTTATACATTAAACACTTTAGGAGAATAAAATGATCAAAACTCACTCTTATTGAGACTTTGAAGCACACAGAAAAAGCTCACGCAGCTGGTGCACGTGCAATATCACGTGTGACTGTTCTCCCCTCTAACACGACATAAAGAACAGTAATTACTCAATGTTACATTAATATACGAAATAAACAGTGTTATTTAACCTCTCAACAACTTTTTATAACATATTACAGATTAACTCACGCTCAATCTTCCCCAACGTCTCTGAATTTCCTTTCCCCACGGAAGATCTCTCACGTGCAGGAACACCACACTCGAGTCGTATGAGCAGCGAAATCAACCATACACTCGACAATATCACACGACTGTTATCACCACAGATTCACAAGTCAATATCAAACTGGAAATGTTCTCTCTTTAACAGTTTAAACGACTATTTCTCCCTCTGTGTGACTCTGTCTCAAACTGCGCTCTCTTTCAGTCTGACGCGCTCTCTCTCATCTGCGCATGCACACACTCTTAAAGGGGACAGCGCGTGGCTGAGTCACAGCAAACATAAGAGCAAATCACCAAGGGAATTAATCAAATATCAGGCTATTCCTGCCCCGGTTACACTCTCCCCTGCCTACAGTCAACGTCCTCGATGACTACAAACATGCTTTAATCATCCACAACTCCTTGTAGTTTTCCAGATGTATACAAAACTATTCCAGCTAACACTTGGGAAAGAACATCGGGACTGAAAGACACAGAATTGCAAGCCGATTTAGGCAGCCTGTTTGGATTGCTATGAACCCCAGCAGTAGACCGCTGAGTCCTGCGTGGTGAAGGACAGGGTACATCCACCTGGGCACTCTCTGCCCTGGGCTTTCGGGGAACAGGAACTGGCCTAGTCACCACCACCTCCAATTCTGAATCCTTTCTTCCTGTTTTGGGCTGAGGGAGCTGTCTTACTATACTCGCCTCATCATCTACTTGCACTCCATCATTGCCCTCCCCTTCTCTTATTTCAGCATCATCCTCTGGCTGCACCACTGGCTGCTGCAACCTCCCGAGCACTTTGTCCATTGGATCCTCCTTAGTCCATCTGGTTTCCTCCACCAGCACACATTCTGCATCCAGTGTAGGCATCCCTTCTACCAACTCCGAGGTAGGAACTTTTACAGGCGTCACTCTTTTCCTAGGCAACGGCACTGGGACTGGTCTTGGACAGGGCCTGATGTCTGACCTATGCACTCTTTTTGCAGGACCACCTCCCACCGGTTCCACTGTGTAGGTTGTTCCATGCACCTCAACCACCGTATACACCGTGGGGGCCCAGGCATCCTGGATCTTGTTCCTTCCTGAAGGACGATATCGTAAATACACCTGCTGACCTACTGCTACCTCTGGACAATACACCACATTCTCACGCTTGGCAATACGGTCCGCTGCCTTTCTTTCAGCATACTCTCGTGCTCTGGAGTGGGCATCCTGAAGCCGTTCCTTATGGACAGACAACCAGGTAGGCTCTATCTCCCCTCCTGTCTCCTGACCCAGCAAGGCATCTACTGGTAAGTGTGGCTGCATTCCAAACAGCATGTAGTATGGAGAGTAACCGGTGGAAGAATGGGGAGTCACATTGTAGGCGTACACCAACTCAGGTAAGTACTCTGGCCATCTCCGTTTCTTCTCAGGTGGTAATGAACGCAAGAGATCGTGCAGTGTGCGGTTAAATCTCTCACACTGCGCATTTCCCTGGGGGTGATGTGGCGTAGTGCGGGATTTCCTTACCCCGTACAGCTTACAGAGCTCTGCAATAACGGCACTCTCAAAGTTCCTCCCCTGGTCTGAGTGAAGACGCTGTGGCACACCATACTTAAGGAACCATTCCTTCAGCAGGACCTTAGCTGTAGTGTCTGCCTTCTGATTGCGGGTGGGGAACGCCTGGCTGAACTTAGTGAATACATCTGTAACAACTAAGACATTCTCCCGCCCATCCGATGCAGGCTCTAGTGTGGTGAAATCCATCGCAACCACCTCTAATGGATGTGACGCCAAGAACGGGGCCCAAGGTGCCTGTATCTTCGGCTGCGGCATTTTGGCTAACACGCATCGCTGGCACTCCTTCACCCACTTATCCACAGCATCGCTCATCCCAACCCAATAACAGCGCTGCTTGAGCAGGCCCAGCGTCCTCTCAATGCCCTGATGCCCCATCTGGTCATGGACACTTTGCAACACCAGCTTGACCAGACATGCAGGGAGCAGCAACTGCCGGCATTCCCCATTGAACACATCGTCAATGACTCTAAACAACAGCCCCTCTCTCTCTTGGATTCTATCCCACTGCTTAAGCAACAAGAGCACAGATCGAGACAAGCCTTTCCTCTCATGATTTGTGGGTTTCCTTTTCTTGTCCCAGAAGCACTTAAGCATGCTGATGGTCGGATCTTCCTCTTGGAACTGACGGAGCTCATCTTTAGTGTATCCAGGTAGCGTTGGGGTATTCTCCAGGAGTTGTCTCTCTTCATTCCCTTGATCAACCATGGCTGATTGTAGCTGTATTGTTCCTCCATTTCTAGGACCTTCCATTAGCCCTGACAGATCAGCCTCCACTGCCGTCCCTGTGAGGAGCCCGCTGCAAATAGCCACACAGCCATCGTACTCCGAATCTTCAGTTACCACCTCCATTTCCTCTAGCCCTGGTCTTCTAGAGAGAGCATCGGCTGCAGTATTACACCGACCAGGACGGTACTGCACGTCAAAATCAAATACTGCAAGCTGTGCAACCCACCTCTGTTCAATTGCGCCCAGCTTGGCCGTGTTGAGATGGCACAGAGGGTTGTTATCTGTTAAGACAGTAAACTTCGATCCCAGCAGGTAACTCCTGAATTTCTCCCCCACTGCCCACTTGAGTGCCAGGAGCTCCAGCTTCATACTGCTGTAGTTCCTGTCATTTCGCTCTGCACCCCTCAACCTCCGACTTGCATACGCTATCACAGTTTTCCTTCCCCCTTGCTGCTGGTATAGCACAGCGCCTAATCCCAGGTTACTGGCGTCGGTCTCTAGCACAAACGGTAAGGTGAAGTCCGCATAGCCCAGCGTTGGAGCACAGGTAAGCTTCTCCTTGAGGTGCTCAAAGGCCTGTTGGCATTCTGTTGTCCAGGAGGCCTTGAACAACTTATTGGCCTGAACAACACTCCCCTGGCGAACACAAGTGTTAACCACATCATGAAGCGGACCCGCCACTCTAGAGAAACCCTCAATGAATCTTCGATAGTAACTGCAAAACCCTAAAAAGGATCGCAGCTCCTTTAGAGTGTTAGGGATCGGCCATTGCTTCACTGCACTCACTTTGTCCGGGTCTGTAGACACCCCCTGCGCTGATACCACATGCCCCAGGAACTTTACCTCGGACTGCAGAAAATGGCACTTTTCCACCTTTACCTTTAGACCAGCCTCCCTTAACCTTTTTAGCACAGTCTCGAGCCTCACTAAATGTCCCTCAAATGTACTTGAATAGATAAGCAAATCATCCAAGTATACAAGGACCATTTGAAAGACCAGATCACTCATTATGCTTTGCATGAGGCGCTGGAATGTCGCAGGCGCATTACAGAGTCCAAACGGCATCCGCTGGTACTCATACAGCCCAAATGGTGTAATGAAGGCTGTTTTGTTCTGGTCCTTCTCATGAACTGCCACCTGATGATAGCCACTCGCAAGATCAATAGATGAGAATACCTTGGCCTTGCTCAAAGCATCCAGACTCTCATCAATTCGTGGCAATGGGAATGCGTCACGTCTAGTTTTAGAGTTCAGCTTCCTGTAATCCACGCATAATCGGAGACTCCCATCAGACTTACGAACTAACACCACCGGAGAAGCGTACGAACTGGAGCTTTCTCGGATGACACCCTTCTTGAGTAATCCGGAGATATGGTCCTTTACCTCCTCAAATTGGTTCGGGGGTATTCGTCGGTATGGCTGTGAGACAGGGAGGTCATCTTTCAGGGGAATCTCATGTTTTACCACGTCAGCATAACCAAGGTCTTCGTCACAGGTGGCGAACACATCCAAGTACTTCATCAGGAGTGCCTTCAGCTCTGCCTGCTGTGTAGGGGTACCACCTATTCGCACCTTCTCCAATGGACACTGCAGGTCACTCCCAACCCCTGTCATTGATCTCTGGTGGACAGTAACTTCTTCGTGATCCGCGGAGATACGATGGAATGTAACCTCGCAGGAGCTACCCTCAAAGCGACGACCCTGGGTAAGTATCCCGAGTTTCAACTTAGGCGGCAACCACACATCCTCTGCTGACAAGTTTACTACCTGCACTGGGAACACTCGACTACCAGGTGACACCAGGGTAGGAACCAGGACCAGACCACCTGGCAATGATGTATTACCTGGTTCAAACAATCCTAAGCCCCTATTTCCAATCAGTTCCTTATGTGTTTTAGCCTGAATTGTAGCAACTGAGCCTGCAGGTACATACAGCTTATGTGTGCCTATTGTCCGAACCATAGAGGTCGCCTCCACTGGGATAGCCTCTTGCACCTTGTTAAAGGCGGCTCTCCAGTCAGCATCCAACGTCCCTTCCAAAGCATTTTCAAACTCGGCCAGAATCAACTGTTTACAGCGCTGTGCTATGTTCATGCCAAGTATGCCTGGGGGCGCTGAGTCGGCTGCCCCTTCCTCTTGGTCGCGAATCACCAGGAACCCACACCCAGGTATAGTCAAACCCATTACCTGGATATCAAGTTCGACATACCCCAGGTAGGGAAGCGGCAACCTATTGGCAGCGGTGATCTTCAACCACTTGGTCGTACAATGCATGTCTTTATCTTCTCCATGAAGATGCTCTTTAAAAAAACTCTCTGTCAAAGTACTCACATTGCTTCCAGTGTCCAATAGGCACCTGACAGCTACCCCCCCAATGTGAATTTCGACTTCTGGGCACTTGCCCACTGCACGCTCCAGGAATCGCTCTTTGGTAAGGGTGCCACTGTTTGAGCCATCAGTGCCACCTCTCATTGCTCGGCTCTTCGCAATGGAGGCGCACAGTTTCCCTGAAGACTCTGAGACTCTGGCGTAGCTGGCACAGGGTTTTCACGGAAGCGTGGCACAGTGCATTGCCGGGCTATGTGTCCCACACCCTCGCATCTCAAACAAATGGGTTGGCCATCACGGGTATATTTTGGCTTAAACCTGGCCTTATTAGGTTTCTCACCACTTGGGTCAGACCTCTGGATCGTGAGGTCACGGACAGCATTGGTAAGTTCCCCGATTGCTTTCCCTTGTTGTGTAATTACCTTAATTACTTCCTGCAGGCTACACTCAAGTCACTTGGTACGGTCGCAGACATTCTCACATGCTCTACATTTTCCCCCACACCCACTAGATTTCGGTTCCTAGCAAGATTAGCTGCACGGGGTTTCTCTTCCAAACACCACATAAGGGCCTCCTCACGGACTTCAAATAATGTAGCGTGAGGTCGCTCTCTAACCAGCTTACGCAGGTCTCTACGGAGAATTGAATCCCTCACCCCCTCTATAAACTGATCTCGCAATGCCAGCTGCATGTTCGGAACAATATGGGGTGACAGCTGGAGTGCAGCATTGAGCAGCAAGGACAGGGCGTGTGAATAATCACGGAAATCTTCACCATCCAATTGTTTCCGCGCATAAAATGCATGTAACAACTGGGGAGTGCTTCGCTTTTCCCTGAAAGCTGCCCTCAAGTAGGAGAACATGTCTTGAGGTAACTTATCCTCCCCTCCCATACACAACCTGACTTCATCTAGAGCGGACCCCCTTAAGTGGGAGAGGATAAAATCCACCTGATCCTCTGTATTTAAACCCCTCACTCTGATTACTCTCTCAAGTTCCTCAATGAACTCATCCACATTTTGGCAATCTTTACCCGGATCCCCACTGAAAGGTACAATTTGTCTTTCTCTTGGGATATACACATAAGATCTAGTAGGTACATTAGTCATGTTAGAAAGCGTCGACATTACTTGATCATGTCTACGTCCCAACTCCAGGATCTGTGACTGTAGCTGCGAGATGGGGTTACCTCCCTCAATGTCCATTTCCGGAGCTGCAGCACCTGCACCCTGAATGTCCTCACCCTGGGAGGTTGCATCGTCCATGCCCTCAGCGTCCATGACTCGCAGTTGCAGAAAGTCTCAGTTCTCCAACAGTCAGTTCAACAAGCACCGTCCTTCACAATCTCCTCCGACGCAGCAGTCCTGGTTTGCTGGCCCTTGGTCCTCCTGCAGCTCCTTTCAGGATGGCACACAATATTCTGCAGGTCCTTATAGCACTCAGCTGCTCTTGACCACTACCGTTGTTTGCACCCCACTATTTTAGCACTCTTATCACAAAAATAAACCAATCCCCAAAAAAAACGGAAACCCCACTCCTGGTACCAAATTAGATGTGGCCGTTCAAACGTTATGTCAGGAAATAAGACACAGCCATAACATCTAAAGAAAACGGGTTCTTTTATTCCTGACTGAGCCTCAAATGAGACACAGCGTTAATGTATATTTCTGTTCAGGGGAAACAGCAGTTTTAGAAAAACATTCAAATTAATAAGTGAAATTGGCATAGCAAAACAAACTATCAAACTGACTCCAATGAGTGCAGAAAACAAAGTAATAAGAGTCTTACAAAACAAACCAAATAAAAGGTGATTTTCACACTGCTAATCTCAGAAACAAATAAAATGAGTGCCAAAAACAACGGTAGTGGCCTGTATGTGCCTAATGAAAGAAATAAAACAGCATACATGAGAAATCTGCACATTTCACCACATTGAATACATTACAATTCACAGTTTGACCCCTTCTGTTCAAATCAGACAGTAACTACATTCAAGAGAAATAGTATACACTTAAAGGTACAAATATTCTTTACAACTTATACATTAAACACTTTAGGAGAATAAAATGATCAAAACTCACTCTTATTGAGACTTTGAAGCACACAGAAAAAGCTCACGCAGCTGGTGCACGTGCAATATCACGTGTGACTGTTCTCCCCTCTAACACGACATAAAGAACAGTAATTACTCAATGTTACATTAATATACGAAATAAACAGTGTTATTTAACCTCTCAACAACTTTTTATAACATATTACAGATTAACTCACGCTCAATCTTCCCCAACGTCTCTGAATTTCCTTTCCCCACGGAAGATCTCTCACGTGCAGGAACACCACACTCGAGTCGTATGAGCAGCGAAATCAACCATACACTCGACAATATCACACGACTGTTATCACCACAGATTCACAAGTCAATATCAAACTGGAAATGTTCTCTCTTTAACAGTTTAATAAACGACTATTTCTCCCTCTGTGTGACTCTGTCTCAAACTGCGCTCTCTTTCAGTCTGACGCGCTCTCTCTCATCTGCGCATGCACACACTCTTAAAGGGGACAGCGCGTGGCTGAGTCACAGCAAACATAAGAGCAAATCACCAAGGGAATTAATCAAATATCAGGCTATTCCTGCCCCGGTTACACAATATTGAGTCAATGTGTGTTAGAAGAAATATAAGATGAATGAAAGAGAAGAGTCAGAAAGATGCCCTTCTTTTGAGGGCTTTAGTTTGTTTCTTTTGTAGATTCAGTAGAGATGTGTCTCTTGATGTTTGGATGAAGTTCAGACTTTCATCACACTCATTTTCCAACAGAAGAGACTCCAGTCTGACTGTGATCAACACTGATCCAGATCATTGAGCAGCTCTCCTTACGTTTCAGCATCATTTCACAATCATTACTGATCAATTGGGCCTTTATTTAAAACACTGGAGATTTTACAATTAAGGTTTCACTGTGCTCCCTGCTGAAAAAAACAGCATATGCTGGTTTTTTCAGCAGGGCTCTTGAAACCATATCAAGGAAAGCTGTCATTTTAAAGCACCAAATGACAGAAATAAGTGAAGTTTAACAGACTTAAGATAATACCATATAGGAGCAACCAGTGGGTTCAAAAGTTCATAGAAAGCACAAAAACTTTTTGAAGTTTCACAAGCTTGAGGTCAGAGTATCTGTTCACAGTTCTTCTTTGAAAGCCATGAGCATAAAAGGACCTAAAAGACACAGATGAGACCAAGTTGAACCAGGCGGACCTAAGAAAACAAGTTTATTAAATTAAAAGAATTCACATTCAATGGGATTGGGCATTGTTTCTGATGTTTCCACGGGTCTTTGGTCTTCTTAGGCAGTAGCTTCACCCGCTGAGATCATGACTCGCTCCGTTCAGCTCTTCATCTTTGCCCTTTTTTCTCTTTAAACTGGTTTCAATTCTCTCTGTTGGGTAGACCTGAAGTTTCTTAGTACCCCGACAACTCCATAATCTGTTTTTCTCAGCAGCTGCTTTGATTATGTCTGCCTTGAGGAAAAAACAAAACAATCAATAAAAAAAGGCTACGTTAGCACTCATGACTTACCACTACACTGACACACTGTCTGTGAGTGTCTGTTTGTGAAATGGGCTTTAAAGCACCAAATGACCCAGTAGAAAACCATACAATAGTTTCTTTCAGCACGTTAAGTATTTAAACAAAAATAAGAAACCGTGAAAATCAGATGACGTGTTATCGGGGAAAGGAATGGAGTTTTAGTGTCAAATGTTTCTGACAGCAGATTCATCTCTGGAACAGCGATCTCCTCCTCATGATCTCTGTGTAAAAACCCCATCCTCTGATCACAGATAATAGTTCTGATGTTCTCTGTCTTAAAGCGAATGACTCTATGGGTCTGAATGAGTCCAGGCTACTGTTAGCAACACAAACATGAGAGAGATTCTCACTGTTACTCAGAAAACAGAACTCAGCTTTCATTCATTTGAGGAGAAACAAGTCCTTTGAGAATGTATATTCATTTTTGTCTGAAACAGGCCTTTAATTGTCTTTGATCTGTGTGTTTACTAGCCTGGGTGTCCCCATACTGCCTTGCGCAGCGCGATTTTATTCACGCTTCTAGTCAGTCTGGAAACCATGGACCTAATTTTCACCTAAGATAGGGAACCAATCACAGAACGGGGAGGGAGCAGCAAGACGATGACGCCTTCTATGCGACTCACCGAAGGATCCAGCATGGCAGCAGACGCAAAGTTATCTTTCGTGTCTGTCACTGGACGCGAGCGGCGCGACCCGACGCGACAAATGACATTAGAATGCAAGTTTATTTTGAAAAAAGAGCAACTTTTTGCGTTCGCTCTACATACGTCATCCGGTATAATTGAAACGATTGGCTATGAGCTACGCACAGCGCATTTGATAGACATTCGTATCGCCCAATAAACGGCTCTGGGTATTCGTAAACCACGCCTCAAATACGAGAAAATGAACATGTGGTTCCCAGACCACGAATCATGACGAAGTCATAACGTGGTCTGGTGATAGCCAGGCTATGTGTTTACTGTATGTATGAATGAATGGATGTGTGTGATATATTGCAGTGCTGTGATTGAGGACTTTATGAGATCTGCTGGAATGATTGTAGTCATCGATCTCTTCCACGATAGACACATGCTGCGTCCCAATTCGCATACTATCCGTCCTAAATAGTATTCGAAAATAGAATTAGTATGTCCCAAATCGTAGTATGTTCAAAAAAGTATTCCAAAGATTCCCGGATGGTCTACTACTTGACTTCAGAATTCGAAGTGCGGATCAACGCACACTCTAACGGCTAATATTGCCCACAACACATTGCGCGGTGAACGAGGATTCGATTAGAACTACAAACACGCATAAAAAGTGTTAAAAAACTACAAACATGGAGGATATGCGCGACCAACGGACAGGTAGAGAAAGGGGTTTGAGTGATAAATAATCAGTGTGTAACCTGATAAAAAATATATTTTTTAAATGTTATCCTCGTTATATTTCATGTGCAGCAACATTATGAACTTTTATAAAGATAGGTTTGGTCATTAACGTTTAAATGCATAATTATGCAAACATGAGCAGAGTTCTCGGCATGAAAGACTCCTGAAAGAACGTGCCTCTTCATTTCTCTCTGTTACGATAGGAAATTAAATTAAACGAAATGTAGATAATGTTAACTGTGATGATTGACAGGGCAGTTTAAACAGTGACAGGATTCAGGTAACTAAGCAACAGAGCGTCCGTTAAAAAAGCAGTTATGACGAAGTAGTATGTCCCAAAGCTCGCCTACTATTCTGCTACATACTCAAAAGTATGTACTTTTTCTTCACAAAAAGAGTACATACTTTTAGGGCGTAGTATAAGTAGGCGAATTGGGACGCAGCAACACACTTTTTTCACTCTTTACTTCACTTATACACACACATACAGAGATATGATCTGATGTAAAATTATTTTATCAATACATAAACAGGGCAGGGAGATAAAAACATTCATATAATAAGTTCATTTAATATAATTAGGGTATAGGAGGGGCAATAAATTAAGATATGAGGGGAGGGGTTTAAAACAAAGTTAAAAAATAAAAGTAAAATCCATTGATTTAAAAACACTCAGGAGGGGAGACTTGGGGAAAGAAAACTAAGGAGTTTAAAAATATTTGTTCTGCACACTTTGTTGAACAGGTCCAGTAATGTAGAAACTTTAATTTGTATTGTGATTTTGGTTTGTATTGTGAAAAGCGCTCTACAAAACAGACTCTGGGGATCATATCAGCTGAACATCACAGGAGCAGAGAGAAACGCAGAGCTCAAACCTAGTTTCTGTCTGAGTGGAGACTCTGAGAATCTGTGTGGAGAATTCATTCTCCATGTTGCTAGAGCTTCCTGTTTCTCTCTCTGTCATCAGACTCTGTGCTTTTAATGCGTCTCTCACCTGTTCTTCCTCCATTCTCCGGATTGAATCCAGGAAGACCAGGGCTGGTGGCTGGCTGGATTATTATTTTTTTTTTTTTGAATTAGAAACTCCTGGTGGAAATACCTCTTCTCCCACCCTCACCCTCACCCTCACGCCAAATCTGACAGAGAGAAAGAAAAGGGAGGAGAAAGATGTAAGTCAGACAGGAACAGCACAAGCTTTCACACACTTGACCATATTTGACCCTTTCCACATTTGGCTGACATGGGTCATCTGCTATTCTCCTTGTATGTTTCCACTGAGAAACATTTAGTGATGCACTGATCCTATACTAAGTATTGCTATCAGCTTCAAAACTGCCATTTTCTGTGGGATCGAGTATCGTTCAGACAAGACCAATCCAAATCTAACATTGTGCATATAGTATTCTGTGTTATTATTTTATGGCTCGTTTCCACCAAGCGATACAGGTCAGTACAGTACAGTACAGTGTGATTTGGGACCAAACACTCTGATCCAACTTGTATTTCTACCGCCAACAGTACCCTTAATTGCCATACATGGTGTATGCCAGAAAGTAGCGATTAATAATAAAGCGTGACAATAAGCACAACTCTGCCTCATTTTGTTAAATGTCAGTTTTAATAAACAACATTAGACAGTACCCTTTGCTAAGATCAGTTCATTCTCAGCTTCTTGCCGTTGTGACGAAACACATTTGATTTTAAGCGTCTTACCTTAGCCCCGCCCTCACCGAGCTGAAACGGTCTAAATACGCTCCTCATTGTGTGACTCATGTGCAGAGGAAGACTCTAATTGAGCGATTGAGGTGTTCTGTTGTTGGATGTAATAATGAACATAGCAGTAGTCATTTACTCCTGACATCTGAGCCGGCTACTTTTGTTTTTAAATAGAAAGCGCCAATCCCGTTCTACATATGCATCTATTTTCGTTCGAATCGTTCCCGATGCAGCTTTACCCACAGCAGAAGTAAGTGTAAGGGTTTTTTATGCATCTTTGCAAATGGCCTTTCTTAATAATGTGCTTGTTGGCAAGTTTCGCCGATAAACGCGCCTAAATGCAGCTAAAGTAAACATAATTCCACAGAAGGGGGGCGGGGCGAGTAGAGCTCCCTGCCATTAAAGGGGCCATGTTTTAAAAATAGCTGAAATTTTGCAGAAATGATTTTGACAAGGTGAAAGGGTGTTGTTGTTTTTTACACTACTACCCTGCTGAAAAAAAACAACATATGCTGGTTAGGTAGGTTTTGGTGCTGGTTTTTTTCAGCAGGGTATTGAGCATTTTTAACTAGATGCAGTTGCTGCTTGCTTGCCTTTGAATGCTGGTATTTTCAACTGTGCACAATACAGGCCTACTGTATCTTTGACAATGAAGCCTCTATCTGCGAGAATGACATCTCCCGGTAATAGTTTCTCAAGATATCCAGTTTTCTGTTATGTGTTTTCCGCTTGTCCTTCCAGCCTTTGGACACAAAGGATATAACACTTTTTTTTTCCAGAGGCTGTAAATGTAAGGCTCTTGGAAAGATTGTCTCTGTTTGCCAATAACGTCTCTCTCACCAGGCCATTCAGGTTGTGTTTATAGTTCATCCATACTATGGCAAAGGTCCACTCCCTGAAATCTCACCCCCAGGCTTTCAGAGTCCTCTCATCATGTACAGTCACCTCAATACAAACAGGGTAATCTGCTCTAGGCCAGGCATTAATATAGAAGTCCCTTCTTTTTTACACCCGAGTTTTGACTGTATGCCTTTTAAATGTTAAGCTGCAATATGAGTGGACAGAACGTATACCTTTTGATATTACATTTGTTCATTGTAGGTCTTTGAACTCATTTTTCCAACCTGTTGTTTCCATGGGTCTGTCCAGTCCTTTCTGTCAATAAAAAAAAAAAAACATGGGCCTGTCGACAAGAGTATATTTAAAGAACAGGTTGTAGCATCTCTACAATTTTTGATAAAGTTTGATACGTTGTGGCATGGGTAGAGGTTTGAGGAGGCCAGAGGGGAGTTCCTTAGGAGTTTTCAATTGTGGACAAACATGACAGGATTTTAAATAGTTGGCTACATCTCTGGTCATTAAAGGCCACCAGAATGAATTTGAGGAGATGGAGAGTGCATGAGATGCCGGGATGACCTGTACTAATGGGAGGTATGGACCCATTGAATGATTCTTTGTCTTTTCTTGAGTTTATCTGGGATGTGATGCTTGTTGTGTGGACAGTTAGGTGGTGTTGGGTCTTGTTGTTGTGCCTGTTGTAGTTCATCCATGAAGTCCCAGGATACCGGAGCTAGGATGACCGAAGACGGGAGTATGGGTTCAGAAGTAGGTTTGTTAGTGGGTGGATCATGGCGTCGAGAAAGTGCATCAGCCTTGCTATTCTTGCTACCAGGTCTGTAGGTGACAGAAGTTGAATCGAGTAAAGAACAAGGACCAACGAGCTTGACGTGGGTTCAGACGCTTAGCACTCTTGATGTATTCTAAGTTCTTGTGATCAGTGATTACTTGGAATGGGTGAATGGCTCCTTCCAGCCAGTGCCTCCATTCCTCTATCGCAGTTTTCATGGATATTCATTCCTTGTTTCCAACATCATCGTTTTTCTCAGCGGGAGTGAGTTTTTTGGAGAAGAATGCACAAGGAAAGAGTTTACTGGGTCGACACTTTAGCCTCATCCATCTTTACCCCGTGGTGACTGATATTATAGCCAAGAAAGGAGGTTTGTTTAACGTGGAACTTAACAAAGTTGGTTCTCAAGAAGTCTGGTGAGTATGGTACGAGCATGGTTGACGTGTTCTTTTTCATTTCTTGAATAAATGAGAATATCATCAATGTAGGCAATGACATAGTGATTCAGGAGATCTTTGAAGATTTCGTTGATGAACGACAAAACAGCAGGTGAGTTGGCTAGGCTGTAGGGCATGACCTGATATTCATAGTGCCCAATAGTGGTGAGGAAGGCAGTCTTCCACTCATTTCCTTCCTTGATCCTGATCAGATTGTTGGCACTTCGTAAATCAAGTTTAGTATAGATGGTGGCTTCTCTGAGTTGTTCGAGTGCAGCTGGATCTAAGGGAAGTGGGTAATGAAATTTTCTAATGTGGATTTTAAGGTTTCTATTTTCACTGAAAGTCATTCCACATTGTTGGCAGATGAAAGGCGAAGATGGCTCACCAGACCACGGGAACAAGGGAGGCTGAAACCCCAGGACACACTGAAAGGGTGTGAGACCTGTAGATGTGTGGGTGACGGAATTTTGGAATTTTAGAATGATGTTGTGACGGGGTGCGTTGATGACATAGAGGGTGATAGATTCTTGATGGAATAATCCAATGGTCAGAGTGAGGGTGTTGGTTCGTTGAGAGATTCCTTTGCCAATGGAGGTGTTGTCAATGGCTTTGATTTCAATGGGAGGTGTACAAGGTTGAGTGGGAAGTTTGAATTCTTCCACAAGGGTTTGACTGATGAGGTTGAGTGCGGCTCCGGAGTCAATTTTTTGGTTTGCAATGGTCCGCTGGATTCATGGGAGGCAAAGTATTCTGTAATGAGGATGCCGAGGCAGGAGTAGAATCCATATGCGGATGTTTTATTGGCAAATCCAAGAGACGTAATCAAAAGGCAGGGTAATACACAGGTAAACAGTCAGGATAATACTCAGAATAATGCACGGTACGGCAGATGAACTGGCAATACTTCACAAGGAACAGGTGCACATGAGTTAGCTTACATGGTTGCCAAACAGGAAGTGGTCAGAGAGGAAGCAGTGGGAGGTTGAGCACAGTCAGTATTCGGGTGAGAGCTCCCTCTGCTGGCTTGGCATTACATGTATGTAACTCTTCCCACACCAGTGTGACTTAATTTGGATGTTAAGGTGACTTTTCCATGTGAAACATTTTCCACACTGAGAACATATGAAACTGCTTTTTTCAGTTTGAATTTTCATGTGGGCATTAAAGCTTTCTTATCGACTAAACATTTATCCACACTGTTGGCAGGTGTAAGGTCTCTCTCCAGTGTGAATTCTCACGTGAGTTTATAGGTTTGGTTTAATCGTGAAACTCTTTCCACACTTTTTGCAGGTAAAAAGGTTCTCCAAAGTGTGAATTCGCCTGTGGGCATAAAGGGTTTGTTTTTGATTGAAACTTTTTCCACACAGATGGCAGGTGAAGGGGTTCTTTCCAGTGTGAACTTTCATGTGGTTTGTAAGTTGTAATTTTATGCAGAAACTCCACACTTATTGCAGGGGTAAGGTCTCTCTCCAGGGTGGACTCTAAAGTTTCCAGGGTTACTGAAACTTCTTCCGCACCATTTACAGATGAAACATCTCCTGTGTGAATTCTCATGTGCCTTTTAAGTTGTCCTTGTTGACTGAAACTCTTTCCACACTGATAGCACGTGAAAGACTTATCCAGTGTGAATTTTCATGTGGACTTCAAGGTTTCCTTTTTGAATTAAACTATTTCCACACTGTTGGCAGATGAAAGGCTTTTCTCCTGCATGATTTCTCATGTGGATTTTAAGGTTTCTATTTTCACAGAAACTCTTTCCACAATGTTGGCAGATGAAAGGCTTCTCTCCTGTGTGAACTTTCATGTGCCTTTAAAGGGTTCCCTTTCGAGGTGAAACTCTTTCCACACTGTTGGCAGATGAAAGGCTTCTCTCCAGTGTGAATTTTCATGTGGTCTTCAAGGTTTCCTTTTTGAATGAATCTCTTTCCAAAATTTTACGGTGACGTTTGTGACGGGGTGAAGTACCACAGGAAAGAGAACTCGCTTTGTGGATTTATTAAATAAAGAAAAGGTAAAGGTGTTGAAAAGGTGCATGCAGTTTGAGGTGAGGCGTGATCTGGCGTTGTCGTGCTTCGAGTGAGTCCAGTGAAAGGGGAGTGGGAATCTGCCCTCAGCTGCTCTCTGTGTGGAGAAAAGGAGAGAAAACATTAACATCCAGCCTTGTGGAGATCTTTCTCACTTGTGAGCCGTCAGCACGCCGTTTATAAAGCTGCCGGTTGATGAGGCGCAGCTGAGAGCGATTCCCTGTTGATGAGCGTGAGCTCGTGTGTTGCCAGGGTGACGCTGATGATCCTTCGGGACGCTCGTCACACGTTGTTGAGACCTTGATAGTCGATGCAT
>NC_133368.1:32756270-32863455 GCF_049309525.1 Garra rufa | reverse complement strand
AAATATTAAACATAATTCAAATGATTATTTAGAAAATATAGTGTAAAAACATGAATCTACTTTGAAATACTGGCTACAGTAATTGGCTGCAAAAAATTTTAGAGCACAAACATGAAATAAATACATCTGGAAAAACATATCAGATATCATCATTAAAAGGCTGCAAAATACTAAGATATATTTTTCTAGCTGTATCTCCCAGTGCTAACCCCTCCCTCAAGGCTTGAGACAGAGCAGAGGGTAAATCAGGTCAGCCTCTTCAGTCCATCTCTCTAGAGAAATGATTCACACAGGGCTTGAGCTGAAGGCAGTGCTGGCAAGAGCCGCAGGCATTTCCCCAAATCTTCAAATACTGGTGGGGAAGCATCCGACCGAGGCTGTGAAATGTTCGTTTAATGTCAGTCAGAGTTGTTTGGGGTTTACTGGGAATCATACGAAAATTAAATAACAGACTTGGTTGGTGGTAAGGAACAGGCGTTTTGCATTTTACAGCCATCTGAAGGGTCTTTCTTTGCAGCTGCAACTCTCGACAGCTAGATGACCTTCTTCATGCGAAGAATTTTTTCCAAACAAAAAAAGTACACCGAATTCAGTCAAACTGAGTAAACACATTAAATTTAAAAAACCCACTGTAAAGAAATACATATAGCAGGTGCCTCTGAATCTGTCAAAGTCTTCAAGTTGGGGTCACAGAGCAGAAATAACACCTTGCCAGTGAAGACGTTGTTCTGTCAGAGACTGTGGCCACCTGCATATAGATGTGACAGCCTGACATGCATGCCTCACTGACTTGGAGAGCCCTCTTCGCTGTCACCACCGCAAGAGAGAGCGAGAGAGGTAAAGAGGGAAAGGGAGAGAGAGAAAGAAGTGTTTTCAACTGCTTTCATGTTTCTTGTGAGCCAAGAGTCCTGCTCTCCTGTGGGAAGCTCTCCTCAGTTGAGGAAGAAATCTCCCTCATCATGTATTCATCATATATAAGGCCTCCCCGCTGAGAAATGGACACTCACAAAGAAATGTACAAACACACACTCCCTCTCACACATCACACACACAAATCTACAATCGCACAAACACACTAGATCTTCCTCTGCGCTTTGTTCCATGATGTATTTCTCAGTAAGACAGGTGGATTATGTAATTCCAGGCATGTGAATCAGCTATTTTTGTTGCTACCTGATCTCATGACCAAAATGTACCTGTGGGAACTTTTTCACAAGACACGAAATACATACCAATAAGAACATATCACAGCAGTTTCCAACAGAAATGAACACTAGAGGAGGTAAAACAGTGAGCAGCCATCGCCAGCACTTTTGTACACACTTATAATTACAGCTCCATATGTTTCGCTTTCCAGACGTAACAAGCTTGTTTGGTAGCTCAGCCGGCATGAAATTGGACTTAGGGTAAAAGAGCTGAAAGATCGAAAAACAGGCTAAAACAGCATGCTTGCAATTGCGTTTTTACGTTACATTAGCTTTTGTTCATACTATTGAGAAGGTTTAGGTGTAGTGCAGATGGTATGTCTTGTTTTTTCTTGATGGCCACGAAAAGAACTAAAAATACTCTGTCATTTTTGATACATACAGATAAGAATAAGGTACCTTTGAAACTCCAAAGGGTCTACTTTTATTTGTGTATAGTCATAATAACAACAAAACAATGTGCTTTTGTAAAATAAATATAACAAACAGGGTGTGCTCTCTGCTGTCTCGGTTTCAGTCACCTCTCCTCAGAGACACGTAAATAAAACATCCTGAATCTCAGCGAAGATTCCTCACAGACATGAGAAATATATGTATAGAAATCTTGAAATGTCTAGTTTTTAAAATAAAGTCATGTTATAAAAAACAAATATTCTCTAGTAAAGTAATCCAAACGTAATCCAAGATCATCTTGGCTACTTTTCCTTTCTGAAAGAAGACGCGCTGAGAGTAATAAGTCAGAATTTACCTCAAAAGAAGAACGCGATGCACAGCACAGCACAGCTTTGCAGGTCCTATGGCTGAGAGAGAGTCTACTCAGATAAAACCACTTCAGTGAGCTCAATTATAGTATAGCTCATTTTATTATCAGTAACGGTAATGACATGTAATGGGGGAAACAGTCATTTGTTTGATTACTCGTTACTAAAAAGAAAAGTAATGACATTAGTAATTCTGTTATTCCCATCACTGTCCGTTCCGGGGAAAAAAAACGAAGACTCTTCTAGTGCCGCGCCATGTAACGTACATCGCGGTGCGTATTTCATGTCTTGCGAAAAAGTTCCCAGAGGCTTCATCATGAGATCAGGTTGTTTATTTTACAGGGTGAACTTCATGAAAGCATTTTAAAGAAGCTGCCTTGATTACTGTCTGTTAACTACCATGGCAGCAACCTAAATGTTATAAAACTAAGGCTGCACGATAAATTGCATGCGATTGTCATGCGTATCTCATCAGTAAAGCCGGTTCTGTGATTAGTAGTAAATCTCCATCACGAGCATTCATATGGCGCGGCATTTAAAATCCAGAGCCGTAGCTCACTGAAAAGCTGCGCAATATCACGTAGCGCATGCGTAATATCACGTAGCGCATGACAATCGCATGCGATTTATCGTGCAGCCCTATATAACACCTAGTTAGGGATGAATTTAGAACACTTTCAGTGTGTTAGACAAATAACACTCCTCATGCAAGCACACAGAAATGTGACTCAACTGATGTCACTTTGTGTTAGCATGTTGCTAAGCTAACAACATGATACTATACTAACTTGACTTACCGGTGATCTCTCGAACGGTGCGAAACACATTGAGTTTCTCTGGATCCAGGGGCTCTATTTTGTGGTATACATCCCTGTAACACACATGGAAATGCAAATACACATTATGCACAGTACCACATCTTTATAGTCCAGAAAATCCAGTCATTTTGCTAACAGATGAAGCTGATTGTATAACAAGCTCTTAAACCTAACTGTGAAAAGCCTATTATTATTAGAGAGTCAAGAAGTGCAGACTATCAACACAAATGCACTCTGACTAGTGCCTTCTGACCACATCCAACCCAATATGCTGAATTTTCTACATCTTTCTTTTTAAGGCAATTCTCTTATGCTGTTCTGTTGAGCAGTACAGCAGGTTTTAAAAAGCACCATTGAGTTGGAGATCTTCGAGGAGGATGTGTCCAGAACACCTGCTGACGCAGCGTGTGTGAGAGTGTGCGTGGGGAATACGTGTAAGAAATATGTGCACTCCATATCACAGTTTGTGGTGGGGATGATGTAATCTGTACGCCTATCAGGATGTGTGTGTGTGTGCACATGGCTTTTCCCAGCATGCTGCAGCTGCTGGCCCTGTATTGCTCTTTAAGAGCAGAGTCAGCTATATGGGGTTACAGGGCTGGCCAATCAGGCGCAGTGGGATCAGAAAGAGGCCGCTGGAGGGAGCGGGTCAACCAGAGGTCAAATGACTTCTTGACAATCTGACAATCAAATATTTCACAGCACTTATATAAAGAGGGGGCAGCACACTTCTCATATAAAATCACATTAACTGCGGCTGTCTTGAGAGTCAGTAGGTCTCGTAGGTCTTGCTTGACTGTCTAAACTCTCAAAGTGTGTTAACGGCACTTTTAATGCGTGCTATTAAACTGGCCAGTGTAGTTTTTTCTTTTGCACAGCTATGATGTGAAGGGTTTCTCTAGTGCTTTTCTTCTACATGAATCCCCTCCTGTATCATTAAAGCTGATGTTATCTGATAAAAAGCAGCAGCATAGGTCAAATGGCTTCCGACAATCCAATATCCGATATTCAGCTGTAAAGTAGAGTGTAATGGCTGTGAAGCGAGCCGACGGAGGGTGTGAAGAAGCCACTCTCACCCTTTAATGCCTGTGATGAGGAACACCAGGTTTCCGTTGATCTTGGTGCAGTTGATGAATCTGTCGATGTTGCTGGAGTCGACCGTTTGAGCCGTCTGAAGGCTGGCAGTGCCGATCCCATCGCATGCTGTAACATAAACCAGAAAATTGTGTAAAATAGAGATTTCAGATCATGTTTGATGACAACAGGAGAAAAAATAATTATTGAATGGTGAATGTCAGAAATTAACCATTACCATTTTTAAAGGAGTAGTTCACTTTAAGAACAAAAATGTACAGATAATGTACTCACCCCCTTGTCATCCAAGATGTTCATGTATTTCTTTCTTCAGTCGTAAAAAAATTATGTTTTTTGAGGAAAACATTTCAGGATTTCTCTCTATATAATGGACTTCTATGGTGTCCCCGAGTTTGAACTTCTAAAATGCACTTTAAATGCAGCTTCAAAGGGCTCTAAATGATCCCAGCCGAGGAAGAAGAGTCTTCTCTAGCTAAAGGATCTGTTATTTTCTAAAAACTTTTAGAATTTATATACTTTTTAATCTCTACACAGAGTACACACAGAGCTAGACAAGACGAGCAGTTAAGGTTAAAAAGTATATAAATTGTAATTTTTTTTTTTTCAGAAAATAACCGATTGTTTTGATAAATAAGACCCTTTTTTCCTCGGCTGTGAATGTTTAGAGCCATTTGAAGCTGCATTTTGGAAGTTCAAACTCGGGGGCACCATAGAAGTCCATTATATGGTGAGAAATCCTGAAATGTTTTCCTCAAAAAACAATTTCCTTATGACTGAAAAAAGAAAGACATTAACATCTTGGATGACAAGGGGGTGAGTACATTATCTGTAAATTTTTTGTTCTGAAAGTGAACTACTCCTTTACCATTACTGTTACTGCTGTATTTGAAGTCAAGCTGCTCCTTTGGGGAAAAAACTATCTAACTATGCTTCAAGCTAATAACAAAAAGTTCAACCAAAAATGATAATTCTGTTATTAATTATTCACCCTCATGTAATTTCAAACCCGTAAGACCTTCGTTCATCTTCGGAACACCAATTAAGATATTTTTGATGAAATCCGAGAGCCTTCTGACCCTGAATAGACAGAAACACAGCCACCACATTCAAGGCCCAGAAATGTAGTAAGGACATCAGTGGTTCAACCGTAATGTTATGAAGCTACGGAAATACTTTTTGTGCGCAAAGAAAACTAAAATAGCACAGGAGCAGGCATTCTGATGAAGAACCTGGATGTGCTGCGCTTTGTTTACAAGCAGAAGAAGACACACGTGGTACATAAAACAGTCTTTGTGAACAAAGACTGTAAAGATTTTAACAGAGGAGGACTTGCAATTTTTTGCTCAGCCTTACTTATTTGATCCAGATTATACAGACAATGAACTAAAAAGATGGACGTTTTATGTCAAAACATTGGCTCCTGCGTCACCAGCACTACATATACATCGTAGTACTCTTGTGAATGCGTGTTGAATAAAGTTGTTATTTTTGTTTTCTTTGTGTACAAAAAGTATTCTTGTAGCTTCATAACATTACGATTAAACCATGATGTCAAAAGACTTTTTTTAACAATGTCCTCACTACCTTGCTGTCACATGCATTGCTGTCTATGCAAGGGCCAGAAAGCTCTTGGATTTCATAAAAAATATCTTAATTTGTGCACTGAAGATGAACGAAAGTCTTACGGTTTGGAACAACATGAGGGTGAGTAATTCATGACAGAATTTTCATTTTTGCGTTAACAATCCCTTTAACAACAAAGAAGTTATTTAACAGTGCAATATCTTTTTTTTTTATTTCGCAGTCAGAGCAGTATTTGCAATTAATCAGACATCCCTATGTTAAATGAGAGAGTGATGACATTCTAGAAGAGCGTTTATTGCCTCTGTTCACTGTGCACAATACATGTACTGTAATGCATTGTTTTGTCACAATACGCCGCTGCTTGTTGGACAAAGTAGCTTGTTTATTAGAAAAGCTGCACTATCCTGATAACAGTTGAGTGACTTGTCACACTATTGAAAAATGTAGTTAATTTGATAGTTATTTATTCTCCAAGACTGGTGGTCACTTTGTGTTCATCACCTTTTGTTCATCTATTGAACAAAATTACACAATGATTCTAAAAACATCTTGCACTGGTTGAAGGAGATTTAGAAAATCAGGCCATATCAATTTAAAGGCAAACTTAAGTAAATTAACTATACAAGTCTTTCTGCAGCGTTGTTAGTATCATGTAGTTTCAGTTGTCAAGTAGTTATACAGTTGAGGTCAAACGTTTACATTCCCCTTTCAGAATCTGCAAAATACTAATTATTTTACTAAAATAAGAAGGATCATACAAAATGCATGTTATTGTTTATTTAGTACTGACCTTAATAAGACATTTCCCATGAAAGATGTTTACATATAGCCCACAAGAGAAAAGTTCTAGTTGAATTTATAAAAACGAGCCCGTTCAAAAGGTTACATCCCCTTGATTCTTAATACTGTGTTGTGACCTGAATGATCCAGTTTATTTTTTGTTTAGTGATAGTTGTTCATGAGTCGCTTGTTTGTCCTGAACATTAAAACTGCCTGCTGTTCTTCAGAAAAATCCTTCGGGTCCCACAAATTATTTGTTTTTTCAGCATTTTTGTGTATTTGAACCCTTTTTAACAATTACTGTATGATTTTGAGAAGTGCTCACTGATGCTCCAGATGGAAAAAACATGCAATAAGAGCTGGCGGTGAAAACTTTTGAACAGAATCGAAATTTATTTGTCTTATTTTCCCTAAATATCATAGCTTTTCATTTAGTACTGCCCTTCAGAGGCTGCAGAAGATAGTTACATGTTTCCCAGAAGTCAAAATAAGTTAATTCTACCCTGATTTACAAATTCAAAAAGTTTTCACCCTCCGGCTCTTAATGCATAGTCTTTCCTTCTGGTGGATCAGTGAGTGTCTGAACCTTCTGTAATAGTTGCATATGAGTCCCTCTGTGCAAAAAGATGGATCGCAAAATCATACATTCATTGTTAGAAAGGGTTCAAATACACAAAAATGCTGGAAAACCAAATAATTTGTGAGACCCGAAGGATTTTTCCGAAGAACAGCAGGCATTTTACCTGTTCAGGACAAACAAGGGACTTATGAACAACTATCACTAAACAAAACAAAACACAACTATGGTACATTCACGTAACAACTTTTTAAGAATCAACAATATGTAAACTTTTGAACGGGCTCATTTTTATGTGAAACATCTTACTCAGGTCAGTACTAAAAAATACTATACTATATGTATGTATATATATCACTAAAATAACACAAAATAGGAGTGTGTTTAATGGCAGGTAAGCTTTTGTTTTGGTATCACATCAAATTTTATTACTACTGGTACTGACAGCTGAAAATTAAATTTTGTGGAAACCCTAATATGTTGCATGTAATCACCTTTTGGGCAGATATCAGTGCAGGGGATGCACATCTTGATCCTGTTCTCCTCCACCTCCATCTTGTTGCTGGGACAGGCTCTGACACAGGAGCTGTGGTCCACCACAAAGTTATCTGTCACGCCACACACAGAGGCAGAACAAACGGTCAGACGGCGGCATGCCCCTGAACAAACTCTAAGCAATCTCTGAGAAAAAGGCCATTGACATTTTGAAATGGTAGAGAAGAAACATCCATTCTCAGACAAAAACCATTAACACATCCGCACAGATGCAGTGGGGACCGTGACTGTGGTGTGTGTGTGTGTGTGTGTGTGTGTGTGTGTGTGTGTGTGTGTGTGTGCGTGTGTGTGTGTGTGTGTGTGTGTGTGTGTGTGATGGAAAGAGCCCATTTCCGGCAGTGACTGTGCAGTGTGGCATCCATCACCAGAGAGGAGAGAGGGGATCAGGAAGGGACAGATAAAGGAAGATGGACGTCTCTCTTCACCTCTTACATGTTACGTGAATCTCAGACTCCTACGTGGCACTAGATTTAACATGTGACACCAGAAGAACAAATAATCCTAGGTAAAAACACAGCCCTCACTCTCACAATCCTGACAGCCAAGAGAAACACCAAACCAAACTGGGCATTTCGCTGTCGCCACATTGAATAAAGTAGGCTTGTGTGACTGCGGAGGGCGGTTTGGGTTTTGGGGTGGGTCTCTGAGTACTGCGCAATAACATTCATCATGGACTGAGCACTGGAGTGGGCGTCTGTCAGTGTGCAAACCCTTCATTCTGCAGCAGTGGCGGCCCAGCAAGGGGGAATAATGGCACTCGTGCTCACCTATCATCACTGTTATCACAGCTCTCTTACATTCTTCCGCTGTTACTCTTTTACCGTTCTCTCTCCTTTTTTTTTTTTTTTAAAGAAGTCAGGCCAGTTCACAAGAAACTTAACTGTTTCAATTAAAAATATGATGGGGGGTATGATAGATTACCCCATCGGGTAGGGGTGGGTGATATGACCAAAATTCTTAAAGGAGAAGTCCGGTGTGATATTGACCTAAAGTGTATTGAATCATGATACCGAGTGTGAACGTACCTTGAATATCTCATCTCGGTTTGTGTCCTGCTGTCCGAAATCTGGGGTCAGTTAGCCGATGCTAACAACAGGCTGTCAATGAGAGTCAATAGGGCATCGAAGTAGCCATGTAAATAAATCACTGTTTTATGCCATTTACGAGGCACAAAGTAGCTCCACACTTCATTGGTAGACTTCCAAGGGCCCTGACATTTAAAACGAGACATTGAGAACTCAGAAAAAGCACCGGTAGTTTATTTACGAGAAGATTTATACAGACATTCCCCTTAGTAAAATCACCGGCCGCCGCCATCTTGAATTTAGTCACGATAAGTCGAGTGACGAGCAGGAAGGAACTTATCAGGTTATCAACTTATCAGGTTGTAGTTTCCTTCCTGCTCAACACTCGACTTATCGTGACTAAATTCAAGATGGCGGCGACCTGATTTTTTCTTACAGGAACTGTCTGTATAAATCTTCTCGTAAATAAACTACCGGTGCTTTTTATGAGTTCTCAATCTCTCGTTTTAAATGTCAGGGCCCTTGGAAGTCTACCAATGAAGTGTGGAGCTACTTTGTGCCTCGTAAATGGCATTAAACAGTGATTTATTTACATGGCTACTTCGATGCCCTATTGACTCTCATTGACAGCCTGTTGTTAGCATCGGCTAACTGACCCCAGATTTCGGACAGCAGGACACAAACCGAGATGAGATATTCAAGGTACGTTCACACTCGATATCATGATTCAATACACTTTAGGTCAATATCATACCGGACTTCTCCTTTAAGTCACGATATGAGTAGTTTAATTTCATGGTAACGATATACATCACAATATACTTATTTTTGCTTCAGGTAAGGCCTTTATGATATCAACATTTTTGATACCATAGAAATTTCATAATTCTTGTCACCAGTGTCAATGTCAGCTATTAAATAAGAATAAGAAACTAATTAGATCAGACGAATAAGAAATGCTACACGCTGTATAAAGTAATCAAGTGTATAAAAACACTGCATAATCTTTACTTTGTAAAGTAAATAGATATTTTTTCCTATTAAAGTTACAAAAGTGATTTAGTCAAGAGCAGTGAGAGATTTTCTCTCTTTTGTTGTTTGATTAGCATGAATGACAGACAGTGGGAATATTACTGCTGTCACTTTAAGAGCTACCAGGATCCAATATAGTGTTACATGTGTGTTTTCTTTCTCAGCTGTTTGCTCTCACTTAAGACCTAAATTACTGTTTTTATGAGGATACTTGCAAAGCTGGGCATTTTGACACATACAAGTGAGTGTATTTAACAGTTCAAGGCCTATAAAACAGCAAAAATAACTCTCAGACAGTACATGCATATGGCAAGTTCTCTTTTGCTGCGATAAACTGCGATAGAGACGATAGTCCAAAATTTCTACGAGTGACAAATTTCTACTGGTTAATCATGTCTACTGGTATATCACCCATCCTTACCATCAGGTCTATTCTCATTGTAAAAAGAAACAAAAAAGGAAACTTAACTCTCTGTTTAAAAATGTGTTGCATTGTACAGTATGTATAGTACTATATTTACATACTTTGTCATGGTGCTGATATTGCAAAGCCAATAAAACATGACATTTTAATTATATTTGATATATATTAATGTAGAACGGACACTAAAATATTTAGCTGTGGTTGTAGTTAACCCTTATATTCTGTTTGGGGTCTCAGACAGGAGTTCTGCACTTCTTGAGAAATTAATTTTAATTACTTTCCCAGATGTTCATGATATTTATAGAGTAATTTCTAGCCTTCTAGTCAATTAAATATTTTAGGGTCTTGTTCATTTGCATAACCTGGAAATTACATTTTTAAATTCTCTGATATTACCAGGTTATCTATGACTGTGGGAATTCTGTGCTGGCAATTTAATAGCTCAGACAATTTAATAGCTCAAGAAATATACTGATCACTGAAGTATCATGTTGACAATTTATGACATTTCTGATTAAAAACAATATTTTATAATACACTTAAATTCATAAGGTTTTAATATATGTGACCTTGGACCACAAAACCAGTCATAAGTAGCACAGGTATATTTGTAGCAATAGCCAACAATACATTCTATGGGTCAAAATGGTACATTTTTCTTTTTATGCCAAAAATCATTAAGATATTAAGTAAAGATCATGTTCCATGAAGATATTTTGTAAATTTCCTACTGTAAATATATCAAAACTTAATTTTTTATTAGTAATATGCATTGCTAAAAACTTCATTTGGACAGCTTTAAAGGTGATTTTCTCAATATTTCGATTTTTTGGCACCCTTACATTACAGATTTTGAAATAGTTGGATCTCATCCAAATGTTGTCCTATCCTAACAAACCTTACATCCACGAAAAGCTTATTTATTCAGTTTATTCAACATTGTATAAATCTCAATTTCAAAAAATTGACCCTTATGACTGGTTTTGTGGTCCAGGGTCACATGTTTTAAAACGTAGTTTATTCCCGTGAAGACAAAGTCTTCAGTGTCACATGATCCTTCAGAAATCATATTAATAGGCTGGTTTGATTATTAAGAACCATTTCTTTTGAAAACAGTTTTGCTGCTTAGTATTTCTGTGAAAACTGGGATACTTTTTTGCTTTTGTTGGGGACAAACTCAGCTGAAAAAGACAAAATATTTGATCCAAGTCACATTTCTGTAAATTACATGACTGGGGGGAAAAAAGGATGCATCATCTTATTATAGCTCTCTAAAAAGATTTAATTAGGTTAGAGTAACTTAATAAAATAAAGTAAATTTTGTTTAATTTTTACACAAATATTATTGGTTTCTGAGAATTAAAAATAAACATAATTCTCAACAGAACATGAGGGTTAACTTAATGTAGTTTTAATGCATATTTTAATATTTTCGCATTAATTATTTTGAGATCAAACAATAATTTGTGGACCCCCTGCAGTACCGCCACAAATACTCTGTTGAAGACCACTGACATGCATATACTCTTTCTTCTTCTTTCCTTCTTTCTTTGTTCCTCCCTCAAGTCAATGGGGAAACCAGAGGTCAAGAATCTGAGTGAGATTTAGCAGACAGTCTCACTCCTGGGGCTCTACATGCGTCCCGCACCACATCAGGGGCTCAGAGGAGCGCGAGGACTCAGGTGCAGCCGATCCGCCTCATTTGCATTCAATCTGAAACATGCTTACATTCCCGAATGTGAACGTGCCTCGACGTGGCACCTGATATCCATTTATGTGAGTGAAAGGTCCGGCTTGAAGTGTACGTGTAAGCATACACATGTTTGTATTCGTTTTCTTTGTCTGTCTTACGTGGGCACTTTTTGACGCAGAATGCTCCATATGTGTATTTGGCCCGCGGGTTGTGCTCCAGCTGGAACGTGGTGGGGTTGTAGACGAAGGGCTGCGGGCATTGCGTCACACATGCGCCACTGTCGTTGAAATTAGTGCAGGCCTGGACACAAAGAAACAAGGTTATTGACAAAAATACACATTTATTTAATAAAACAGCTGACAAAGTGGACATTATGCAATAGAATAATGTCAAAATTGCTCTACTAATCAGCTTCAACCCACAAAAGGTATTTCAACCAATAAAGCAATATAAAGTAGCAATGCTACTAGTAAATGATTCAAACAGACTTACAAAAGATAAAAAGCTCTTTGCTTTATAAATCAGACTTCAGAAACATGTGAGAACTGTTTTTTGCTGTAGAGTTGCTGAGATGTAAAAAAAAAAAAATTAAAGCCATTGATCCAAATCCCAATGCATGCCATGAAAATGCGTTTCCAATTAAAAGGGAACAATTGAGAAGTACAATATCAATGATTACAGCTGAGGATAACTAATTAAAAAACCGGAGAGGTGCGATAAATCGCTTTCTCCGAGGGCCGGAGGAGCGAGGAGCAGTTGGAGACGGTCGGGATCTGCCCAGGCAGCAACGTAACAAAAGAGCTACAGAGGTGTAGCCCCCATTCTCATTCACAGCAAGGCATTGTGGGAGGAAATGAGATTTTAATGGTATCTCCAGTGCAAAGAACATTTCCTATAGGGAGATTTCTGGTCAAAAGCGAGTCATCTGTAGGCAACATGGATCTCTTTTGGAGGAGTGAATATCACGGCTGAACAAAAACTCAAAGATAAGGTTAGGGGAGCTGGAATGGGTCTGCCACTGTTACTGAAACACGTCTACAATTGCAGGTTTAAGGGACGGCTGATAAAGCCACAGATGACTGACAGACTCTATGTGTGTGTCTGTGTGTTTGGAGAAAAAGTTATTACATACTGAGACATCTGTAAGAGCGTTGTGTGTGAGAATATTGACACTGGATGTAAAGTTAGGCCTTGTACAGCCACTTGACTAGTAGAAACTTATATTTTTTTAGTTTTTAGAAAAATAAAATGTAACAATAAAAACAATAAAAAATAGCTAACATTTTGCAATGTTTTCATGCTTTTACAAATATAAGTTGTGACACTGACCATGTTTAACTCATTTCTACAAAAGATCAGATGTTTTTGCTTCCTTTGAAGCTCAAGATGCTCTTTGGATCATCTTTAATTATGTTAGAGAACATGATAACCAGGTTTAATAAAATTGTGTGAAGTTAATGCAGATTAAGTGCTGCTGACATTAAAGCAAACCAAATACCAAACACTGAGACATTCTGAAATTCATGTTATGTTTTCAGTTAAATTTTTCACTCAGATTGTGATGCTCTCTGATCATATAATTTGTAATGAAAAATAAAATAAAATCAAACATTCTGAAATTTATGTTAGTTTCTGAATTTAACTTGGTAACACTCAAAAAGGTACAGAAGCCTGTTTTCGCCACTGAATAAAAAATAATAAAAAGGTTATTGTGACTTTTTATTACACAATTCTGACTTTATAACTCACAGTAGCGACTTTATATCACTATAAATCATATCATATATCATATAAATTATATCATATACTCAGAATTGCCTGATATAAAGTCGCAATTCCGAGAAAAAAAATCTGAATTGCGTGATATAAAGTCGCTACTGTGAGTTATAAAGTCAGAATTGTGTGATATAAACTCACAATTGCGAGAAATAAAGTCAGAATTGTAAGAAACTTGCAATTCCGACTTATTTTTCTCACAAATGCGAGTTTATATCTCGCAATTCTTACCTTTTTCTCACTATTCTGACTTTTTTCTCAAAATTGGAGATATAAACTTGCAATTGCGAGTTATAAAATACAATTTTGAGGGGAAGAAAGACTAATACACTCTTAAAATTAAGAACTTATATCTCACCCGCAATTGCATGTTATACATTTAGAGTTATGAGATAAAAACTTACAATTCTGAGAAAAAAGTTACAATTGTGACTTTATTTCTTAGAATTGTGAGTTTATTTCTTAAAATTCTGAGTTTATTTCTTAGAATTGTGAATTTATATCACAACTCTAAGGGAAAAAAAGTCAGAATTGTAAGTTTGTATCACACAATTACGACAAAAATATCAGAATTGTGGGCTATAAAGCTGCAAGTAACTTTTAAAAAAATATATTTATTTTTTAGTATTTATTAATCTTTGTTAACCTTAGTTAATTAACTAACAAAGAACAATTGTTGTTTTTTTAATGTTAGTTCACATCCAATAAATACAATTATTATTAATAATTATATTTTAGTAAATGTTAAAGTTAACATTAACAAAGATCAATAGTTATCTCATTTTGTCTATTGTGGTTAACTAATGTTAACAAATGGAGCCTAATTATAAGTGTTACCTGTAACTTTTTACTTAAATTATGATGCCAGAATTTCAACACATTTTCCATTTTAAAATTACACAGTTTTCCAGACTCAAATGTCCAAACCTTTGAGATTTTTTTAGACCATATTTAACACAGCATAATTTTCAGCTTTATATTTAGTGTATAGTAAAGTCATCTGTAAATATTTTTATTTTCTCAGGGGTTTTTTCACTGACTTTTTTGAAGTGACAACAAACAGAGACCCTAAAATAGTAATAATAATAAAAATAAATAAAAAATACAAACTTTTGCATGCACACAAGAAACTTTTTTTGTGCCCTTGAGAATTTCTAGATTATTTTAGCCTATTTCCTTTGTGGATCACTGTCATCTTATAACGAATAAAAAGAGAGCTTGGATGCACAAACGTTATTAGAGATCTACTTGCTCAAAATTTGGCTTTTCTTATTGTAGCACCTCTAATATCAAGGCCTAAAGTCTAATTTAATATATCCTCTGTGGTGATGAAGAAACCATGACATGAAATGGTCCAAAAATGGGCATAATACAGCTGTGCACATGGTTCAATTTGCCAAGTTCAAGGGTCTATAAAACGGCTGGTACTGTAAAAAGTGTTCAAAATTTGGCTTTTGTTAGAGCAGTATGTCAAATAATGTCTAATGAAAGAAACAGCATTAAAATAGAAACATGCAAATTTGCTAGTGGATTCAAAGTAGACTTTGAAACCCCACTTTATATTTGACTATGACAAATACACAAGGACACAGTTTGTGGACAGAGGAATTTTCATCCTGCTGTCACCATATAGAACAAACTGAAGTCATGTAAACAGTGACACAAAGCAAAAGCATCGACTAGTGGCAGAACTAAATGACTACACATTCCCTAAGTGTGTGTGTGTGTGTGTATGTTGCTGAAAACATACGAAGCAGTCTGTGTCCTTTGGTCCCGAACAGCCTCCAGCACACTCGCGATGACAGCAGTCACTGACGTACGGTCCAAAACAGCGGCCATCACACTGCTCGGCACACACCGTCTTCGTCACTGAGAAAGAAACAGAGATAAAGAAAAGTGTCAGTGAAATATGCATTTCTGATGATAATTTGCATTTGTGATGATTTCTTTAACCATAACGCCTCATCGTACCACACAGCTGTCTGGATGCCAGTAAGAGTCATACTGTGAGTAAACAGAGCTCTAACCAGGGAAAACATGTGGGGATGTGTGGTCTCTTAACTGCAGAGTGATGGTGATCACAGAAGCAGCACTGCTTTCCTATTTCTGCTAGTGATCCTCACAGTAATGAATATAGACATTCACAGTAATTCCTACCATATGGCACGCAGAATACATCTCAAGTGTAGCTGCTGAATGAGCTTGGGGAGCTTTCTGAAATAAGGCCAGAAATATCCTTTATGAACCGTAAGGATGCAAGTGCAGACAAGAAAGCTTGGCTAACGTAGTGTAGCTCTTCGTACATTGCCAGGACTGTTTAAAACAGTTGTACTGCCTAATACTTTTTTTCAGGATTCTTTGATAAACAGTAAATTCAAAAGTACAGAACTTAAATATTTCGTAACATTATCAATTTTTATCAAATTTAAGGCATCCTTGCTAAATAAGTGTGTTAGCTTGTTTGAAATAAATAAAGTTAGGGCTGTCACGATTCATCAATTCAATTAGAGTACTCAATTTTAAAAAATCCTGGACTGCATTTTGCCCATGTTGAGTAACCGGCAAAATACCAGAAATAACACATTCCTTGGACGAGAATCCATGAAATGCATTATAAAGTGATTTCATGATTTGTCATCAATTGGCCATATTGGTGGCACTGAACGTAAACAATGGCACTGAACTGAATGAAATTTCCATATTTTGATGATTATTGCTGCTGAAAATGGACAATTATTGTCATGTTTTGGACTGTACTAATCGGTCAGAACAGGAAAAACATTTGAAGTACTATAAACTGACAAAAGTTATAACAAATCAAGAAGAAGACTGCAAAAAATTATCTGAGGAACTAAAGCCGCTTATAGTTGACCAAACTAAACCAGGATTTCCAGGCCAAGAATCCTGACAATATTCATTTTTGTTCGTATAATTTCCAGTCAGGTAGATAAAGTATCATGCACATTCAAAGTATTGAGTAGTACATTAACCATGCAATCCATGCTATTGTTTATATCCAAGCATTGCAAATATGGCTGGGCATCCGGGTAACTGACCAAATCGTGATGTAAGCGCAAACCCTCTATTAGACTGTTTTCCAAGGCTGATATATTAAACACGTTCAAAAATCATAATGAAGCATAATGCTATTGTGAATTAAAAAATGCTACGATTGCATGCGTGTAGGTTAGGTACGTGCATGTCAGAGCATCTCCGTTCACAGTAAATGCTGCTCCACACAAACAGTTATCATTTACATGTGTGGAGCATCTCAAACTCCATCTCTGCATATTGCTGTGAGTTTGGCTTTATTACAACCTTCATCTGGTTACACAACATATGCCGTTTCATCAGATTCGTAAGGTAAATAATTTTTAAACCAACGCAAACACAGGAGAATACATCAATATCTTTCTAAACATGCTAACTGTTCAATGCGACTTTAAAATAAAAGTTACAAATTACAGTGGTTGTTGCATTTCTGTTGTAAATATATAGGCCAACTTAACGATTTATAGGACACTTGTTTTAAATGTTGTTTAGATTAAATAAAACAATGGATTAGACTGCAAATTAAAGTGTAAAAACAGCCGTGAGGTGCCCTATGCAGTCATTTGTTATAATGCGTAATGTTGGATAGCTCTATTGTTTATAATACATTATGTATTTTGACAGTTTTGTTCAATAAACCATACAGTATGATTACATTTGATACTTTATTTAAAATAAGTATTATTGCCTCTTTGCTATTATATATGGATTTTAAGTCATTTTAAAAACTATTGTTCGCTTAGGTCTATTTTTATTAGAGCTGCAAAACGATTAGTCGCGATTAATCGATTCAAAATAAAAGTTTATGTTTACATACTATATGTGTGTGTACTGTGCATATTTATTATGTACATAGAAATACACACACATACATGTATATATTAAGGAAAAATATCTTAGATTTACATGTAAAGTATTTATATTTATAAATAATATAAATTATATACAAGTGTCTACATACAAATACATATTTTTTTTTAAATATATACATATGTGTGTATTTATATATACATAAATAAATAATATACACAGTACACACACATATAGTATGTAAACATAAACTTTTATTTTGAATCGATTAATCGTGACTTTAAACTCAGTAACGGTTGCCACTGTAGTGGTTACGTGATGAATAGTGCTTTCGGAATGCAACAATGTACAAAATCACATTTGCACAGCTTTTCCTTATTCAAACCCTACAAAGACTGTCATTTATCTATCAGCCCCTGCATGAATGTGAGGGTGTGTTGTTACTCGCACGGTGGTTGTAAAATGCTGTAATTGGATTTCCACAGCAGCATTTGTATGTGCACGCTTGCTCGGGCTGACTGCACGCCACACAGCCTCTTACAAGTGCGTGTTAATTCTTTATTAAGAGTTCGTAAGACTCTCTAAGTGTGAGAGAATGGAGAGTACACGGATATGGGTATGTTAACAAAAATGTCAAGCTGTGACAGCAGTATTCTGCTGGGGAACATGCTATACTTCATCTAAAACTACTAAAACATTTTAGTATACTTATTATACATACAATTTTTATGATCTCATGCTAACTGAATATTTATATTTTAAAATATTCATGCAATATGCACTAATTACTAAAACATACTGTACTATTACTTTCAGAACATGTCCAAAAAGAGCATTTATTTAAACTAAGCTGTGAACTTCTGCAACATTACATGAATAAATTATCACATGGCCATCCGCATTTACACATCAGTGATGCCTGCTGGGTGATCAGAAACATGAGCCACCCAGTCACGATGAAAGTCAGACAGATACAACTTTTTTATTTGTTAAGGATCAGAGGGAACGGTAAATGGCCATTAAAAACTAAAAATTATTACTGTTTTAAGAGAACATAACTAAATCTATTAGGGGATCTATTAATAGATTTATTGTCCCCTGAAAATTACTCAACATACAGCCATTATTGTCAAAATAGCTGCCAACAAAAGTGAGTACACCCTAAGTGAACTTGTCCAAAGTGACAATATATTGCGTTAGCACCGTGAAATGTTATATGGAACTGCCTTAATCATCCTGGGGATGGAATTGCCCAGAGCTGCACAGGTTGTTGCTGGGATCCTCTTCCACTCCTCACGGACCTGCTCGACATTAGACACATGATGCTTCTCCACCTTATGCTTGAGGATGCCCCACAGGTGCTTAATAGGGTTCAGGTCTGGAGACATACTTGGCCACCCTATCACCTTCACCTTCAGCTTCCTCAGCAAGGCAGTTGTCATCTTAGTGATGTTGGAAAACTGCCGTTCTGCCTAGTTTCTGGAGGGAAGGCATCATGTTCTGTTTCAGAATGTACAGTACATAATGGAATCCATGTTTCCCTCAATGAACTGCAGCTCCCCAGCTTCCCAGTACCAGCAGCACTCATGCAGCCCCAGACCATGATGCTACCACCACCATGCTTGACTGTAGGCAAGACACAGTTTTCTTGGAACTCCTCACCAGGGCATCGCCACACATGCTGGACACCATCTGAGCCAAACAAGTTTATCTCATAGTCTCATCAGACAACAGGGCATGGTTCCAGTAATTCATGCTCTCGGACAGGTTGTCTTCAGCAAACTGTTTGCGGGCTTTCTTGTGAGCCAGCTTCAGATGAGGCTTCCTTCTAGGACGACGCCTATGCAAACCGGCTTGTTGCAGTGTGCAGCGTATGGTCTGAGCACTGACAAGCAGACCTTCTACTTCTGCAACCTTTAAAAGCAATGCTGGCAGCACTCATGCATCTGCTTTTTGAAGCCAGGTTCTGCACCTGACGCACAGAACGAGTGCTCAACTTCGTTGATCAACACTTGCAAGGTCTGTTACGAATGGAATCCATCTTGGAAAACCACTGTATGACCCTGACCACTGTAGTGTAACTCAGTTTCAGGGTGTTACTGAACCTCTAATAGTCTTTGTGGAGAGCAACAATTCTAATCCTCAGAGAGTTCTTTGCTATGAGATGCCATCTTGAACATCCAGTGGTCAGTATGAGAGAATTGTAATTAAAGCACCTAATTTTAACTGCTCTAATACAAGATACAACTTTGTATGGTCCTGTCAGGCAGACAAAAACATATGTGGCTTTGCATGGTTAAACGACATACTGCTGTTACCACTTAGGGTGTACTCACTTTTGTTGCTAGCTATTTTGACAATAATGACTGTATGTTGAGTTATTTTCAGAGGAAAGTAAATCTATACTGCTATACAAGCTGCACATTGACTACTCTAAAATATATCCAAGTTTCATTTCTATAGTATTGTCCCTTGAGAAGATATACTAAAATGGTTGCTGAATTGTGAGGGGTGTACTCACTTTTGTGAGATACTGTACGTTTCTATAACATTTAAACTAATACATTGATAGAAAAGGTCATCAGCGTATTAACATACACAAGTGTTCCTCGCCATTATGGCCTCCCTTTAAGACCTAAATAATATAGACTGTAATTCTATGCAAAGGCACATATTTAATACACTATGAGAGGCAAGGGTATAAAAGTTTTCAATGGATGTGAACTGGCCTTCCTCTGAGATACCACTTTACCACTGCCATTATGGCAGTGCAAGCCATTACTGCATACACATCAAATGGCCTGTTTTACGAAAACAAAAGAGATCGCACTGAACTAAAGGCCCACGCAGAAGAGCGATGATATGTTGATTCATTCGCCATAAAACACGCTTTTTAAAATACATCCAGCTCTGGCAATTATACACCATCAATCTGATAAAGTACACAGAAGAATATAAAGCACAGAATATTTAGCCTCTGAGAGTTTCATTAGCAGCTCAACAGCCGTGTTTTATGACGCAGACACATTTTAGGTCAAGAAGTGCCGCTCTTGTTTAGATGTAATCCCTGTTTAGCAATGCACAAATTGATTCTAAATCTAATTATGCTTTAAAAACATTATTTGAATACACTAGATTGAAATATTTACTCAGTATCCACTGGGTTGAGAAGAAATACAGATTTAAGTTTGGAAAAAATAACTGGAAAGCTATGGCAAAAATCCGACGAGAATGTTTAACGCTCTCAACTTACTAAATAGCTTCATTAGTGTGAGATGGAACTCGAATCCATTTCACAGTCGCACAGTTCTCCAATTACTTCGTCCTTATCGTTTCGACAATTAAGACTACTCAAGCTAGGCGACTGGTGGCGAGGCAAGCTGCGGATTTAACCGTCGTGATGAGAAGAAAGGTGAGGACGGCGAGACGAGGGGAGAGGAGAGGGAACAGGCTTATCTGGTGCAGTGCGGTGACATGTAGTGTCTTTGTGGAGGCAGTGCAAAGGTTTGCTTATGACTATCTAAATGAGATCAGAATATACCAGACAGAAAAAGAAAGAGAGAACAGGCTCTGCTCCAAAACTTATGTCGGCAACATTTTTACTTGACAGAGCTAGCATATGAAGTGCAAGAAATGTTGATTTCTTGTATATTCAATACTGTTGAGATCTCTTACGTATGGAAGCAATTTCCACCACTGAATAAAAAATAAAAAAAGGTAATTGTGACTTTTTATATTACAAGTTATCCAATTTGTTCATTAGTGTGGTCATTGGCAATCCGGGGCTTTGTAATGACAAGGAAGTAACCTCACAATCCTTATCTGTGTCTAAGGTGTCGAAATGTGTGTAGAGTTTTACAAATCACTGTGCGTAATGTTTTGCAAAAAGAGTGAAGCAGACATTGTGTGTAATGTTATGCAAATCTGTGGCAGTGTTTTGCTCCTTGAAGTAGAATTTCGCAAATTGTGTGGAATTTTTTATTTTAGAGTGTAAACAATCGTAAAAAACTGTAAAAAACAAAACAAAAAAAACATTTATTATTACCATTAGTGTTAAAACACTTGTGCTGCTTTATTTTTATTTATTTATTTATTTTTTTGAAGAATTTTGTTTGCAATAATGTAAAAATCACTTTTTTTTTCAATTTAAGTTTTAAAAATTTTTGAACTGAACGGTATATAATTATTTCAACAACTAAAACTTAATAAAGAGTTTGGTTATTACCCACCTTTTTTTTCTTATGAACATACTGGTTTGTAGTGCAAACAATTTTACCGTGTACTGCACATTGTTCTTCATCTTATTTCCCTATAGAGGCTAATGAACCGGAAGTCTCACCCATAAGCTTACTTCTGCGTTGAAGAAAAAGCAAGATCTATTATATTACTATTTAATACGGTGTGTTGTGATCCACGTTTATACTGCAACAAGCTAATGCAAAACTCTATTAAAATCAGCTGTGAGCAGAATCTCCTGTGCACTTTGTTATTTGTACAATGCACAGTTTAGAATTGCCATTTCAAATCGGTTACTTATATGGTTTCATTTTAGTTAGTATGCTTGCTAGATTTAGAACACATGCAGCCACAGAAAGACAGAAGCGCCTGTTCAAATAAATGGTTTCTCCATATCAATAACAGATTTTCTCTCAGAGGTTGTGAAGATGGAATGAAAACAAAACTGAGCAAGAAGAATGAGAGTATGTTGATACCCAGATGGAGGGACAGAGTGAAATGACAAGTACATCTGCAGAAAAGGAAGCAGGGAGGACATTTGATCAATTAGGGTGTATTTAAGAAGGGGGAAGTCTCATATTCTCCTACTTGACCCGCCATACCATTTTACTATATGGAGAAGTCTATAAAAATGAATGTCCATTACATGAATAAATGGTGATATCACCAGGGCAGTACAAATTTCAGGTATGTGATAGTTTTCCTGCCATTCCAGAAAGTGAAATTGCTCTGCTCTGCTCATCTGTGTGATGAAACTGTCGTGAATACAGATACATGCTCTTATAGAAATACTATTAGCAGGTCCAGACAGAATCACCAGAATTTCTGTACTTGAAACATGCAGAAAATCTAAATATATATATATATATATATATATATATATATATATATATATATATATATATATATATATATATATATATATAAAATATTTAGGTATTTTTTCCACCTTGTCTATCAATTTACAGTTTAAGTCAAAATTTCGCAGAATCTGCAAAATGTTAATTTTGGACCAAAATAAGAGGGATCATTCAAAATGGATGTTATTTTTTTTATTTAGTACTGACCTGATACAATATTTCACAAAAAAACACATTTACATATAGTCCACAAGAGAAAATAATAGTTGAATTTATAAAAAATGACCCCGTTCAAAAGTTTACATACACTTGATTCTTAATACTGTGTTGTAACCTGAATGACCCACAGATGTTTTTTTTTTTTTTTTTTTTTTTTTTTTTTCATGTGTTCATGAGACCCTTGTTTGTCCTGAACAGTGAAACTGACCGCTGTTCTTCAGAAAAGTCTTTCAGGTCCCCTGGTTCTTTGGATTTTCAGCATTTGTGTGCATAAGGAACCTTTCCAACAGTGAGTGTATGATTTTGAGATCCATCTTTTCACACTGAGCACAACTGAGGGACTCATATGCAACTATTACAGAAGGCTCAAATGTTCACTGATAATCCAGAAGGAAAAGCATTGCATTAAGAGCTTGTGAATAGAATGAGGATGTGTACATTTTTCTTATTTTGCCCAAATATCATATTTTCTTCATTTAGTACTGCTTCTTCAAAAGCTACAGGAGATACTTACACGTTCCCCAGAAGACACAATAAGTTCAATTCGAATTCTAAAAGTTTTCACCACCTGGTTTTAATCCATCGTTTTTCCTTCTGAAGCATCTCAAAATCATACAGTCTTTGTTGGAAAGGGTTCAAATACACAAAAAAGCTGAAAAACCAAAGAATTTGTGAGTCCTGAAGGATTTTTTTTGAAGAACTGTTCAGGACAAACAAGGAACTCTTGAACAACTATCACAAAAAAAACACTTGTGGATCATTCAGGTGACAACACAGTATTAAGAATCAAATGTGCGTAACTTTTGGGTAATTTTTATAAATTCAACTATTATTTTTTTCTATTATGTAAACTGTTTTTTATGTGAAATAGGTAAAATAACTTAAATATTATAAATAAATATTTATTTTGCAGATTCTGCAAGGTGTATGTATTCTTTTGACTTCAACTGTATATGGAAAAAACACTATCAGATACAAAAATATATGTTATTTATTATAAACACTAAATTTAAGTGACCACAGGATGGTTTCAAACTCATTTTTAGCTCCATATGAATTGTATATAAATATGGGAATGTCTATAACTTTGTCAATGTAAGGTATTAAAATTCTGTAGAAAATTTTCTGCAGAAATTATCATATTATTTGTGTGCCTTCCTATCAGCTTTCCATCTCTTCCAGCTCATGCTAATGACACAAGAGGACTGTAATGCACACTAACTGCCATGAGTTTTTTTCCAACATGAAAAAAAAAAAAAATTCAACAGAGAAAAATCCAGTACAAGTTGAGTGTTTTGTCCTTAAAAAGAGATCCTTACAGGTGCATTAGCAAGCGTTTTCGAGGCAAGGGTAATGACGTTTTTGAGTAGTCTGACTTAATATTTGACTGTATTATACGAGCATGTCGGGGGAAATCAGAGTTATGGTGTGTTGTGATCAAGCTTTGAGAGGAAGCCTGTATAGAGAGAAAGATGTAGGATCTGGCTAGGTGTAAGAGTTTTGAGGGAACTGAAGTAATTAATCAGTTTTGAGTGCAGCTGGTTTCTGCGGCTACATGAGAGGAAAGGGAGCGTCAGGCTGCCCGTCTCTCTTCAATTATCCTCCACTGGGAGGCCAGCGGCGTGCCACGGCCTGCTGGAGGTGCCGTACCAAACCTGTGGAGCAAGCTGGAGAACTCTCACAGAGTGGAACGACTCTTCACCTTACTCTGGCGGCTGCCTCTGCAGAGTCTAGATATTATATTCATGAGTAAAAGTTACTTCTGAGAATTTTTTTCCTCATCCTGGTTGATAAGGTATGCTATGCATATTGCATAGTAATATGAAATGTTCAAATTAATAATAAGCCACAGTAGGCTGTTGGTTACAATGATTTTACGGCAGACAGGGGGTGTTCTAGAGCCACGACATGGAGTGCCTAAACCACCCTGAACTGAGGTAAAATCACTGTAATGTTTGGCCTTGAGAGACATAATGCTTTTATAAAGTAGTCTCAACCAATGTTCCCTCTAATTGGTGTTCTTACTGAGCAAAACCTTTCAACTGCAAAAACGTTATACCAAAGGTTACAGTTGTAACTTGTTGTAACTTCAAGGGATTGTTTAGCCAAAAATGAAATTTGTGAGCTTTCTGACCCTGCATAGACAGCAATGGAACTACCATGTTCAAGGCCCTGAAAGGTAGTAAGGACATTGTTAAAATAGTGGTTTAAGCGTAATGTTATAAAGCTTGGAGAATACTTTTTGTGAGCAGAGCAAAACAAAAATAACAACTTTATTCAACAGTTTCTTCTCTTCCATGCCAGTCTTTGACGTGTGTTCATAAAATTAAGGTTGAACAACAGATGGACTACTGGACTATTTCTTCGACGTCCTTACTACCTTTCTGGGCCTTGAACGTGGTAGCTGGGTTAATGTCTATGTAGGTTCAAAAAGCTCTTGGATGTCATCAAAATATTTTAATTTGTGTTCCGATAAACAAAGGTCTTACGGGTTTGGAATGACATGAGCAATTAATGACAGAATATTAATTTTTCGGTGAACTATGCCTTTTAATTGACTGATTTTACCCTTAAACTATTTTTATATAAATTAATACTTGTTAGTGAATCATATTTTTTATTTTTCGCATTGTTAAGTTACTTAAGAAAACATTTTTTACAGTGCTGTGTCATTCTTTACCACAAAACCTAGTAAAAATAAATAAAATATAATAATAATTAAATTCTTTAAAAAAAAAATGCAGAAGAGTTTATTTTTTTTTAGGCTATAATATAATATAATATAATATAATATAATATAATATAATATAATATAATATAATTAATATAATATAATATAATATAATATAATATAATATAATATACAGCAGGGGTGCCCAACCCTGTTCCTGGAGATCTACTATCCTACAAAGTTCAGCTCCAACCCTGAAGAATCACACCTGAACCAGCTAATTAATCTCTAAAGTAGCACTTGTTAATTACAGACAGCTGTATTGGAGCAGGGCTGGAACAAAAATCTGCAGGTAGGTAGATCTCCAGGAGCAGGGTTGAGCAGCCCTGATATACAGCTTTTAATAACACAAACACTTAAACTGTTAAATATATTCAATAAATGTGACCTTGGACCACAAAACCAGTCTTAAGTCGCTGGGGTATATTTGTAGCAATAGCCAAAAATACATTGCATGGTTCAAAATTTTTGATTTTTCTTTTATGCCAAAAATCATTAGGAAATTAAGCAAAGATCATGTTCCATGAAAATTTTTTTGTAAAATTCCTACTGTAAATATATCAAAATGTAATTTTTGATTAGTAAAATGCATTGTTAAGAACTTAATTTGGACAACTTTTAAGGTGATTTTCTCAGTATTTTGATTTTTTTGCACCCTTAGATTCCAGATATTCAAATAGACGTATCTCGGCCAAATATTCTCCTATCCTAACAAACCATACATCAAAAGAAAGCTTATTTATTGAGCTTTCATATGATGTATACACCTCAGTTTTGTAAAATTTAACCTTATGACTGGTTTTGTGGTCCAGGGTCACAAATGTGAAGGTTTGAATTCTATTTCCATCCGTTACATCAAATAAGCAACAGTTTAAAAGCAACAATTAAAGTATTGTGACAACAAATTATTTGGCTGATTTGGTGGACACAGTCGTATAAAGAAGACGCATGAGGCATGAACGCCACAGCTCAGATCATTAGTATGTGTGCTAAGACGTGGGCCATGACTTTTTTGTTTTTTTTTTTTTTTTTGTTTGTTTCATTTTCAAATTGTAAAGTAACTAAAAAAACTCTGATCATCAAAAGGATGGTGGTGTATAAAGCGTATGCACGTGACGTCACCATCAGCTGGAGCGGCTGCAGATCCGCCCACTGAGTGGCAAAAAGACTGAGTGGCAGCATTGGTTTCAGCATGAATGCTGCGACAGAATGAACAAAACAAATCTAAAACTAGAAAGAGCTTTGAGATTGACTGTACAAAAGAATTTGACAAGAAATCTGAAGTATATTTTTACAGACTGCTGAAAGCTACAGAAAAGAGAAGTCAACTGATCGTTGCAATTCAAAGAAACAAATAGTCCCCAGGCAGTGAAACACAGATTTTCAGTTACCATTTCATGTTAATGGGGCAGTCGTGGCCTAATGGTTAGAGAGTCGGACTTGTAACCCGAAGGTTGCAGGTTCTTAGGTGCGGCAGGGATTGTAGGTGGGGGAAGTGAATGTACAACGCTCTCTCCAACCTCAATACCACGACTGAGGTGAGTCCCTTGAGCAAGCACTGAACCCCCAACTGCTCCCTGGGATGCCGCAGCAATAGCAATATGGCTGCCAACTGCTCAGGGTGTGTGTGTTCACTACTGTGTGTGTACACTTGGATGGGTTAAACGCAGAGCACAAATTCCGAGTATGGGAATATGATATCTACATAGAAGGTATATGCCATAGGAAAGGGCAAAAAATCTCCAGAAACGGTTTTACAGGTCCATTTACAATCCTAGGATTTGTCCCTAGAATTAAATGGTTGCCTTATTTGGAAGGTTCGTGAATATTAATGATGAGCTCTGCTCTGATTGGCTGTTTCACAGAGCTGCTCATCTCAATAGCTCGCACATGGAGGAAAATATATATATAATTACGGAGCTCTAGCCGCTTTTAATATGCGGTTTGTTGAAACTGCTGTTTTGAATGTGCGATCATTTTACTCTCACTATTGTGATGCATGTGCACTGTGTTAACGTTATACTGCAGCGGCAGAACTTACCACACAAGTTTAGATGCTGTCAGCGATGATCAGGATGTGTAAATCAATCGCCATCATCAGCGCAGTCATCTCTCCTTACTCTGTTTATGTGGTAAGTGAAATCTTATGTACTGCAATGTAACAGGCTACCGCTAGCATTAAGCTAACCATGTCCCTTCAGTGGCTCGCCTTATTTTACTGATGTACTGACGTTACTGATGATTGGTCTATGCAAATGTTTTTTATGCGTTTATTAACGATCGCGACCATTGCGTAATAGTCTGTGTTATGTTGGAATTTACCTATTTTTCAGTGGTCTTTTGCAAACACCAGAATTATATAAGGAGGAGGAAATGGTGGTGTTTGAGACTCATGGTATGTCATGTCCATGTACTGAACTGTTATTATTCAACTATGCCAAGGTAAATACAGTTTTCCAGTCTATGGCACCTTTAAATGCACTTGCATTTTCTAATACTTTTATACGAAATTGATGTAAACACAGTCAGTTATGTTTTCAGAGCAGGACACAACATCTGATATATCGAAATAGGTCTGTGCATTTGTTTGAATGCAGCCTTTTAAAGTTGCCACTGTCTATACTGTCTTATCGGTAATAATCAAACGGAAATAATGCTGAGGAAAAAAGAAAAAACAATATTGTCTGTAAACTTTTGGATACTTAAAGAACACATATGTTATATAAGTAATTATTTTAAAAAGTAGCCTGCTTATATAATAAAAAAATAAAATTGCACAAAATAAATTTGATATAAAATGTATGTGAAAATTAACCAGGTGCAGTAATATTGAAAACTGAGAATGTGACGAATCGTGATATTTAGTTGATAATAAAAATCGTAATTAAGAAGACCCCCACTTTTAAGATGGCAGTACTAACGTACAGAGATTCCAACTATAAACAAAAAGCATAGAAACGGCAATTTTACATTTTGTTAAAATATCGTGACTCCCAGAATCGAAATCAGATCGGATCGTGAAGTGCCTGAAGATTTCCACACCTATTTTGTACTTACAAAATGAGTTCACCGGTAAATCTGCTTTATTTATTTCCCCGGTGTCAAAATAAGGCACATATAAATGTTTTAAAACATGATTCCTGACTGCGTCAATATCCATAGACCACTGGATATTTGTTAAGTTGTTAGGAACAATATATCGAGTCCAGCAACCTTTGCTTTAAACTGATTATCGTTTGTTTTACTCGCATTTTCCCAACTTCCCTATTAAATCCAGTCATGCTAAAGGCTCTTTTGCTACTCAGTCCGGCTGAGGGGGCTTGTCCCAGCGGGAAAATTCTGTCAATGCATACCCTCTATTGGTTAAAGGTCTGGTCTGGTAACTGAAAGTTACATTGAGAGTTTACATTGTGAATCCATTCATTTTAATACGCAAAATTTGAATGCAAGCCAAGGCTTGTAGAAGTGTCATTTCTCACTGACCCACTTTTTTGACTATTATGAAGTCACTACTGCGTTTCTGACACTTACAGGTCTGACACTGGTCCTCCTTTGGCCCCCAGCAGCGTCCATTACATCCTCTATGACACCTCTGACCTGCAACCAGGAAAGATAAAACATTCAGTCATTGCAAATGAATGCAAAGATTACACATTATTTATTCAAAACAACATTCACACAGTGCCTTTAAAAAGTAAATTCTGATTTCGCAATGACTTTAAAATGTCATTTTGTCAAAAAAGTGTGCATTCTTTTCACATTAGCCATACTGTTATGTCATCATATTGCTCATATACTGTCATAATGTTTCATCACAGTAACCGCAATCTGGATCATTCCGCTTTAGGACAGAACTCTTTTCATCCGCACTGACCCTGTTCTGATGAAATGGGAAAGAGTCGTCGCTGACTGACAGAACAATGTTCTCCCGACTCTCTAGAGCTCTGCCCGAATCCTCCCTGCCCCAGAGGAGACGGCCCGTGTGGCTTTGCTACACTCATCTGCGGCGGCTGTTCTGCCACCCAAGCTTAATTGACTGTTGGGTAATTGCAGTGTGAGCATGGCTGACTGATGGAGTGTTGTCCTCTGTCCCTGTTCCACTTCAGTTAAGAGTAATTACACTAGTGGCTTACTCTTTTCAACTACATGGGCCAGGCACTTTGGCTATCTCGTCTTTTTAAACATCACCTTTTTTTACACTCTCAGTTCTTGATTTCTTTGCGGTTCGCTGTGGACTTTTGTAAAATATGGTGAGAAAGCACTGCTCCATTGCATTTCTAATAGCTTAGCCTAAATGAAAATTCTATCTTCATTTGCTCACCATCATACAATGGAAATTAGATGGTGTTTCACGCTGTATAGCTCCGAAGAGGACCCAAGAGCAACATATAAAAGAAGTAGCTTTTATGCTGCTTTTTTGAGTTTGAAAGCTCCTGGTCATGAGAATGCCATTCAGGTTTGAAACTGAAAGTGAATCATTACAGAAATGCTGAAGGTCTTATTTGGTAGATTTTAATGTTTACATTGACCATCACAATCTGTTTCTCCTTACTGCCCACACCCCTGCTTCTAACCTAATCTGAAGGTTACAGATATTGGAAAAAGTAATTGATAAGCATTGGCTGGAAGGCCAGGATTGCATTTTAATTGGCGAAAGGTGCATTGCTTATTCCCTGTTGTTGTTTTTGAACAGCCAGTGTAAATAAACTCACTAAATAACTAAATAAAATCAATGAGGACAATCCCTCCCCCAAAACACTAAGAGATTATAGTGGATTACAAATTCAACACCCTTGATTTGGAGAGGAGGGAAGCAAAACAGATCAAGCATATTGATTGATTGGATATAACGTGAGCCTGGACACGTTCTCCAAATTATTATTAGGAGCTGTAAAAATGAGCTTTTCTTTCATCTTATTGCCATATGCTGTTTTTTTAAACATGACACACAAAAGGTGAAATTTTGATGAAAATACAATAACAGTTCATAGTGACCAAATAAAAATAGCATGAAATAGTCACATGTACTGCATTATAGTGTTTTTTAAATCCTTTTTTTGGGGCTTGACAGCTCCCTGGCTTCATTGTATGATTAAAAAACAAGTTCAAGGGACAACGTTTTTCCTTTTTGTGTCCAGAAAAACAAAAGCATACAAGTGTGGATTGACACGATTGTGAGGAAATAGTGGCTGAATTTTAATACATCAAATGGAAATCGAAAAGTCCATGGTTACAAAACATTGTTTACCTGTGTAACATTTTTTTTCAGGATTCTTTGATGAATAAAAATAACAATAGTATACTACTTTTTAAAAGCTTGGGCTCAAGAAAATATTTGATGAAATTCATTACATTCTGCAAGGATACAATCGATCAAAAGTGACTGTAAAGACATTATAAAGACAATGTTATAAAATATATTTTTTTTAAATAAATGCTGTTCTTTTGAACCTTGTAGTCATCAAATAATTCGGAAAAAAATGTATCATAGTTTCTACAATTGTTTTCAACATTGATAATTATAATAAAAGGTGCTTGAGAATTAACCAAATTAGTATACTATAATTATTTCTGAAGCATCATGTGATACTGAAGACAGCAGGAATGGCTGCTGACAATTCAGCTTTGCAATCAAAGTAATAAATTACATTTTAAAATATATTAAAATAGAAAAGACATTCTAGACCACAAAAAAAGTCAACATATTTTTACTTTTAAAAACATTTAAAAATCTTTCTGCCCGCTAAACTTTAAACAGTAGTGCATTAAGAAATCCTACCTGATCTCATGACGAAAACGTACCTGTGGGAACTTTTTTGCATAACGCAAAATACATAAGTGCATATTTTGGTTTCCAACAGAAATGAACATTAGTTAAAACAGTGAGCACTAATCGTTGTATCAGTTATCATTACAGCTCCATATATTTCCCTTTCCAGATGTAACAAGCTTGCTCTGTGGCTCAGCTGCCACAGAATTAGATTCAGGAAGCAGAATCAATAGGTACGAATCCCGTGAAAAAACATGACTCACGCTGAAACAGCTGAAAGATGAGAAGTCAAAAAACAAGCTAAAACAGTATGCTTCAGATTGCGTTTTACACCACATTCGCTTTTGTTCATACTATCGGGTAGGTTTAGGTGTAGCGCAGATGATATGTTATTTTAAAATTATTTTGATCAGTACTCACATGAGCTGCTGCTATTGGACGGCACAACCAGATGATCGGAGCGGGCGTTCTTCACTATATCCTGCCAGTGGATGGTATCAGCATGACACAGGAACTTGTTCTGGTCCACGTACACCCCTCCATTCAGAATTTCTGTTAAAACACAGACAGCAACAATAAAACACCACTGACTACTTAATGACTTATGTCAGCGGACACCTCTGAGCATAAAATTTCAACTGAAGGTGACCTCATCACTACCTTATTCTATATGGAAGGAGCTAGGTGAGGCTCCCCGGAGAGCAAAGATAATGTATAAAATAATTTGATTTCTTCACTCAATGACTCTTTTTGACCCTCTGGTGTCAGTACTGGCCTACTTCCCGGGTTAGTCAACCTGGAATCCACAGAAAGACAAGACTGATGCTTTAATGAAACAGTTCACTCAAAAAGGAAAAATCCTACTCTTGTTTCCAAACCTTGAGAAATACAAAGTCATTATTTATGTTTTCTTTGTGCACAAAAAGTGTTCTCGTAGCCTTATAACATTACGATTGAACCACTGATGCCACATGGACTATTTTATTAATGTCCCTACTACTTTTCTGGGCTTTGAACGTTGTAGTTGCATTGCTGTCTATGAAGAGTGAGAAAGCTCTCGGATTTCAACAAAAATATCTTAATTTGTGTTGAGAAGATGAACGAAGATCTTACGGGTTTGGAACGACATGAGGGTGTGTAATTAATGAAAGAAATTTTCATTTTTGGGTGAACTAACCTTTTTAAAAGACCGAAACTATCAATAAATTATGATAACTGCAGTATAAATGTTCACCATACATGATGTGCACTACATACACAAGTCTTTTAAGGACATACAATAAACTTCAAGCTCTTTTGACGTTTGGTAGTGTTTAACAGAGATGCAACAATGTGAATTAGAGTCGAATCTTTTCAATAAATTCATGACACACAAGTCAAAATAAGCAGTTCAAAATAACATTGTCCAAGGTGTGAAACACAAAAACTGAAATTTATAATGTACGATTTGGTGCGCTGCAGTTTCAAGAGTTCTTGTGCATATACAAGCATTTGGAAGTAATACGTTTTAGGAACAGACTGAAACTTTTTTGATGTTTGAAAGTGTTTAAGAGATACAACAACGTGAACGATAGAGATGGGACGATACACCTACCTACCTTCCGATTCAATACTATCATGGGGTGCCGATACAATATGCATTGCGATTTTTTAAAGAATTTCGACCAGTCTGCCGATTCAAATGTTCAACAAAATGAGTAGAACAAATACAAGTGCTATGTTACTTTGCAAACTGGTTTAGTCACGTTTAGTTATGTTTTCCAGGCAAAACAAATTTTACTTTGTTTACCGCAAAGTATATTTTGGTCATCCCATTAAAAATAACATTCAAATTGGATAATTTTAGAGCTTTAAAGTGCTGGAAATAGTTGTTAAACGCTGGAAAGTCATTAGTAGTTTCCCTTCCGTTTCGTTTGTCATTAGATGTTTCTCATATGCATTAGAAAAGGCAGCGCTTATGAGTTGAACAACGCAGTGGTCGCGCCAGTGCGACCGCTCACAAAAATTAGTCCCAGCGGCAGACACAATGGTCGCAAAACGTCTGGAGCCATGAGAGAGCAGATGGTTCGCTTTCAAATCGCTCTCGCAGTACTTTGATGTCATACGCCGATCGTCTGCGCGGTGCTGCCCCCTCTGTTGGAAAAAAGCGGTAACTTCTCCCTACCATCTATTAGGAAAAGTAAAATAATTTAATATAAATCGACTCTGAGGTAAACCAATCGATTTTTATCTATTTATTTATTTTTTAAAGAACTGCGACAGTTAGGTGAATCGATTTTTTCTCTCACCCCTAGTGAACGGTTCTTTCAAATTGGATATTTTCATCAAATTTGTGATGTTTCACAAAGTTTAAATGTGACCCTGGACCACAAAACCAGTCGGGGTACACGAAATTGAAATTGAGATTCATACATTACATAAAAGCACAATAAATACACTTTCCATTGATGTATAAATTGTTAGGATAGGACAATGTTTGGCTGAGACAAAACTAATTGAAAATCTGGAATCTGAGGGTGCAAAAAAATCTAAATATTGAGAAAATGGCATTTAAAGTTGTCCAAATGAAGTTCTTAGCAATGCATATTACCAATCAAAAATTAAGTTTTGATATATTTACAGAAGGAAACTTACAAAATATCTCTCATGGAACATGATTGTTACTTAATATCCTAATAATTTTTGGCATAAAAGAAAAATCAATAATTTTGACCCATACAATGTATTTTTGGCTATTGCTACAAATATACCTGTTCTACTTAAGACTGGTTTTGTGGTCAAGGGTCACAAATGATTAGTTTACAAACCTCAATGACTCAATCTAGTCACAGTTAACAGATTTTTAGTGAACAGTGACTTGTATGATGTATAATAACTCTTATGTTTAGGGCTACTTCTATCATATTTTTAGGGTGCGTTTCCATCCTTATTGGCGTTTGAAAGCTCTAGCCCCCATTCATTATAAAATGAACTTCAAAATTTATCCCTTTATTATCCAAAGAAGAAAACACTAAGTCATACAGGTTCTAAACGACAAGAGGGTGAATAAATAATGACAGAATTTTCATTTTTGGATGAACTACCCCTTTAACAAAGAGGCTAGACAAATTAGACTCTTACTGCTTTTATTAATATCCCTAATCAGTTTTTGTTTTGATTTTCTCTTCATTGTATTTCCCCCACTTTCTCCTGCTCCTCTGAGAGATGTCAACTCCCGGCAGACACGAACAGAGGGAAGGAAATTATTACATTCCCAGACAATGTCAAAATTGGATCCATCCTGGATTTTGAGTGCCGACATTCTGGACAGCAGCGCTAACAGGTTTGTAATTTCATATTTCATCTGCAGGGAGATGCCTCTCAATCCTTTGCCCTAATATGCATCATACTGTCTCACACGGATCACCGGATTTGGAGAGAAATCAATCTGTTGTTCCCCTCCCCGTGCGTTCACGAGCGAGACGTCTCTGTTTGGGCACACCAGACGACAATGAACATTATGATCTTAACGTGTCTGGAGTAATCCTCACTTGCGTGGACAAAAACACTAGAGAGCTTATAACAGATTTGCATTATTTACTGCACTGGATTTCTCTTTCACGGCTACAGGAGATTAGTCGTGTGGCGGAAGAACAGATGAGACGTATTCATAACCACGGGCCATCTGAAACTGATAATAGCCTAACAAAAGCTTGATTAAACTGTACTCCATGGATGATTGGAGACGGTGTTATTGTGTATTTCCCCTCTCTCTACAGGGCATTGAGAAACCTGTCGCTCAATGGATAAATTAATTTTAGTGTTCTCCACATCTGACATGCTGGGAGGGCTGAACGCAAATGTTTTGCGCTATCCTAGAGGCAAGAATCGGAAAAACAAATAAATGCAATGGCAGAACTCAGCAAGGGTCTTCAGATGGCCCAACTGGTTGAAGGAGACTCTCTATACAGACGATTTCTCTCCAGCTTCACTGAACCTTAGCGTATACATCAGATAAAAACACCTGAGGGAAGAGAGAGCCTACAATTGAAGACTACAGAGCCTCAGTCAGCACCCTTTATGTTATTATATCAAAACATTGATCATACGAAAGAAGACTAGAAACTAAAACAGATAATAGCTTTTGTTTACATGCAATCCACCTTATTCTTCAACACAAAAGCATATGTGCGAGACTTCCGGTTCATTAACCTCTATAGGGAAATAACGAGAAGAATAACAACATGCAGTAAATGGTAAAACTGTTTGTACTACAAACCAGTGTGTTCATAATTAAGATCATACATTAAAATATTAAGATAAGACAAACCAATTTGTAATTTAAAGCAGCAAAACGAGCTGTGTTGTACAGCTAAAAATAGCTGGAAGTGGATGAGACCAGAAGCCAGACCCATAACATTTGTAAATGGCCGTGCCTGCTCTTACGAGAAAAATAAGGTTGATAGTCATGAAAAATTGTACACCAGACGTTGTGGGTAAAGCTAGTTGCGTAAATCCATCGAATAATTTAACTTTCTTACTCAAAGATCCATCATTCTCAAAGACAACATTGAAAGCCCTCTACACAGGCTATATTTCCTGTTGTACTTCTCTTGAACTTGGTGTTCAACATTTTTCATTAGCAGAAATTAGGGTCGTGTAGTTTTTTTTTTTTTGTTGTTGCTGTTGGTGAAGTTTTTCTATTTTATCTGTGAACACAAAAATATTATTATAATTTTTTTTTTTACTATTATTATAATAAATACAAATTATTTTATTTTATTTAATTTAATTTTGTCCATAAAGTGACAGTTTTATTTTGGACCCCATTGACATTTGTTGTACAGACAAAAGCATTCTTCAAAATATCTTTTTTTCTTGTGTTCCACAGAAGAAAGTCAGTCATAAACCAAGAGCTTTACAGTAGGGCTACAAACCGATTAGTCACAATTAATATGTGTGTGTGTGTGTGTGTGTGTGTGTGTGTGTGTGTGTGTGTGCGTGTGTGTGTGTGTGTGTGTGTGTGTGTGTGTGTGTGTGCGTGTGTGTGTGTGTGTGTGTGTGTGTGTGTGTGTGTGTGTGTGTGTGTGTGTGTGTGTGTGTGTTTGTGTGTATGTAGACTTATATAATTTATTATATTATATACATATATGAATATGAATATTTTACATATAAATCTAACATAATTTTTGAATTTATAAATCTATTCTTATTGCATGTATTTATGTGTATTTCAATATACATAATATATATACACTGTACACACACATATAGTGTGTAAATATAAACTTTTATTTTAAATCGATTAATCATGACTAATCATTTTGCAGCCCTACTGAACAGTAAAATATTTATAGATTTAAATTTAACATTTCGATTTGATATTTAGATTTTAGATATATGATTATAGGTAATATTTCCATTTTCATTTGACATTTACATTTAATATTTATTTATTAAACCTTACAGCAGAAAAATGAAATTTAAATGATAAATCTGGAAAAACAGGCCACATTATCACCCTAATCTCAGTCTCTCAGCTGGCACAGATTGGCAGGCAAGTTACCTGTATTAAAGGACACACAGCTGGAGGGGCAGGATAGCACACACACAGACAGACACACACACACACACACACACACACACACACACAGACAGACACACACACACACACACACACACACACACACACACACACACACACACACACACACACACACACACACACACACACACACACACACACACACACACACACACACACACACACACACACAGTCTAGATGCCAGCACTGGCACTGAGTTCAGTAAAGCGTTTCTCTCCACAGTCATGACAGCTGGTTTCATTTGAATGACTGTTTGACTTGTTGTTGGGTCGGTAAAAGCTGCAGATTCAATTCTGTCTCAGATGAAGTGAAAACATTAATGTCAGTCATTTGGAAATGCTGTACATGCACACAGACTATCGTTTCTACATATCTGCACATTTAAAACATGGCTGAACTTGGAAACATGTTAGAGTAAAAGAGTCTCTGGCTCGGTTCCAAAACCTGGTGAGCTGCCTTACTGTCTGCTGCCTACATATTTAGCATTATAACTGAAATGGAACATCAAGCGACTAATTGGGAACACAACTCTGTGCATTATAAAAATGAGGAGACTTAACTCGATAATTGACTTCAATCAAATTAGCTGTTGCTAAACTATTGGTATGAGACTAATACACATAAAAAACATACAGCACATACATATTTTAAGCCAATTTTAATCAGAATTAATTCTGTATTTAATGAAATATAGCTATATACGCTATCAGTCAAAAGTTTTTGAACAGTAAGATTTTTAATGTTTTTAAAGAAGTCTCTTTTGCTCACCAAGCCTGCATTTATTTGATCTAAAGTACAGCAAAACACTAACATTTTGAACTATTTTTTACTATTTAAAACAACTGTTTTCTATTTCAATATATTTTAAAATGTCATTTATTCCTGTGATTTCAAAGCAGAATTTTTAGCATCATTATTACAGTCACATGATCCTTCAGAAATCATTCTAATATTCTGATTTGCTGCTCCAAAAACATTTATTATTATGTTGAAAACAGAGTAGATTTTTTTTCAGATTTTTTAAGTTCAAAAAATAGAAATCTTTTGTAACACTATAAATGTCTTTATCATCACTTTTGATCAATTTAAAGCATCCTTGCTAAATAAAATTATTAATTTCTATAACCCCCCCCCCCCCCCTTTTAATGGTAGAGTGAATAATGTTACAAAAGCTGTTTATTTTAGATAAATTTTGATATTTGGATCTTTCTATTCATCAAATAAAAAATGCAGTAATGTATGAGTAATGATCCTGAAAATTTAGGTTTGATCACAGGAATAGATTACATTTTAAAATATATTCAAATGGAAAGCAGTTATTTTAAATAGTAAAAATATTTCAAAATTTTTAAGTTTTTGCTGTACTTTGGATAAACTAAATGCAGGCTTGGTGAGCAAAAGAGACTTCTTTAAAAACATTAAAAATCTCTCAAAAGTAAAAAAGACTTGTAGTGAATATATTTTTTAATAATATAAACGTGAATATAAACTACAATGGAAACACATTCACAGAATAAATTCCTCAATTTGCAAAAAAAAAAAAAAAAACTAATGTGACATGCGTCAACCGATTACATGATTGGATGACTGGACTACCCAGCGCATCAGTCTCATCACGGACCATGTCAAATGTTTTAATAATTCTGAAATGAACGAGTAAAAGTCCATCATCAAAATAATTTTGTATAATTACCTCTAAGAACTCTCTCACACAATTGAGAGATGGACCAGAGCATCATACATCATATTGGCACCAGAGACATAGTATGTAGTACACAACTTGAAGATCAACACTAATCAATCATCTTCTTTAACAATCACAGAGTCCTGCAACACTTTTTTTTTTTAAAAGATTATCAAGTCAATCAGGCATAGATATGGCCGCCTATTCATCACAGAGTGCCAACATCACCCCGGCCTTACGCCAGTCACTGCCAGCAGTCTGGCTCTGTGTGTGGCACAGAGGGACTGAGCCTGGCAGGGCTTATGAGGAATGATATGCCAGACCGTGCCAACTTCCCCTGCCGCCACTGTACAAATAGGTGATCTTCTGCGCCATCCATCAAAGTGAGGCTCTGCACCACACAGCCTAGCCTCTCCAGTCGTGTTACCAAGGAGATGCTGTCTGTGTAAAAAATGAAAGTTGAGCAAACAGCAAGAGGGAACACAGAGGGATTTTTCTTTCCGATGAGTAGAGCAAAAATTGCAAGGAACCCAACACATCAGGAGTTTGTGAGAAAAATAAACACGTAATTGTGGTTTAACCAAAAATGACTGTTCTTTGCACAGTTGAGGGTGATATCTGTCATGCTGACTTTATTCTTTTGTGAGCGTGAGTGCACAGGTTAAGTTCTAAACAAGACCTAAGAGAGAACTGGCAAGACGTTTTATGGATTCTTACATATCTTTCAGCGGAAATTTAAAGATTGTGTGTCCCTCTGTGTCCAATTTAAGAAAAAATTACACAAGTAATTTCTTCCATGTGTCTGGTAGCCTCTTATCACAACTGACCGACACAGAAATGGCTCAGAAGCAGGCAGATAATAGGTAAATAAAAGCATTCTGTGATCTTTTTCATGGTTTATAGAGTCTAGGACTGTCAGAGAGAGGGGTGATTGCTCAGGAAATCTACCTGAAATGTTCTTATTAGCTGACAGATACATTTCAGTGGTACTGGTCAAGTAGTTTTGTGTGTTATTTCACAAAAAAGCCACTTATGGCACCTAACAATATGTTCTACCTTCTGAATTTTGATTTCTTACAGATGATAATGGCTAATCTTCAGAATGAATTAAAACGGTTTACATTGCATTTACATTGCTTTCCCTGGGAATCAAACCCATGGCCTTGGCATTGCTACTGCTTGAGCTACAGGAAGACTTTTAACTAAGCATACTGCTGATGACAACGTGGTGAGGAAAAAATAACACAACATGATATTAACGCTATGATTTTTGAAGAAGAAAAATCTAGAAGGATTATGAATGCTTTAAATAATCCTATAATCACCAATAATGGGATTTGACCCTGCTGCGTGAGCTGAAGATGCAAAGTGAATGAACATCAATAAACTGAAGTGCTTTGTTAGCAGGTTAATTAACTCACTAACATGCTTCCTATGCACATATCAAAATTAATCAGATATACAACATAAACATAATTTTTCAACTTACATCTGCATAAAATGACACAACTACACATATAAACTAAGCTATGTGCTACTCTGAATGTGCAAGTATTTATTAGTTACTTTAAGCAGGCTGCAATTATGTAATCAAAAATCCAGAAAAATATTAATATTGTGAAATATTATTTCAATGTAAAATAAATACGTTTTCTATGTGAATATATTTTAAAATATTTATTATTTATTATCAATGTTGAAAACGGTTTAATGTATGTATATATATATATATATATATATATATATATATATATATATATATTATATTTAGGATTCTGTAATAAAAAGTTTAAAAGAACATTTATTTAAAATATAAATATTTTGCAACAATATAAACTACAGTTTAAATATAATATAAAATATAATAGTAATATTTTTATTCACCAGACTATAATATTGATTACTTGATCAAAAATAGAGTTAAAACAGTAATATTGTGAAATTATTATGATTATATGTCACATGCTCTTTCAGAAATCATTCTAATATGCTGATTTGGTGCTCAAGAAACTTACTATCAATCTTCAAAACAGTTTTTTTGGAAACTGTGATACATTTGTTATAATGAATATTAATGAACTGAAAGCTCAAAATAACATAATTTATTTGAAACAGTAATCTTTTGTAACATTATAAATGTGTTTACTGTCAATTTTGATCAATTTAATGGATCCTTAAAAATAAAAATACAATTTTCTTTCAAAAAGATCTTACTGGCCCCAAACTATTGAAAAATAATATAAAAGCTAAAATGTGTGTACCAATGTGTAAATGTATGATCCATATGTATGATCCATATTTTCACACTGAGGACAACTAGAGGGACTACATGCAACTATTACAGAAGTTTCAAACGCTCACTGATGCTTCAGAAGAAGAAAAAACGTTGCATTAAGAGTCGGGGGTGAAAACTTTTGAATTTGAAGATCAGGGTAAATCTTACTTTTTACTTAATTTGTCTTTTGGGGAACATGTATGTATCTTTTGTAGCTTCTGAAGGGCAGTACTAAATGAAAAAACATATTTAGGCAAAATAAGAAAAAAATACACATTTTCATTATGTTTAAAAATGTACACCCCTAGCTTTTAATGCATTTTTTCCCTTCTGAAGCATCGGTGAGTCTTTGAACCTTCTGTAATAGCTCAAAAATAACTGCATTTATTTGAAATAGTAATCGTGTGTAAAATTATAAATGTATTTACTGTCAGTTTTGATAAATTTAATTGGTCCTTCCTCAATAAAAATATGAATTTCTTTCAAAAAGATCTTACTGGCCTCAAACTATTGAACCATAGTATGAATGCTTAAATGTGTGTACTGCTGCTCACTTACATGCTATTTAGCTATAATAATAAGAAGCTTCAATGATGGGCTTTCCATGAACACCTCAGCCAAGGTCAGAGCACAAGAACCGCTCACATAAATCTAGAGAAACAGGGGTGGCAAACTAGGAATAAAACACAGACAGACTCCATTTGAATTTAATTGCACTTTTATGTATTTAACTACTGACCTGAAAAGAACAACGGCTTTAATTTAACTACATAAAAGCATTTATGAGGAGTTGATGCCGCAGGCGTTCGGTAGAGAGAAAGGGGGAAGGCGCGGACCTGTGCGGGAGTAGTTCAGCAGGCGTTCGTGCCGCGCTGGCTGCGAGCAAATGCACTTTTAACGAGACACTGTTGACATTCAAGCATGAGTGGCCACGGCAGGCAAAGCATCATGGGAGCCCACTGATGGCCCATATGTGATGGGCGCTGACAGAACATGTGTTCTGCTGGTTACATGTGTCTGTTTCGGGTCCTTGGAATTCATCTGAACCAAGGACCCTCTTGTAGTGCTCAATGCATCATTTTTTATTTATTTTTTTGCTCAGGCTGTGGAGGGACAAAGACCAACTCGATAACAACTCTTGAAAAACCAATGACAAAGGCAATAAATAACAGGCAAGAGCTGCATTGAAATAAATCCCTTTCAAATCCAACCAAGGTTGATACAAATAAAAAAGTAAAAAAATGGTGGTGGAAAAAATAGGACACCCTTTCTATCTACAGGAGGGCAATTTTTATTGGCAACTGTTATAAGGGGAATTGTCACAGTGACGGTGTGATATACAAGCAATAAAGAAAGAATTGAAAGTATATTGAACGCTGAGGGGGAAACTGTGTAGTAACAGTGGTTTAAAAGCAATGACAGATGCTCACAATACACTATAACATCTATTTATGAACAGTTACTGCGGAAGCATTTGAACCCTGTCTTATTTGGAGTTGTTTGTTGGGTTACAAGGTGTATCAGGGTTCAAGGCTGGTGGGCTCAATAAATATAGGTGCAGTATATATAAATATATGATGGATGACAGCTTCCGATGGTGGGTTTTACCAACAATCCTCCCTGCCCCTTGACTTCCTCAGGGTGGTAATTGCGTTTAAAGCTGGCTGATTAAATTTTGTTATCCCTCACGCAATTGTTTCCGATGAATCTTTATGAAAAATGACTAAGATTAAAGGCTTATGGAATTATCTAGGGCAGGGAGCATCTGCTTATTTATCTGAGAAAAGAACAGAAAAGGAGTCGCGGTATAAATGAGCGAGGGCAAAGGGTAAGACTCTCTCGTTTCTGGTAACTGAAAAAACCTTTCATGTTACATATCTGGGTCGGGTAGGTGAGCTTGTTGAATTAGAGCAGTTAAATCACTACATGCAGTGGCACACTTGTGGGAATAGATTTCTAAAACACAGGCCTATAGGAAAGGGAACATACAGTAATGGTTTGTCTGCAGATAACGAACACAGATTAAGACCGTCAGCCTGTACACAAAGTGCATTCTGCCAGCTATCTCCTCTGGGAGGATTTGAACGCAGTTACTTCAGGTCAACACTGTGATGAACGATTTTAAAAGAGAGAGAGCAGTGCAGAGTGCTGAATGATACTCTCTATAATATATACAGCACATACACATATACAGCTGCAGTCAAAAGTTTATATGTTTAGTGATAGTTGTTCATGAGTCCTTGTTTGTCCTGAACAGTTCTTCAGAAAAGTCCTTCAGGTCCCACAGATTTTTTGGTTTTTCAGCATTTTTGTGTATTTGAACTTTTTCCAACAATGAATGTATGATTTTGAGATCCATATTTTCAGGACAACTGAGGGACTAAATGCACCTATTAAAGAAGGTTCAAACGCTCACTGATCAAAAGACAAAACTATGCATTAAGAGACGGGGTGAAAACTTTTGGAATTTGAAGATCAGGGTAAATTTTACTTTTTACTTAATTATTTTTAAAAGTTAACACCCCTAGATTTAATGCATTTTTTTCCCTTCTGAAGCATCAGTGAGTGTTTGAACCTTCTGTAATAGCTGCATATGAGTCAGTTGAACTGTTCAGGACAAACAAGGGACTCATGAACAACTATCACTAAACAAACAAAAAAAAAAAAAAAAAAACACAGGTGTGAATCATTTAGGTAACAACCGTATTAAGAATCAAGTGTATGTTAACTTTTGAACAGGGTCATTTTTATAAATTCAACTATTATTTTCTCTTGAAAATTTTGACTATATGTAAATGTCTTTTATGTGAAATATCTTATTCTGTGCTAAATAAAAAATAACATCCATTTTGTATGATCCCTCTTATTTTGTTAAAATAATTAACATTTTGCAGATTCTGCAAGGTGTATGTAAACTTCAAGATTTCAACTATATATATATATTTTTTTTTTTATTTTTTTTTATTTTTTTTTTGGTGGAGGGGGGGGGGGGTCAAACAGTGTGCAAAAAGGGTGATTAAAGAAACTGTAGAAGGTTGTTGTTAACACTGTAATTCACACATCCATTCTCTCTTTCTTTGGCCATTGCAGAATGGCTCCTTAACTGCACAATGGCTTAATCAGGGAACACAAGTGAGCTTAAATGCATGCTTCAATAAAAATAACAACCAAAATGAAAAACATAGGTAGAGAGAGAGTGGTGCAGCGTTGGCTTTTGAGTGACACTTCAGATATCAGAGCGGGACTCTGTTCACCCCACACCAGCACTGCAATGAGCTCTGTCCCCAGGAACTCCACAGAGAGAGAGAGAGGAATAAAAACCAAGCCAAACTGAAACAAAAGAGCACCTGAATACAGATGACTTGACTGTGACCTCTCTTAACCTCAGGGAGAGGTCAGCATTCCCCAGCTAGCCTGCAGGGGAATCCAAGAACGCCTTTGAACTCAACTTCTAAATCTCATAACAGCTTGAAAAGGAATATAAATGATGCAAATCCTTCATATAGTAAATATATGGACTATATAATATTTTAATATTTACTATAGAAAGAAGCTATATATATATATATATATATATATATATATATATATATATATATATATATATATATATATATATATATTAGGGGTGGGCACAGATTAATTTTTTAATCTAGATTAATCTATATTAAAACTTGGAATTAATCTAGATTAAAATGGCTAATTTGAATTCTTCTGAAGGCATTTTCAGAATATGTGTGCTACCCAAATAATGACTAAAAGTAAGTCTTCGAGAACGGGCCAGGTGGCGCATTAGATTAGGTGCTCATCTCCTGTTTCCAAAATGCATCACAAACTGCTTGACAAATGCATTTACAACATAATTACCTATACAAACTTGTGTAACCAGGTACTTCTGTGCAAAAGGCTGCACGACGTGCGCGTTGCCGTTAAATAAAGAGACACGCACGGGCATGGATTTCTGCATGCATAGTCCTCCATTAAACTGCGTTGCTTTTAGAAGCGTCAATTCAGTTGTTGCATATAGTTTAATGTCTTTATTTCCGGATTATCAAAGTAAATTATAACTCACGTGCCCCAGTAAAAAGGGTCTAGCAACGCACCTGCCCTGAAGCGGCTTCATAGCTGCATCCATGTTTGCACGTCTCATTTGATGTGGTAATTTCACAGAAGTTGAAGACTCGTTCTCGCCCCCTACAGTGCCATTCGACTAGGTATACGTCATCCGCGCTAAAATATCAAGGTGAAAGTCATCATATCTTGCGTAGTTTAGACCCAGCTCCCAAGTCCCAACCCAACTTTGAGAATATTTTTTTATCGCCCAATAAGAGTCTCACGTTAACGCAGCACGTTAACGCCAATAACGGCCCACCACTAATATATATATATATATATATATATATATATATATATATATATATACAAATATAATACGATTAATTTTCCAATTTAACAGTGTTAAGAACATTTAACGCAGGGAAGGGGCTAGGGTTAGCCACCCCACTCACAACTACTGCTTCTGCCTGTTTTTTCAACCACATCAAACGGGAGACTTTTCAAACGTGCACTCCATTTCACTTCAGCACCAGCTGAAAGGAGCGAAGGAGCGCGGGAAAGGTACAGGTGATGAGGGAGCTTCAGTAGAACAACAATAAACTGTGTTCAGATGAGATGTTGTCAGGCCATATGTCAGTAAAAACAAATTTAGCTGTCCTGACAGCTGTTATACTGTGCTTGCACACTTCAGTTGCACACACAAATGCGGTGGAGCGTGCTGTAGCCCGTATCATTTCATATTAAAACGTGAATGAAACTACAAGCATGCGTGCCAGATCTGCGTCATGTCCTGCAACAGCAGCCAAATAACCTAATAACCCAGCTACTGTGATCATAAAAGAACTGTTAATAAAAGAACAAAACTAAAAGAAGAAATCAATAACTTTTGTAGCTTTAAGGAATTATCTGTATTTCATTTAGCATTTAGTGTTTGATAACTTTACTCAATATCTGTACATTTCCTACTTGCTGAAGGGCACAGTTAAATAATGGGTTATGTTTTTAAAAAAGTTATTTTGTAAAGTCTAATAAATGTTAAAATTGATTTCTCACTATTATACTGTAACATTGAACGGCTTTAGTCAATGGTTAAATATTAGGAAAAAAAGAACAATTTCCTAAAAAGTTCAGTAATATTGGTATCAGTCATAAACTTTTTTTTTTACCAAATATTAAAAATATACTGTCTTTATGTTGTTTCTAATTTAATTTGAAGATTGAATGTGAAATGTGCATGTAACCATACAATATAAAAGTATATTTAAAAACTCAAATGTTAGGCGGGATATGTGATTAATTAGTTAATTTCTTTAATCAATTGACAGCACTAAATAATAATAATATTAATCATAACAACTGTATGGCTGGGAATCAATATCCAGCTCATTAAAACAACAAAAATTCATGATATCTGGTTCTGTTAACAGTTCTCTGCATTCCTACAATGACGATCAGTGTGCATTCATTTTATTTCAGAATTTTACAACATTTCACGTCTATTCTTTCTTTCTAAAAAACGTATCTAAATCTAATGAGAAAGCATCCCTGAAACAACCAGAATCATTCATTCCCATCCCTAGTTAAGTGAATTTAAACTCCAATTTTGACTCCAAAACTTTGCTTGGGCCAAACGTTTTGCTCTGTTACCAAAACTAAATATGACTTAAAATACCTTGTGTAACACATTAAAAATTTGCTCATGCGTAGTGCTGCAAAATGATGTAACAGGGCTGGATGAGGAAATTGTCTGTGTTTGGAAAAGTGATTTCAGATGTGCTCTGAGAGTAAACAAGAGGCCAGGTGGGGAAGTGAGGGAGGAGTTTGGGGTATATTTAGCATCGAGCATTCATCCGCATGGCAGACCCCACCTGGGCAGCTTGAGCGCTTGGCAGGGCGGCCGTAGCAGCAGCAGGGGCTATTCATGTCCTATTACCCTCCACTGCATTCAGTGCAGCCCCTGAACCGCATCCCTGTGAGCCACTATGCAAAAAATAAATACATTAATTATTAAGCCACGGAGGGAGATGGGGATGCTGCGGCAAAGACCTTGTTGTGCCAGTTTAGCTGAAACACAAGAGCCGGTGCACACTCGATTTACCACTCCAGATGCACACCAGCTGCTTTTTGCTTCTCTTGCTACTTGTGGTGTTTTCTATGTCACTGGGCATGTTTTGTGGTGGTGACTCCGTGGTAGTCAGGACAGGTAGCCCCAGCTACGTTCACCTGCTTCCTCCTCGCTAGCCAATCAGGAAGCAGGAAAAAGAGAATAACTAATAGACGGCCTGTGATTGCTGGGTATTTTCCAATTATTTTCTTGTCCTTTTTGATTTTCAACCCCATCAGTCTTTCTTAGTTATTCCCTACAGTGCTGCCATGCACCCATATATTATTAATACGATTATTGTGCATGATATGTATACGTGGAACTGCTACAGTCAAATGCTTTACATTATATTGCAGAAGCATTTCTATAATTAAATGAACGTTATACAGGCTGTAGTCTCAGCCAGCACACCCACGGACTACTGAACAGTTCATTCACTGACCGTCTGATGCATATTGCTCACAAAAATTGTAAGGCTTAGCTAAAATTGCCAATTCTAATCTGATTAGTTTCCAAGGGTCAATGCTGGAACAAAGCAATTTTTTGAAAGTACTGAGTTGAACTAATCACTTATAACCAGGTTAGTGGCATCACATCTCTGTAAGAATTTTGTTTTATGCACTTGGAAGCAATAAAACTAGTGTAGCTTAAATTGTATACTTTGTTTTCAAGGTATATTAAAATATATATGCAATAAAAAAATAAAGCATCAAAACAATAATTTGGGTTTAATACTAAGTATTACAATAATATTAAGTTCAATACAACCTAATTGTTCCATGAATTACAGAAGACAGCCACCCAAATGTCATTCAGTATAACAAAAGTAAACTTATAAATAAATAAATAAATAAATAAAAATATGGCATATTTAAAACCAGAATCATTAAAATACTTTCTTATCCTTCAAATCACTAACTCTGGTGCACAAACATAATTAGCATTATATTAACTAGAGTGTTGGACAATTTTGTTTTATTTATGTACTTCCTAGGATTTTTAATTTTTAAATACATTTAAAGGGACAGTTCAGCCATGAATAAACATACAGTCAACCTCTTTCTTCACATACTACGGGGCTGTTGAATGCTTAAAACTAATTGGCTGATAAACATTCTAAGGTGTGCATTATTTTCAGGGAAACGCACGGTGAACATAGTTCCAGGCAGCTCTTGACCTCATTACATGTGTATATCACTTTGCAACATGATTTCAGTTATTTCAAAGATCCACACAGCCTAAAACAGCAAAATAACCAAAACCCACAACGACACTGGCCAAACAAATTACAGTAAACAATGCAATAAAAAAAGACCATGTTCCATGTTTTTGCCACAAAATTACGTTTTATTCTGTATGGAAAGCACATGCTCTATTTCTCCCACTCTGTCTCCCTCACAGACAGTTTGCACACACATTAACATACACGCTAAAGTTGTTAGTGTTGCTCTGATGATTAGCAATTTAAAAACTATATGACATTTCTCACAAGAGAGCAAACAACGTTGCTGTTCCTGAAGAAAATTAACTTTAACTTTCACTTTTAGTAGAGACGCTGCTGCCGATCACTTTTAAAAGATGCACAGACACAGAGGGGTCATTCACGAGCTCTCTCTTTCTTTCTGTCTGTCTGTCTGTCTAAAAGCGTAATTATTAACTGCATTACTCTGCTATCACCGGCTCAAGTGTTGTTACTAGGTCTAAAATGATGTTTTGGAATTAGCAACAGAGGCGTTGGATGGGCTGTGTAAGAAATTAATCCTACTCACAATAGCGTTTTAAGGACAAAAACCAGACGAATGCCTTGAAATATAATCTGAATGATGTCTTGAGCTGTGGTAACTATAGTATAAGTGGAATAATTTCCTTCGGTACCTGGGGTGTGCGTTATTTTCTAAGAATTCAACAGCCCGTCGTCAATTATTCCTTACTTATAGTATTTATTAATATATGTTACATTTTCATTTAAAACATTTGCTTTTCATTTAAATTGTAATTTATGTTTTAGTAATTTTGGTGTTTTTAAATAATGCATTAGTAAATTAATTAATTTAACATCGATTAATAAATGCTGTTTAAATATTTATATTTTATTCTGTTTCACCTTTAATTTAATTAACAAGATATATATCTTTAAAATTGTTACTTAAAGACAACATAGCACATCTATATAGTATAGGTACCTATTAATACTGCATCATTCATATCTCCAAAAAGTTTTCACACAGAATCATTCTTATTCTTCAAATCACTATGTTTTACATATTTGTCAGTAAGAAGTTTGACATAATTTAAAATATAATGTAATTTAGTATGCACACAGGTGCATGCAGTATGCAGTACAGGTCAGACACTTCCATTTTCACATAAATATATCTGTTACCCAGAACGACCATTCCATCACATTCCCTGTGAAACAAGAGGTCTGTGATTGTCAGGAGCGAAGGTAATTGACTTAGCGCTCTTAAATGTTTCATTAACGTTTCCTGCTGTGGGCTTGACGAAACAATGCCAAATTAGAGAAGACATCGAGAACAGGAGAACTAGCGGAGGTGGAGATGGCTTTTATCAGTCCGTAGTGTCTGTATCACTTGAAAGCCTAAGTGTTTGTGTGCGTATAGGCTTCAGCTCTGCGTGCTATCGATGCCAATGACACAGGCTTTGGCTTGTGCACGGACTGAAACCCAGCCAGAACCGCTGGCAAGCGCAACACACCGCTGTTTAAACATCCTCCACAGCGTTACACACCTGCCAGGAAACGTTCTCCGCAACACAGCGTCGATCACCTGCTACGCATTGGTTTGAACCGATCGGGTCCATAGCGGGATAACTGGGGTCACTTTGATGTCTCGTGCACCCTGCAGTCTTTGCTTTGGGTGCGTTGTGTCGAATGCCCTGGTTTTGGGCTCTAAAATAACCGCAGGACTGTGGAGGAAACTGTTTTGATTATTAATTGACATTAAAATTCTTTGCACGCCTCACATTAACTTTTAATGAGGCCCAAGTCTGATATCTGAGGGGGTGGAGGGCTGAAACAGCTCGGAGTGGACAGATGAGCAGGGTTTGCTGGTTTATGAGCGCTGCTGATCCACATTGTGTGTGTGCGGGACAAAGGTGAGGTTCGGGCACACCGCTCATCAGTGGCTGGAGTTCCTGCACTCCGGCTGGCCCTGAAGCCCCATGTGCTGCCAGTCCTGAATTATTCAACATCCACAGCCGCTCTACTTTTTCAAACCCTGTTTTTTTGCTCCTCTTTCTCTCAACTGTGAGCGTTTGCTCGCACTGCAAGCGGCACACGCGTATAATAACCTACGGAGTCATTTTGCAATATCGTGATGTACAGCTCTGGGTCACGGAACAGCTCTATTTGTGTCAAAATGCTTGCGTGAGTGTGCGTTTCAGGCTGGAGCGTAATGACTGATTTTACAAAGGCTCGTATCAAACGGTAAAGTCAGGTGCTAACAACACCCTAGAGACTCTTTGACTCCATTAGCAGGGGCTTACGGGTAATGGAGACAAATGGGGGAAGCTGAAATGCGTGCATGTCAAAGCTTTCTTAACACTGGAGCAGGCTGTCGACTAGCAGCAACACGCTAAAACACACCAACACAGGTGAAATGTTATGTTACACTCACATTTCTGTCAGGTGAACATGTCCTTCCCTTGAAGATGAAGTCAGGCTAGCTCAAAGTTACCTCAAATTACGTCATACTTGTATTAAAGTCAATCTCTAATATGATATCCTTAGGCATAATGTCGGAGCTTCTGTTTTCCATACAATGAAAATGGGTGAAGATTTATATTGCTAGGTATCAATGAACAAATAGGCACCATAAAAGTTTCATGGATGTAGTATATACAAACCGTGTAGCCTCATGAAGCCATTGTGTGATAAAAATGTAATTTAATTCAATTTAAAGTTAATTTTTTAATTCTATCAATTTTGAAAAAAAAAAAAATACTAAATTAATTTAAAATATATAAATCATTTAATTTAATGTAATTTATTTTATCATTTCTATTTCTATTTTCATTTTTTAATGTTATTTTAATCATTAACACAAATATGAATGGCAAATGATCCAGGACTAAATTTCTGTTAAGGGCTGTTTGGATTTAATTTAATGTAATTTATTTTATTATTCTTATTTAATTTAATTTAATTTTTAATATTTTATGTTATTTTACACATTAACACAAATATGAATGGCAGACGGGAAGATGATCCGGGACTACATTTCAGTTAGTTCATGCATATGTCAACACTTGACTTATTAATACAAGCACTTTCTATTCTATCATTTAAAATAAATAAAATAACTTGTTTTTTTTGTTTGTTTGTTTTTTTTGGATAGAATAGAAAGTGCTTGTATTAATAGGTGAAGTGTTGACATATGTATAAACAGAAATTAACAGAAATTTATTCCTGGAGAATCTTCCCTTCTGCCATTCATATTTGTGTTAGTGTGTAAAGTAAAGTAAAGTAAAGTAAAGTAAAGTAAAGTAAAGTAAAATAAAATAAAATAAAATAAAATAAAATTTATTTTATTTTATTTGATTTTACTTTACTTTACTTTACACACTAACACAAATATGAATGGCAGAAGGGAAGATTCTCCAGGAATAAATTTCTGTTAATTTCTGTTTATACATATGTCAACACTTCACCTATTAATACAAGCACTTTCTATTCTATCCAAAAAAAAAACAAACAAACAAAAAAAACAAGTTATTTTATTTATTTTATTATTTTTATTTTTTTTTATTTTTTTTACACATTAACACAAATATGAATTGCAGATGGGAAAATTACCAGGGACTTAATTTCTGTTAATTCCTCTTTATACATATGTCAACACTTGACCTATTAATAAAAGCACTTTCTATTCTATCATTTCTCGAAAAAACAAAACAAAAAAAAAACAACTACTGTGTTAGACCAAATGGGATTTGCCACAGCACTTACATATTGTGGTCTTTTTGTTGGTTTAATTGCCTTTATTATCCTCATTTGTAAGTCGCTTTGGATAAAAGCATCTGCTAAATGATTAAATGTAGATATGTGGCAGTATAAATCACCATCCACTGTCAGTGTATGGAAAAAGCAGTTCAGAAAGTCTTTGATATATTAATTCAAACAAGAAATAAAACAGTACGGGCCATTAGGGTGAGTAAATGATGATTAAATGTTTAAATGAACTATCCCTTTAATTCAGGTAGGGTGGTCAAACAATTGCAATCTCATTAACGAATGAACAAAGCTCAACACATTATCAATCTGTCAAAGATAAACCAGACACTAATTTCTCTGCTGTCAATGCTTCTTCTACTCTGGCACTCGGTTCACCCTCATGGTGAAGTCACTGTTCTCTTTTCACCTGCCTCAGATTATATAACCGCTCTGTGATGCACTCTACTTTCTCTTCGCTGAGTTCTTTTTACAGTACACAGAACGGGGTGATGTTAATTGGCTGTGCTGTCTCGGGATGCTTCATGCAATTGAATTAACAACGGGGCCATGAAAAGCTACACGTACATTAGAATAACTGATGGACTCATGAAGTTGGCTGTTGTTAGCCCATGAAGTTACACACTATATCCAATGGTATTACTAGATATTGTACACACTTTTGCACATTTACTGCATGGATTCTGAGGGAAACTTCTGAAATTCTGTGGAATGGATTTAAAAATATTACCAAGAATTAGAACATGTTACTGCATTCTAATTGGCAGATGAAAGCATTAGACATACTTCAAAAAAGTGATGTAAGTTTTTAATGTTGAATGACTTTTTACTTTCTCAGATTTATGTGTAGAGATAATATTAAATAAGCAATTCAGAGGCTCTGTGGAGCTTTTCAAAACATTGTTCTGTATGCTTAAGCACCTGACATTTAAACTTCTGGTTCAACCAATAGTGCAGAAATTGCACACGTCATCTTTACAGAGATAGTTCAACCTCAAAATTGAAAATTCTTCCATCATTTTCTCTCTCTTCCAAACCTGCATGTAATTATTTCTACTGCGGAACATGAAAGATTTCTTTCCCTAATGCTACAATCTGTAGCCCTAGTATGTTTTATATATGTTTCATGTCATTGCAGTTTTCTTCATGTATGTGTTAGCCATATGTGTGTGGATATAGACTTCTCTCTTTTTTTCTATCGAACTGTGAAAAGCGTTTGAAGCCAGGAGATATGTTTAATCATTCAGATTCTTAATGATGACACCAGATTCATTATTAATGGGCCTGGTTTCTCCAGTGATTGGGGTGGGCGAGTGGGTATTAGCACTAGCCCCACGCTCTCTATTTGATCTCTGTGTAATTACCGCTTTTCTTTTTTCTCTCGTCACATCATAGGCTTTTAATATGGGCAACTTTTAAAAAGGGATTCTTCCTTTTCTATTCCACTTCCCAGGGCTTTGTTTCTTCTCAGCAGTTATGTCATCCTTTCATCTCCATGGAGAAAGAAAGTACACTCTGCATGTGTTCTGTATATACAAACACACCGCAGTTAGAAAGAGAGGTACATTTACTACTATATCTATCTATCTATCTACACAGCCATTTCAAAGTTTTGGATCAGTAAGATTTTTAATGTTTTTTTAAAGAAGTGTCTTATCAAGGCTGCATTTATTTGATCAAAAATACAGAAAAAAAGTAATATTCTAAAATATATTATTACAATGTAAAATAACTTTTATCTATTTTAATATACATTAAAATCTAATTTATTCATGCGATCAGACCTGAATTTTCAGCATCATTACTCCAGTATTTAATGGAAACCCGTTTCCCACTAAAAAGGTAATTGCGACCTTTTGTCTCAGAATTGAGATATGAACTCGCAATTCTGAGAAAAAGAAGTCAGAATTGTGTATGTCTCACAATTTTGACTTCATAACTTGTAATTGCGAGTTTATATCTCAAGCAGTTCTAAGAAAACAAATAACCTGAATTTTCAGCATCATTACTCCAGTATTCTATGGAAACCCGTTTCCCACTAAAAAAGGTAATTGTGACCTTTTTGTCTCACAATTCAGATTTTTTTTTTCTCAGAATTGCATGATACAAACTTGCAATTCTGAGAAAAAAAGTCACTATTCTGAGATATAAACTCACAATTCTGAGAAAAAGTCAGAATTGTGCTATTTCTTAAAATTGCAAGTTTATGTCTCTTTTTTTTCTCAGAATTGCATACAAACTCGCAATTATGACTTTTTTTCTCAGAATTGTGAGTTTGTATCATGCTATTCTGAAAAAAAAGTCTTAAAATTGCAATTTTATGTCTCGCAATTTTGACTTCATAACTTGTAATTGCGAGTTTATATCTCACGCAATTCTAAGAGAAAAAAAAGATACAAACTCGCAATTCTAAGGAAAAAAAGTCACAAATGCGAGACATAAACTCGCAATTCAGAGAAAGAAGTCAGAATTGTATGTTATTTCCTAAATTGCAAGTTTATGTCTCAATGTCAACTTTGACTTCATAACTTGCAATTGCTAATTTATATCTCACGCAAATCTACAACTCTTGCAATTCTAACTTTATAACTCGCAAAAAAAAAGTCAGAATTGTGAGACAAAAGGTTGCATTTACCTTTTTTAGTGGGAAACGGGTTTCCATAGAATACTGGAGTAATGATGCTGAAAATTCAGGTCATTTTTTTTTTAGATTTGTGTGAGATATAAATATGTCAAAATTGACATTGAGACATAAACTCGCAATTCAGAGAAAGAAGTCAGAATTGTATGTTATTTCCTCAATTGTTAGAAAAAAAGTCAGAATTGTGAGATAAAAAGTTAAAACTACCTTTTTTATTTTATTTTTTTTATTCAGTGGCGTAAACAGGCTGGAAACAGCTATGCTGATTAATATATTTTTTGGAACCTGTGATACTTTTTCCAGGATTATTTGATAAATAATAATGTAAAAAGAACAGCATTTATTTAAAATAAAAATCTTTTACACACTACCGTTCAAAGTTTGGGGTCAGTACATTTTTTCTTTTTTTTGAAAGAAATTAATACTTTTATTCAGCAAGGATGTGTTAAATTGATAAAAAGTGTTAGCAACGACTGAATATTGTTAGAAAAGATTTCTATTTTGAATAAATGCTGTTCTTTTTAACTTTTTATTCATCAAACAATTCTGAAAAAAGTATCGCAAGTTCAAAAAAAAAATCAGGTAGCATTTTAGCATAATTAACTAATACTCTAATATTTAGAATGTTGCATATTTTAAATAAACAATATTATTAAAAACAGATATGTATAAATAATTGTTTTTAACAATATTGTTTATGCAAAAATATACAATAATTTATATTTTTTACATATAACATATTTCTATTTTATTTATTTTATATATAAAGCTAAATAATGGACAGTTTTGCGAACAGCTTGCGGCAGCAAAAACAGTCTTTTGGCGTTAAAATAGTACTGTCAGGATTTACTAGTGAAGAATTCACGCTGAAAAGGCACGGACACAGTTATTTTTGAGTCTGACTTATTGAATATGCATTTGTATGTGTGTTTTTTTTTTCAGACGCAAAATGTATGGGAGGAGCTTTATTGCTAATTTGCCCTGTTTAATAAATCTGGCCCTTAAAATGTAATAAATTATAATCCAAGAACTGAGGATGTATGTTGTCATTTCTAAAAAAAAGGCTCCATACATTACCATTACACACTTTTCTTTTCTTTATGGGAGCAGAAGGGTCACATTTTTCTAATGATTAGAATTTCACAAGTCCTTCTGCGGTTGGACATCAATATTTCATTACATTCTTTTCTCACAGCTTACATAATTCCCCAAAGCTTTAGTTAATGAGCTTGAAAACAGTCAGCAAAATTAAGAAGTGAAAAGCACAAAGAATATGTAAGTGGGAAATGTAAAGAAAAAAAACATGGCAACAGTTTTTTCCAAGGCCTAATAAAGAAGCACTTGTTTGTGCTGTTGCAAATGAGCAGAATCATAATACTGTTGCTTTTAATGCTGTTTTTCCCTCAGTGCCCAGGGAGAAAAAGTCCTGTCATTGACACCGTCCTTTCCACCTCTGTAACCTTGCGTTTGCGGTTTATGTCGCTGGTTATTACTGCACTACAGCTGCGCCAAAAGATTAATAATACAGCCACATTCTAGATTTGCTGCAGTGCAACTGTTGTCCTTCAGAAGGAGGATCGCTCCCCTGCGCCTCAAACAGTGAAAAATCGAGTATGACACAAACGTAATTGCATGGGAAGTAATCAATTAGACACACAATTGGAAGTGACCCGGGGTCTGGAAGCCTCAGCGAGAAAGATGGAAATGAGTGTTGTGCAAGCACCAACAAAAGTAATTTTCTTTTTTCCTCCTCTTGGGTCCCTTTACACAGAGCTGAAAAAGAACCGAAACGGTAAAGAGAGAAAGAGAACGAGACAGACATGTGTCTGAGGCAGTCATAGGCTGATCTCCCACTTTTCTCGTTCCTTGTCTTTCATCTCCGGCGTGCTGTTCCAGAACGCTTTCATGAGACGCTGAGCAGGACTCAATGAGGTTAATGCACGATCAGTGAGATTTTCTCCTTGAACAGGTGCAGGTATTTTGAAGAGCAAAATGAAAGGGCTGGTTTCTGTGTATGTGCATGTACAGTATGCGTGTAGGTTTGGGCATGGATAGAAAATACCAAAGTTGAAAGAACTATTTACCAATATTTCCTAATTGCAGTCGTGGCTGAATGTAATATGCTACATTTTCATTCAAAAAAATACAGCTGAAGTCAAAAGTTTTCACCCCCAGCTCTTAAATGTATCATTTTACCTTCTGAAGCATCATTGAGCATTTGAACCTTCTGTAATAGTTGCGCATGAGTCCCTCAGTTGTCCTCAGGGTGAAATGATGGATCTCAAAATCATACAGCCATTGTTGGAAAGGGTTCAAATACACAAAAATGCTGAAAAACAAAAGAATTTGTGGGAGCTGAAGGACTTTTCTGAAGAACAGCTGGCAGTTTAACGGTTCAGGACAAACAAGGGACTCATAAACAACTATCACTAAACAAGAAAAACACAGCTGTGGATCATTAAGTTAAGAACACAGTATAAAGAATCAAGTGTATGTAAACTTTTGAACAGGGTCTTATTTAGGTCAGTAATAAATAAAAAATTAACATGCATTTTGTATGATCCCTCTTATTTTGGTAAAATAATTAATATTTTGCAAGGTGTGTGTAAACTTTTGACTTCAACTGTATAACGTGGTACTCTCGTTGATAATGGCGGAGACTGACACTACCACTGATGGACTATTTTAATGATGTCCTTACTACCTTTCTGGGCCTTGAACGTTTCAGTTGTGTAGCTGTCTATGCAGGGTCAGAAGGCTCTTGGATTTCATCAAAAATATCCTACATTTGTGTTCAGAAGATGAACGAAGGTCTTTTGGGTTTTAAAAAACACAAGGGTGAGTAATCAATGACAGAATTTTTGGGTGAACTATCCCTTTAATTCTACTTCCCTACATTCAAATTTGAATTGTTATTCTGCATCCTGGTTGCTGCCTGAATTTAAATTTAAATTTGAATTTCAAATTCTGTTTCTGAACTGAATTCAAATAACAGTCTCGATTCAGTTCTGATTAGTTCACACCTATTACTTTACATTCTCTGTGCTGCATCTAAAACGAAAGGTGGAGGAAATATCAGGTAAACTGTCAAGGAACAGCAATGAGAAGTAGTAGAAGGTGGACAATACCACAAAACACAGGAAAGCACTACCTATAATGGCAATGAATCTCCTCACAATGCATTTCCTCATAGCATTTTTAAGCCTCACAAGATTCAGTGTAAGATACAGTGACATATGCTGTATATATAAAGATTAGAGTATTAGAACGTCCTGTTTTTATGTATAGTTGCACATCTGTATAGTTGACTGATCTTCTACCAATTCTAACCCATTCCCTTGACATTCACAATGAATAAAATAGACATAGCTAATACCACTGTGAGCATTCAAGTCATGTGGTGACTCTATTGTAGAGCATTTGAACACAACAGTGTAGTTTTTAAAAAGTGGTTAAGAGCAAAGCTAAAAGTGTTTTGTTTTTTTTACCAAATTGAACAAAAGGGCATGAACCTCACAAAAACCCGCCATTACCTGATACAAAAAGCCTCTGATCAAGTTAAAGACAGCCAGAGAGATGACAGAACAATCCATAACAACCTAGAAAAAATTACTAGCGTACAGTACAAAATCCGAACCTTGAGACAGCGCAGACACAAACCTTGACAAAAACAAAGTCCTCTTTCAAGATAATTTGTTCTAAAAGGCAGGGAAATAAATAGCTTGCATGAAGGACAGGAAGTTGAAACCCATTTTCCACAGCTCAAAATAAGAATAATGAGTAGAGCAACTAACGCTGAGTGTGTAAGAGGCAATCAGAGATTCATGATAATATCAAATAATATGGCTAATCAAAGGCTGAATTATGAATTACAGCTCAAATAATAATAAAACACTTCCTAAGAATGTAGGAGAGGAAAGTAAAGTAAGTAAAGTGCTTGGTTGCACCCTTCCCTTACAAGAATTTACTTTGGGAAACATATAGGTATAAAGATACAGACAGAATTCCATAAGTTACTGCAGCTTTTCCAATTGAAATATAAAGCTGATAGCTTGTACACTACCAGGCAAAAGTTTTTGGGCAGTAAGATTTTTAATGTTTTTTTTTTTTTTTTTTTTAAAGAAATCTCTGCTGCTCACCAAGCCTGCATTTATTTGATCCAAGATCCAAAGATCAGCATTTGTAACATTATAGACTATACCATTCTGATGCTTAGAGTCAGTTTATTTAGAAAATTAAGTATATTATGAGATATTTTTAGATAAATGCTGTTCTTTTGAACTTTATATTTATCAAAGAAACCTGATAGAAATGGTAGAATATTAGAATGATTTCTAAAGGATCATGTGACTGGATTAAAGATGCTAAAATTCAGCTTTGAAATTACAGGAATAAATTACATTTTAAAATATATTCAAATAGAGTTGAGTTATTTTAAATAGTAAAAATATTTCAACATTTTACCACTAAGGCTGCTGTACTTTGGATCATATAAATGCAGGCTTGGTGGGCAGAAGGGATCTCCTTAAAAAAACATTAAAAATCTTACTGTCCAAAAACTTTCGACTGGTAGTGTATATAAAATAAATAATAAAAATTGGACAGAAATATTTTTAATGTTTTTTTTTAAACAAGTTGCCATTGCTCACCAAGCCTGCATTTATTTGATGTAAAATACAGCAAGATCCAAAGATCAGCATTTATCAGAAATAAAAAAACTTTTGTAACATTATAAACTATACTATTTTCAAAGCCTGGAGTCAGTATATTTAGAAAATTAAGTTTATCATGAAATTAATACTTTTATTTAGCAAGGATACTTTAAATTTGCAGTGCCTTGCGAAATTATTCATACCCCTTCATTTTTTCACATTTTGTTATGTTGCTGCCTTATGTTAAACTACTTTAAATTACTTTTTTTCCCACATCAATCTACACTCCATACTCCATAATGGCAAAGCAAAAAATAGGTTTTTAACATGTGTGCAAATTTATTAAAAATAAAAAACTGAAAATATCCCGTTGCATAAGTATTCATACCCTTTTCTGGGACACTAAAAATTTAGCTCAGGAGCATTCATATTGCTTCTAGATGTTACTACACTTCAAGTGGAGTTAAACTGTGGCAAATTCATTTGAATGAGCATGATTTAGAAAAGGTCTAACAGCTAAAAATGCATATCAGAGCAAAAACCTGCAGCAAAAAGTCCTGAGGTCAAGATAACTGCCTGTAGAGCTCAGTGACAGACTTGCGTTAAGGCAATGATCTAGGGAAGAGTTCAGAAAAAAAAGGACTTCCTTAAAAAACATTAAAAATCTCACTTTCAAAAAACTAAATAATAAATAATAAAAATGAACACATTAATGAACAAAACTGATGAGCGAACAAATCAAGAAATGAACCAACAAACAGATCAATACATGAATAAATGCATGTGAACCACACACATTTGACATTAATCATTTTCCATTCAGATTCTGGGTAGAGAAGAAAATAACGTGATCAAAAGCTGCCATCAAGGGCAAAAGAGAAAGAGATAAAGAAAATACAGAGAACTAAAGAAACTCCAAAAGACAGAACCTGTTAAATTGACACACTCATGTGTTCTTATGGAGGTTGTTATTATTGTGAGGTAATTACTATCTAAGAAGCAACTGTGTTCGGCTTGAATAATAATAAAAAAAGAGTTGCAGAAATGTTGAGTAAAAAAATGTTTGTCTAGGCATGAAAAAATATTCTAATTCTTCTGGAAATGACAACAGAATGCCACTTTGAAATGTCAAAGAAAGGATGCGAAGTTTAACCTTTGCCTCAGCGGTGGGACGACGTATAATTATTACAAATCACCTGCCTCTCGAGGCCTTTGAGGACACGGACACAAGAAGACACAGCACTTTCTAGACTGACAGCAACAGTTAGGTCTGTATGCACAACACATTACAATACACATTTCTAATCCATTATGTCTTTTCATAAACAATTGTAAGCTATAATTCATGATAATATTGCTATTCATTCATTGTTACATTAAAAAGGTACATTTGAGTCATTATATTTACAGTCTTCATCAACCAAGCAGACAATAAAAACAAGGAAAAAAGGAACATGGTCGATTGCACCAGTGAGTTTGCTAGTGGACAAATCACATAATGTTTTGTAAACCAGCTGAAAAGACACAGGAGACATAACAAGCCTAAAACTATTATAAATAAATGAAAAAAGAGAAAACTATTTAATGAAAAATTCCTTAATCAACAACATTCAAATGCTTTTCAAGGCAAATTGAATGTAGCGCTGTTCCACTTCGCATTCAAATGAATAGCTCAAATAGCTCACTCCATTGACTCTGACTTAATAACCCAGCAGGGAGGACGTTTGAAAGCCAGTCACAAGGGAAGCCCTGCGACCGGAGCCCGAGCACCACATTGCTGTGTCTCCCACACACCTCCTCTCCGAAAATCAATAGAGCAATATCAGAATATACCAGCGACAAATTGATTTTATCCAGGGCAATTTCTACCCCCGTGGATTTCAGCTCTGGTAGCAATGCCGACAAGCCGGTTTGATCGGATTCGGGATTAGACCCAAAGCAGTTAATAGCCTTTATTCTCTTAGATATCATTTATGGATGGTATTGATCACTTTACACATCTCTGGAGAACTGCTATGAGAGGAATGACATGATAATGTGACAGGGGATCAAAAGACTCGTAATGTGTAGGTCTGACAAGCTGATAGTCCTCGACAGAGAGCGGGAGAGATGTTGCTGGGCTCTGTTCCAGCTTTGATCTGTCTCAGGGTTACAGGGAGCTGACTGAGTTCAACATTTAAAAGACGAGTGTTGGGAGTAAGTCACTAAAAATAGCTACGGAACTAACTTAGCTGTTGCTTTAAAGTGTAATATTATTTCCAACCTAGTATTTCCAACAAGTAGTGCTTAAGTTTGATAAAATATTAAATTTTTTATTTGTCATTTGTCATGGAGTCTAAAACGGGGCAAGCTATAAAATAATCGGATACCATATTGAGTCAATTCACTTGAAAGTGGCTGACACGATTCCTCAATTCAATTCGAGCACTCGATTTAAAAAAAATGGAATACCGGAAGTGGCGCTTTCCATAAACAAGAATCTATTAAATACATCATTAGATCGTTATTTAAGGCTGTATGATCTATTAAACCCATTTAAACATCATAATAACGCATAATGCTATTGTGAATTCACAAACGCTACGATTCAATTAAATAAATATATGCGCTGCAGGTTTAATATGTGCTTTATTTATATGCGTGTAGGTTATGTGCATCACAGAGCGGCTCTTTTCACAATAAATACTGCTTCACACAAAGTTATCATTTACATAACTCCAGTCTGAGTTGCTTATAACATTCATCTATTAGATTTATAAGGTAAACCATTTATAAACCTACGCCAACACAGGAGAATACATCATTATCTTTCTCAATCTGCTAACTGTTCTTCGCGGTTTCAAAATAAAAGCTCAAACCCTCACTAGTGTTTATAAGCTTTGATGTCCACACATTCAACACATTACAGTAGCTATAGCATGTTTGTTGTAAAGAAATTGCCAAATATTAAAGATTAAGTGGACATTTTAATTAAATGCCCTTTAGTCAACATTAAACAAAGATTAGATCGCGCAGTAAAGTGTAAAAACAATCGCCAGGTCGTTGGCGCCTTCTACAGACATTTGATATATCTGCATAATGTACATTAGTTCTTTGTTTTCAGTTCTGGTCAATAAAACCATATGATTACTTATTCTTGATACTTCATTTGAACCAATTATTATTGCCTCATTGCTATTATATATGTGTTTTAAACCAGTGGTTCTCAATCCTGGTCCTGGGGGACCCCTGCTCTGCACATTTTGCATGTCTCCCTTATTTAACACACCTGATTGAGATCATCAGCTCATTAGGAGAGAGATCCATGAACTGAACTAACAAGCTGAAGATCTCAATCAGGTGTGTTAAATAAGGGAGACATGTGAAATGTGCAGAGCAGGGGTCCTCCAGGACCAGGATTGAGAACCACTGTTTTAAATAATTTGAAATGTTATTGTTTGCTTAGGTCTATTTTTATTACCTCAAAAAATGTATTACAAATATAGCTGCAAGCAGCGATTACTGGGTTCAAACGCTTTAAGGCATTTAAGCACATAAGAAAAAAGACATTACATATTATTTAGCAAGCATGTGACCACCTAAATCAATGATTTAAAAAATATATTTTGCAAATACAAGTAATTAGCCTTTTTGATGTTTTTTAAACGTTTATGACTGTTATAGCAGCAGCTGTGGTCTGATTTCCCTAAATCTGTGCATGCTTGTTTACAATTACCTGTCGCATGTGCTCACCAGGTTTAGTGTTTTGAGTTTTTGTTTAGGCTTGTTTATAGGTTTTTGGGTATATTTGGACAGGCCCCTTTTCTAAAAGACCCTGTTATAGCTTCCCAAAGTATAAATTTCATTTTCTTTTGATAGTTATAGACCTAGAGAGTCCAGTGAATTATTCTGCAGTGTTTTTTTTTCCCCAGATTGGGTGAAAAACATAGGATTAGTTCCCAAAAGTAGGTTTTTCACAAGCATTTGAATAATGGTTTGATTGACAGCAGTGGTTGTAGATGCAAAGTTGTTCAGAATGAAGAGGTCTATCGTATGATATGAATATAGTGCACATGTGTTAAAAAAAAGTGCTATATACAATAGTTTACGCCAGGGGCGGCAAACTTGTTTAGGTGTTTGATAAGGGTTGAAGAAAAACTCTGCAGGGCTGTGGCTCTCCAGGACCAACGTTCGCCACCCCTGTTTTACACCCTCGCCTCCCAGTGTCTGATTTTTTTTTTTTTCAAATTTCTCACAGACCTTTAGGGTCATGAGTCAAACAGGCCCATCGAGTTTAGTTCAGATCGGCCTTTGTTAACCTTAAAGTGCTCAAAGTTCATCAGCCTATAGCGGTGTAATGAATCCCACTGGAGCCCTAAGAGTTAGATATGAAATGGGCCCCAGTGGAGTTTTAAAAACTTGAATATGAGAAATCCCCTGAACAAATCTTCCTAGGCAACTATAATGATTCAGGTACATTGAAAATTGATTTTGACGATTTGCTTATCCAAGGACTTCAGAAGGACCACGACAAACAAATCAAAAAGAAAAAGAAAAAGGATCGTCGCCACAGACGGACATCATGGTGCAACGAAGAGGGACTTCAGGAAAGAAATGATGGAACATCAAACAACACTCTTTAAGCTAAGGGAAATAATAAGGTTAATTAGAAAACAAGAAGAAATGGCAAGGAGAATGATGAGGCTGCTGAAAGAATTGATTGCATTAAATAATTTTTGCTCTGAGCTAAGCTCTTTAGTAACTGATTTGGAAACATTGAGATTGCAAACTTCTTCCTTTGCACAAGATAAATTTTGACTTGTTAAAGATGTTATCAAAGAGAGGAGATATAAGTTCCTCTTAGGAGGTGTCATGAGATGTAAGGATAAGAAGTGTACGTGCAGTTTATCGTGTTTTAAAAAGGTGAAGAGTTCATTGTACTGTACTTCCCAACAGGAGATGCATTTTGTAACCAGTTTACAGAATGGAACTTCTAAGGTGGAATGATTCTATTTTACCTGCATTTATTATTTTATGTTTTAAAGTGTGTGACAATAGAAATGAAGAGTTAAAGAGAGCTAGTTCTGTTGGCTGTTAAAGGACTGATGCTAAAGCAGCATAGATATTTCCTGTGTCAATGTTGTTATGGTAACAAGAGGCCCCTGCTAGTATAGGAAGCTAAAATGTGTGTGTGCTTATCTTTAGAGAGGACATGTCTGAAAACTTGTGAGTGCAAGGAGGGGGGCACATTGGTTTGGAGACTATAAATGGATTTGGAAAAATGTAAATTTTTGCCATTCCTCAGGTGAAAACTACCTCGCTGTTATTTTATGTATTACTTATGAGTTTTTGTTTTAATAAACCGAAACCATCTCAGATGGTGATTCGAATACTTATTTTAAATTAAGACTCTGAGTAATTATTTTAATAACCTATTATCTGAACCTGGAATCCTATAACATCATCATCGAGTTCAGAGTGGTCCGGATCTGACTGAGCAGATGAGGACACCGCCTGGAAGATTCCCAGATCAACTAAACAAACAACCTAAATTGCAGGTGAGGCTGATTTCTTTGAAATAAGCTTGCTGGGTTGTTCAAATGTATTGTGGTTGATTTTGAGGATTTTAAGCGGTATATAAACTCAACAGCGGGCATGTTTTTTGAAATACGCAAATGTCCTTTTAGACGCTTGTGGCACTTTGGACCAAGGCCGTGCGTCCCGATTTTTATCAATAGAACAAATGGTTGCATAGTTATGGCCATTTTTATACAGCGCCACCAAGCGGCCAAGGTCCGTGACTTTTTTCATGTGACCTCAGATTTAGCTCTTACATACGCATTGTGATTTTGGCAAAGATATCTCCTTCCGTTCAAAAGTTATAACCGGTTTAGGAAAGGCACCCCTGTCCCTTTCGAATGTTTTGGCATCCCTTTGCGACGGTGAAATTGAAAGTTTTTATAATTATTGATATTCACTCTCCAGAGAATCTTCCTGCACTGGTTTGGCTCTGATCGGGCGAAAACCTATGACTAGTTCCCAAAGTAGGTTTTCCAAAAAATGCAAAATACCTGAAAATTATGCCAGGGTGACGGACGAATCCTAGGCATGCATTTTTGTCTGGCGTGAGCCAAGGATTCCAATGACATAAGACACTTGAGCTTGCAATGATTTTGTACATTTGGGGTGAGCATTCGTGACATTGTAGACAGTGGAAGTACTACCATGCTTCCAAGTTTCAAGTCTCTATGCGCTACGTGGTTGAACCCCTAATTATCTGATCAATCATCAGAAAAATTGGCAAATTACTCGATTACCAAAATAATCGTTAGTGACAGCCCTAGCCGAAAGATTCAGGGGGTGTGATATGATAAAATTAGATTGTGAATGATTAAAATGTCTTTTTTTGATTATCATCTCTTTCTCTAACATTGCACATGCAGTTTCTTCAAGCCCCAAAATCCCTTGCTATACTCCTCAATGAAAGCAAGAGAAAGATACAGTTAAAGGTAAGGGTGCAGCAACAGTAGATTTCACAAAGAAAATTGGGCAAACAAGAAAAGAATGAATGTAGGCAAAGACAGAGACGGATGAGAGAGACAGAGTAAACGAGCGAGCAGAGCTTCTGTGTTGTCTCCTTCCCCGTGGGCTTGGCTGGGATTTCAAACGTTCCCTGACTCCACTGCTGTTCCCTGTTAGTCTGCCTAAGACAGGAGATCACGCTCCTCTGGGAGCACCTGGTCTTCTGGACGTTCCTAAACACTGTCATCTTCCTAGAATACAGCATTGAATGCAGCACAGTTAGGCTTTAAGTGATGTAAGCATTGCAATGTGGCATTTGGGTTATGTTCGCTGCGTCGAGTGGACTCTAGAAGAGGGACTGGGTAAATGGAACAATACACGCGGCTTGAATTATTTACCCGGTCTGCTATGCCATGTCTCTCTCTCTCTGCTCTATTTCCTTTGCCTAGTCACAGCAAGTGAATGAAGATGTTTTGTGGACCAGAAACATTGTTCCAAAAGAGCAAGACAGTGTTTCTAAACCATTTATGTGTGCTGGGTTAACCATCTAGGCAGATTTTTACATCATTGGCCCTTCTGCACAGACGCAGACTTTATTCAAACTAAAAAACTCACTAAAAACACTGCCCACAATTCTGAGCCCAACAGCATCCTGGTTACTCACACAGAAGGCTGACTGGTAATTGCCATTGGTTAAGATTTACAGTTTGATCTTACACAGTTCTGGTCCTGCTAAGTTTCCAAAGTTTAGCCATAATAAACAGACAATTCTCACCACCTCCAATAACTATTATAGTCTGTGCTGCTATTGATGTGTCTGGAGGAATAGCTGAGGAGGAACATACCACTTGTCATTTCTCAAAGAAGTCAAAAGCAGTGCATGGTAAATGTCAGGCCAACGCACTTATATGTGTTTTAGTCAATCAGAAGGAAGCAAAGCTGTTGTGTAACAGCAATAATCAGGTATTGTGAGTAAGAGAGATTTCTAACGGCCCTGGCAGTGAAGCAGAAAGTACAGACACACATACAAAAACATCAAAACCCCCAACTCCCCATCTCTGTTCTGAATTATGCAACATGCATCTGTCAAATTAGACGTTAAACACTGTCATTTGTACGTAATGTTTGTTTACTACAGCGTCAGACTCTTTGTCAGATGTTTGTGTTTGGTGTCTGTCTTACATTGGGCCTCATATTTTTTTAACCTCATGGTGAGGCAGCATTTAAATTTAGCTGCTGATTCAAAAACCAATTGAAAAACCTCTGAATGGCTATATACTGCATGTATGACCTTGCAGTGAAATGAACAACATTTTAACGCACTCTAACTGAACAATACTGAAGAATTTTTAATGGGCAGCACGCAATAGGTATGGAACAAAGAGCAGGGCTGTTGAAAAGAGGTCCTTCACAGACAAACCGCAGTAATTAGAGTAATGATTGGAAAGGACGTTTACCCTCATGTCTTTATTTCTCGTCTAAATGTGAAATACACTGTGCTTTCTTCCTTTAAGAAGAGTGAGCAATCCTATAGTGAAAAAGATTTAACTTAGTTTAAATCAAAGTAATTGATATTCGTTCAGTTTTATTGATTCACACGCATGCACACACCGCTTTGAGTGAATTATGTGTCTGATATATGTCACTGTAAGACTATAAAAACATATAGGAAAAAAAAAGAAAAATCATAAAGTTTTTTACTTTTTGAAAGGAAATTATAAATGAGTATATATACACACAGTATATATAAAATATATAATATAAAAATATTAAATAAAATGGAATGCAGCACAAATGTTTTCAATGTTTATAATAAGATCTATTACTCTATTCTAATGTAAACTATAAAAATTAAAAGCATAATAAAAATATTTTACAATATTAATGTGTCATGCAGCTTTTCTGAGTTTGACATAATAATTAAAAATTAATATTATTAGTCAGAAGACTTGAAAAAAATTACAATTAAAAATATTAAAATATTACATTTTAAAATATTACATTTTAAAAATACAAATATTTTACTATTTTACTGGTGTCATGCAGCTTTTGTGAATTTTACATTAATTAAAATTTAAACTGTACACATATTTTACAACATTACTGGTTTTATGAGTTTGACATTTTTGTGCAGCTTTTGTGAGTTTGACATTTTAATTTAAAAAATTAATTATTACACTGAAGACTGGAGTAATTTTACTCAGAAGACTTGTAAAATTGCAATTAAAAAGTATTTCCAGTATTATTGTTTTATGCAGCTTTTGTGAGTTTGTCATTAAAATCACATTTAAAACATTAAATTACAATTAAAAACTCTACAAATATTTTACAGCATTACTCGTTTTATTCAGCTTTTGTGAGTTTGACATATTTATTAAAATGAAAATTATTACTCTGAGGACTGGAGTAATTTTACATGGAAGACTAGAGTAAAATTACATTTAAAAAAAATTAAATATTACAATTTAAAGTGCAAAAATATTTTACAATATAACTGGTTTTATGCAGTTTTTGTGAGTTTGACATATTATTTAGAAAATTAAAATAATTTTCTGAAGGCTGGAGTAATTTTATTCTTAAAACAAGAGTAAAATTACATTTATAAATATGAAAATATTACAATTTAAAGTGTAAAAATATTTTACAATATTACTAATTTTACACCGCTTTTGTGAGTTTGACATATTAATTAAAAATTTAAAAAAATCATTGTTCAAAAGTTTGGAGTCGTATTCAGCAGGGATTCATTAAATTAATCAAAAGTGACATTAAAGATTTCAAATTTGTTAAAAAATGTTCTTTTGAACCTACTATTCATTAAAGAATCCTGAACAAAAAGTCACAGTATGACAGTTTTTGCTAAAAGAAAAAAAAACGTCTAAAAACATTAAAATATTTAAACAACCCCAATCGGTAGTGTATACAGTATTTGCGGTATTTAGAGAGTATTTGTAGATAGAAAAATGCCATAACTGCCAAAATTTGGATCACATTTTTGGAAAAAGACATACTTCAAGAGTAGTCTTAAAGCAATTGCCACTGAAATATTCTTGATATATATTACAGTCATGGCCTAAAGAAAATCAAACTTTACTGTGCTCTAGCAGACTTCACTGTACTAAGTAAACAGCATCCAATGTAGCCTCTCTATTGCATTTGGAAACAAAGAGCATTTGGAAACAAAGATGAAGTTCATAAGGTAAATGCGTACCTTGACACTAGGGGTCAAAAAACAAAAAATCAAGTCAAGAATCTGGGTGTGATTCTGGAGTCAGACCTCAGTTTCAGTAGCCATGTCAAAGCAGTAACTAAATCAGCATACTACCATCTCAAAAACATTGCAAGAATTAGATGTTTTGTTTCCCGTCAAGACTTGGAGAAACTTGTTCATGCCTTTATCACCAGCAGGGTGGACTATTGTAATGGTCTCTTCACTGGCCTTCCCAAGAAGACCATTAGACAGCTGCAGCTCATACAGAACGCTGCTGCCAGGATTCTGACTAGAACCAAAAAATCAGAGCATATTACACCAGTCCTCAGGTCCTTACACTGGCTACCAGTTATGTTTAGGATAGATTTTAAAGTACTTTTACTTGTTTATAAAGCACTCAATGGCCTAGGACCTACATACATTGCAAATATGCTCACTGTATACAAACCTAACAGACAACTCCGATCACTAGGATCGAGTCAGTTAGTAATATCATGAGTTCACACAAAACAAGGGGAATCCGCTTTTAGCTATTATGCCGCCCGCAGTTGGAATCAGCTTCCAGAAGAGATCAGATGTGCTAATACATTAGCCACATTTAAATGCAGACTGAAAACTCACCTGTTTAGTTGTGCATTTATTGAATGAGCACTGTGCTACGTCCGAACAGACTGCATTGTTTTATGTATATCATTTTACTGTGCAAATTAATTTTAAAATCAATTTTTCTGTTTTTATTATTGTTAGTGTGCTACTGTTTTAATTAATTTAAATCAATTTTAAAATCATTTAAAATGTTCTTCTGTTTGTGTGATTATTATTTTAAATTTTTATGACTATGATTTTTATGCTATTCCTCTTATGTACAGCACTTTGAATTACCATTGTGTATGAAATGTGCTATATAAATAAACTTGCCTTGCCTTGCCTTGCCTCTACCTCTTTCAGCCTTTGCTAGTCTATTAGCCTTTTCCGCTCCTGCAATACTGACAGATCCAAGCTATAATAAAGACTTGGTTCATATGAGAGCAGTGCCATCATCAAGCTGGTCAAGCTCCAGCGTTCCCCACCATACCTCTCACTGAGTTTTATGGATCCAATTCCAGGTGCAGATATTTAGCTGTATTTCACTGGCGGCGTCGCACCTCATCCATCCACCAGCTCAAACACCAGCTAAGGCACTTCTGATGGAAGTTGTGAGAAATCAATTTAGTATGATATCCATATTCATGAATACTTCACCTCTCTTTCCTCCGAGAGAGATGGGAGAGCACTCTTTGCCTTCACAAAGGCCTGGACCAGTGAAATTTACTCCGTGTTTGTATATGACAGACATGCGTTCTCAGCAGTTATTGATGTCGTGATGAGTGATTTCAGAAAGGGTCGATGCATTAATAGTGGATATCAAAGCAAATGACAAACCATCTTTAACAAAGACGTGATGAAAAAAGCGACGTCACTTTTTGCAGAATAAAGTACATACACAAAGATGAGCAAGACAGGGACTGAGAAAAAGATGTGGTGACCTGTGGACTCATATTGTACCTGTGAGGTTCTTAAGGCCAAGCTGACGGAGACCGAAGTTGCCGTCTCTGCGGTAGTTGAGGAAGATTGCCAGGGCGTAGCGGTCTTCATACAGTCTGGTGCCGCGGATGATGCGCAGATTCTCCAGAGGCAGATAGTCAAACTGATTGAGTGCCACAAGCACATAGCCGGTCACCTCACGAATGGACTGCAGACAGAATAAAGCATAACCATTCAACATTAACATAATACTAACAAATAAGAATCAACTGAAGCTAACAGAAATAAATTAACAAGATTAAAAAAGAAAGATTAAGATTAATGGGGGGAAAATCTTTTTGTATTCTGACCAAATACATTTTTCTCAAGCAACATTGAATATACTGTACCATTTTGTACCAAGTGTATGAGAGTAATAAGAAGAGACAAGGTATTTTTGTTCTGTTACTTTGATTAAAAGTGTAAGGGTCTAGAATGCAATTGCACTATTAGTTAAACAGTGTTTATAAGCATTCAACAGTCAGAAGGAAAGTGACAAATTATTATATATATATATTTCTTTTAAGGAGAACAACATTAAAATAACATAACTTTTTTTTTCAAAACAGTGAAATAAAATGTTCTTTTAACATTCATTTAACAGTATTTAATATAGCCTTTTAAAGTATTGTCCATTTGAGGTGTACGCAAACACAGGCAGTCGACTATGAAAAGCCAGGGAGCTCAAAAATGTGTGAATTTTAACATGTCGAGGATGTGTTGTTTGCACGTAGAATACAGTTGAAGTCAAAAGTTTACATACACCTTGCAGAATCTGCAAAATGTTAATTATTTTACCAAAATAAGAGGGATCATACAAAATGCATGTTTTTTTTATTATTATTTAGTACTGACCTAAATAAGATATTTCACATTTTAAAAAGTGTACATATAGTCCACAAGAGAAAATAATAGTTTTTTTTTGGTTGTTTGTTTAGTTAAAGTGCCCGCTGTTCTTCAGAAAAATCCTTCAGGTCCCACAATTTTTTTTTTTTTTTTTTCAGCATTGTTTTTGTGTATTTATGTCCTTAACAGTTAAACTGCTCTAAGTTCTTTAGAAAAATAATTCAGGTCCCACAATTTTTTTTTGGTTTTCAGCATTTTTGTGTATTTAAACCTTTTCCAACAATGACTGTATGATTTTGAGATCCATCTTTTCAAACTGCGGACAACTGAGGGTCTCATATGCAACTATTACAGAAGGTTCAAACGCTCACTGATGCTTTAGAAGGAAATGTGATGGATTAAGAGCTAGGGGTGAAAACTTTTTGAATTTGAAGATCAGGGAAAATGTAACTTTTTTGTCTTCCTGGAAACATGTAAGTATCTTTTGTAGCTTCTGAAGGGCAATACTAAATTTAAAAAAATATATATTATATTAAGGCAAAATAAGAAAAATTTACACATCTTCGTTTTCACCCCTGACTCTTAATGCATTGTTTTTCCTTCTGGAGCTTCAGTGAGCTTTTGAACCATCTGTAATAGTTGCATATGAGTCACTCAGTTGTCCTCAGTTTGAAAAGGTGGACCTCAAAATCATACAGTCATTGTTGGAAAGAGCTCAAATACACACAATGCTGAGCAACCAAAGAATTTGTGGGACCTGAAGGATTTTTCTGAAGAACAGCAAGCAGTTTAACTGTTCAGGACAAACAAGGGACAAACAATCATGAACAACTATCACTAAACAAAACAAACAAAAAAAGCTGTGGATCATTCAGGTAGCAACACAGTATTAAGAATCAAGTGTAAACTTTTGAACAAGGTCATTTTTATAAATTCAACTATTCTTTTCTCTTGTGGCTTATATGTAAACGTCTTTAATGTGATCTTATTCAGGTCAGTACTAAATAAAAAATAACATGCCTTTTATATGATCCCTCTTATTTTGATAAACAATTAACATTTTGAAGATTCTAAGGTGTATGTAAACTTTTGACTTCATCTGTACGTGTTGCTTACATGTGAAAAATCGATGCGTAATCAATGTGCAAACAACATGTAGTGTACGCACAAAATTAAAAATAGCCTATTTTTGAGCCTCATGGCTTCCCATAGTTCCACTTTTTGTTTTCCAGAAGTCATGACCGATAAAAATGTGCTTGTACTCTTTTAAACTAAAGTTGCTGTATCTCAAAACCATCTCACACAAGTGCTAATTTTACTGTTTTACTGTGAAACAACAGCCTTGGCCAGTGCTGCCACCTTGTAGCACAACTGATTAGTGCAGAAGTCAATGTGCTTTTGCAACCTGGTGCATGTACATGTAAAAACCAATATACTTTGGCCTTGAGGCCCCCATTAAGGCTAAGTTTTATTGCATTTTTTAAATAATCTTTGTAAATAATACTTGCAATACACAAGAACAATTGTTTGGTTCAGGTAGCTGGTCAGCGTCATTTATCTTGTCTAACTACTTCTAGTTAAAAAGATACCCTTCCCATAGGATTCTGCTGAAATGTGTTGGTGTATCAATACTACAGGTGAAATCTAAAGTGGTTGTGATGTAACGTTGCATGTAGAGCCACCTCAGGCCTCTCGGCTCATCATACAATCATTAGCTGAAGTGTTGGGAGTGGGCAGCGGTCTGGGCAGCGGTAGGACACAATGAGCCAGCGGGTCTATTTTCTCTCTCAGTCTTGTTCTTTTTTTTACTATCTCTTTCTCTACCCTCTACTAGACAGATAATGATCATGGGGATGACTCAAATCCATCCAGCCACATCCGTGAGACCCTCGCCGTGACATACTGGTGCCGTCACTGCGCCTGTCATTAAGGCAGACACAGTTTCATTCATTCTGACAGAGCACCTCCTACTGTGAATGATGACACTGAATGTGTGTGTGTGTGTACGTGTTGAGGGGCAGAATTAGCCCTGAGGAAGCGCTAACATCGGGGAGTGCTCTCACTGACAGCCGTCAGTTGGCGTGAGCTTCATCTCGGGACCCATGCAGCGTGACAGGGCCGGTCCTGCCACTGTCATCGTCTGCCATGTCCGGCTAATGGGCAGAGACGTGAGCTCTTTTTAGCAGTGGCGCTAGAAGGCCAGTCAGAGCCTCAGTCATTTATCTGGGCTAATGAACTGTTCTAATAGCTGCAGGGACATTGCAGGAAGCACTTCCTGCTCGAGTACGTGGGGTATCACTGATGTGCGCTGCGAGGATTGTGTCAAGTGGGGTTACAGGACTTCCGACGAGAAGGTACGGAGAGCAGACCAGCTGGAAATAGCACCTACGCTGGTGTACGAGGACACATCGGTACACCCTGTACAGAGTATAAGCGCAGCTTTACACAATTTACTTTGAGAAAGCTACCATGCAATACAAAGTGAAACATTTTCACAACAAACTGCCAAAATCATAGTTCAGTTTACTTAAAGAAATTGTGACAGAATTTTTCGTGTTTTTTAATCCCCCCGATGTTTTCATTCATGCTGTTGTGCACAATCTTTAAAAGGCAGTTTTGATATAAATTAATTGTTACATTGTTATTTTATTACATTTTAAAAGATTACCTTGGTAAAGTTTTAAGTATTTTCACTAGACTACCATCAAATACAAACTAAAACATCTCCATAACAAACTGCCGAATCGTAGTTCGTTTACTTGAAGAAATTATGACAGAAATATATTAAATGTACTTCTTAAAGTTATCATAATATTATTTTTAAGGAATATCACACATCCAAGATATTTTTCCACATTTTCCATTTTTCCCCCTCAGTTTTAATTCGTGCTTTTGTGCAGAATCTTAAAAAATGAAGTTTTGTAATACGTTAATCATTACATTTTCATATGATTACATTTTAAAAGACTGATTAAATTGTTAGTTTTATTAATTCATTTCACTAGACTACCGTCAAATAAAAACTGAAACATTTTCACAACAAACCACCAAAATCATAGTGATAGAAATTATGACAGAAATATATTTAATGTACATTTTAAAGTTATAATAATATTGTTGTTTTTAAGGAATATAAAACAACAAGATATTTTCCATATTTTTATGGTTTTTTTTCTCCTTGTTTTAATTCATGCTGTTGTGCAGGATCATAAAATTGCAGTTTTGTTATAAATTGTTATATTTTAATTTGACTACATTTTAAAAGATTCAATTGTTAAAATCATAGTTCGCTTTACTTGAAGAAATTATGACAGAAATATATTAAATGTACTCCTCAAAGTTATAATAATATTATTTTTTGGAATATCACACAACCAAGATATTTATCCATATATTCTTCTAGTTTTTTCCTCATGTTTTAATTCATACTGTTGTGTAGATTCTTAAAAAAACAGTTTTGTTATAAATTAGTTGTTAGATTTTTATTTGATTACATTTTAAGAGCTTGATTCAATTGTTAAACTTCTACCATCAAATAAAAACTGAAACATCTTCACAACCAACTGCCAAAATCCTGGTTCGGTTTATTTAAAGAAATGATGACAGAATTATATTAAATAACATACTTCTCAAAGTTAGAATAATATTATTTTTTTAAGGAATATCACACAAACAAAACATTTCCCCCGCCCACAAGTTTTAATTCATAATGTCATGCAAAATCTTAAAAATGCAGTTTTGTTTTAAAAATTAATTGTTAATTTAATTATAATTGATTTATATTTTAAAATATTGATTAAATTGTTCAAGTTTTATTGATTTATCTTTCATTTTACCAGACTACTGTCAAATAAATCTGAAGCATCTTCACAAGATCAACAAACTGACAAAAATCATAGTTTTGGTTTACTTGAAGAAATTATGACAGAAATATATTAAGTGTTCTCAAAGTCATAATAATATTAGTATTTTTAAGAAATATCAATCATGTTATAATTAATACTTCTGTGAGGAATCTTAAAAATGCAGTTTTGTTGTAAATTAATTGTTATTTTTCATTTGTTGCATTTTAAAAGATTGATTAAACTGTTAAAGTTGTATTAATTAATTTCACTCTACACCGTTTTTGTTTATACATTTGTATTAACCAGAAAAAATCCAGAAGAAATTATGAATCTATGAAGTTTAATTGTGAACAAACCAGTCACGTTTACACATTTAATTCTCAAGGTCTAACAAACAGAAACAAAAAAGCATTTTTTTAAAAAAGTATTTTTTCTTCCCTATTAATGATAAACGAATAGTATGTGAAATATTAGTATTTTATGTTATGGAAAAAATATTGTATTTATTGAAAAACAATGCTAAATCTAAGATTAGGTTTGTTTTTTTTTCTTCCAAAAAATGTAACTTCTTAACTTCCTTCAAAAATATGCTATAAAAAAAGAGAGATAACAGTCCAGTGGTCAAACATTTCCTAGAGCGTGTTTACCTAGAAAAACAATGGAAAAGCAGTGCAGTGAATGCAAGAAATACACTATCGACATAATTTCAATTAACGACAAATTCAATTCAATTCAATTCAATTCAAGTTTATTTGTATAGCGCTTTTCACAATATAAATCGTTGCAAAGCAGCTGTACAAAAAAAAAAAAAAAAACAGTGCACCAAACTTAGGATTTTCAAATATCAATAACCAATTTGGTACCATCCCATAAAAATGAGCAAATTTGGCTATGTGGTGAACATCCCCAGTGAGCAAGGAGCAGAAACTATAAAAAACTTGCATACTCTGATCCCATCGTGGCATCTGAATTTGGATGAAAGCACGAATACTGGCCAAGCCTTTGACCTTGCGTTGGTCCCTCCATTTCCTCTTCCTCTCCTTACGGCCAACAAAAAGCCAATGCACTCGCCACATCCTGCCAACAACCCCCTCACCCCTGGCCACCGGGAACTAAACCCATCCCAGTTACCTAGCAACCTCTGGAACCTGCTGCTGTCTAAAAGACATGAAAGAGAGGGGGAAAGTAGAGGGTGGAAGAAAAAAAACAGCAACATCTTTGTTGTACTTCTCCTAATTTAATTAAAGGATTACTTTGCAGAGATTTTCCACACAGCCTATTTGGCTTCCCGCATTCACTTTCCAGCACCATTTAATTCCTCTTTCTCAAACTAATTTGTTATTTTCAGGCCAGTGGATCGATACTTCCCAGAGTGGAGAAGAGAGCCGAGGAGAGGGAAAGGACGGGGTCCTCTTTCTTCTTGCTGTTTGCTCAATAATGAAGCACATAAATAAAGGTAAACACCTTGTTGTGATTACAAGAGCAGTTTATAGCTAATGACGTCTCATCAATGAGGAGCTCTTTCTACCTGTTGTTAAACATAACACATCCAACCTGAGCTGCTATAGAGATCAATGGACACACAAAGCCATGCTTCATTCTCCTTTAACTTCTAGCACCTTCAACTCTAATGTAAAGGCACAGTTAGTACTCTCGTGTCAAGAGCACTTCTAACTGTAACAAAAGGATGATCTGCCACTGCTTCTTTGTGTGGGAGATCTGTGTTCATCCATAAGTATAGAAATGTCTACATTTTTGTTTATGTTGCATTTGAAGTAAGTGTTTTTTGTTTTTTTTTTGCACTCAAGGCGAGCAATCCTCTACAACAGGGGTCCCCAAACTAAGGCCCGGGGGCCGAATGCGGACCGCCACCACATTTGGACCGGCCCTCTGAACAATGCCAGAGACATATTTTGATAATGTAATTTTAAATATGTTTTACTTATATCATGTTGGTATTTGATGATAAAGGTTGGCTTTCAAACTAAAATTTCCCTTAGTTATTAACATAGCCTAATTATTTGTTAAATTCACCAACAGAATGGTACATTCAACGTAATGTGTCATCGCGATCGAACACAGTGGACCAACACCAGCAGATGACATTGCACCCCAAATCATCACAGACTGTGGAAACTTAACACTGGACTTCAAGCTACTTGAGCTATGAGCTTACTCCAGACTCCAGGACCTTGGTTTCCAAATAAAATACAAAACTTGCTCTCATCTGAAAAGAGGACTTTGGACCACTGGGCAACAGTCCATTTCTTCTTCTCCTTAGCCCAGATGCCTCTGAAGTTGTCTGTGGTTCAGGAGTGGCTTAACAAGAGGAATACAACAACTGTAGCCAAATTCCTGACACGTCTGTGTGTGGTGGCTCTTGATGCCTTGACCCCAGCTTTAGTCCATTCCTTGTGAAGTTCACCCAAATTCTTGAATCAGTTTTGCTTGACAAGCCTCTCAAAGCTGCGGTTCTCTCAGTTGGTTGTGCATCTTTTTCTTCAACACTTTTTTCTTCCACTCAACTTTCTGTTAACATGCTTGGATGCAGCACTCTGTGAACAGCAGCTTCTTTGGCAATGAATGTTTGTGGCTTACCTTCCTTGTGAAGGGTGTCAATGCTTGTCTTCCGGACAACTGTCAGATCAGCAGTCTTCTCCATGATGTGTATCCTAGTGAACCAAACTGAGAGACCATTTTGAAGGCTCAGGAAACCTTTGCAGGTGTTTTGAGTTGATAATCTGATTGGAATGTCTCCATATTCTAATTTGTTGATGTTGTGAAGTTGTGAATTGGTGGGTTTTTGTTAAATGTGAGCCAAATCATCACAATTAAAAGAACCAAAGACTTAAACTACTTCACTCTGCAATTAATTTAATACTCAAGTTTCACAATTTGAGTTGAATTACTGAAATAAATGAATTTTCCATTACATTCTAATTTACTGAGAAGTACCTGTATATCTTTTGATAAGAAATTATAATTTGTCTGTCTGGTGCATAAAAAAAATATTCTAGCATTAATAAATACAGGTAAAATCATAATAAAATAATAATAATAATAATAATAATAATAATAATAATAATAATAATAATAATAATAATAGTTAGTCTGGCCCATGGAATTTTCCTTTAGAAACCGACCCGGCCCCCCACTAAACAAAAGAAAATTATGTGGAAAAGAAAAAAGTTTGGGGACCCCTGCTCTACAAAGTAAAAAACAAACCCTAAAACTTTGGATGCACTGCAGATTTAATTCAAAGCTAAAGTTTTGGGGTTTTAGGACTTTTTTGGTAAACACATGTCTAAAAATGTAGCTTAAATGTGTATGACTGCAATTCAGGGTTAGATCTGTATTCCAAACAGTTTATCTTTATTTTTCAGACAAACCCTTGCCCTTTTTTTCATTACAAAAATGAATAGTTTGAAAAATATCAGATATTATATATGATATTAATGTTTTTGAAAGAACTTTCCCATGCACACCAAGGCTGATTACAAATTCAATAAAAACAATAATAATGTGAAATATTATTACAATTTTAAATAACTATATAAACTATGTCAGTATGTTTTATAATGTATTTTACTGATGGTAAATCCTGTCTCTAGCGTCACATGATTCTTTAGAAATCATCCTGATATGATTATTTGGTGTTTAATGAACATTTCTTACAATTATCTATGTTGAAAACAGATGTGCTGCTTAATATTTTGAAAACATGACAGATTGATGTAATAATAAAGATTCTTAAATTAACAAAAGAAAAATTAACAATTTATTTAAAACAGAATTATTTTTTTTTTTTTGGAAATTATAAATATTTTTACTGTCACTTTTGATTAATTTAATGCATCCCCTAATAAAAAAGTAATATATTTAAATATTTATTTCATACCAAGCATAGTTTAAATCCATTAACATTTATTGACATATTGTTCGAGACTTACTAATATAAAAAATTAAACTTTATTTGGAGTACTAGCTGTGCACAATGCAAATTTCGTAATATTACATCTAAAATGTGTTTTAATGTCATAATTGATTAAGATTGTATGATCTTCAAATTTAAGATATTTAAAGTGGAACTACAGTATACTTGCAATAGTTCTACTTTAGCCCAATCAAATATACTTTAGTATATCTTTAGTTGGAGTTCAGCAGTTCAAATCGGGCAGCCCCTGTGTCTGAGACATTAACCTTTTTGTTCTCAAGGTACAGCTATTCCTTTGTCTCTATGATAATGTGAAGGTATGGGCAATACTGTAGCACATATGCCTTTGAATGTGAAGGTTTGGGCAATACTGTCAGACTGATTGGATTAGCACATATGCCTTTGAATGATGCCATTGTCTCTATGATAATGTGAAGGTGTGGGGAATACTGTCAGACTGACTGAATTAGCATGCTTGGTTTAAATTGTCTCCACCTCTATGTACCCCTCCCTCTGGAAATGTATATAAACTATAATGTATCTGACTTAGTCAGACGACTTTTGATGACTGCAGCGACGCACAGCTAGTATCTCAATAAAGAGAAACTTCTGCTTCAAGATATCCAAAAACGTCTCCTGGTCTCGAAGAAAAAGTTCACAACAACATCCTTTCTCAGCATTTCTACATATCTGTTGTACTTATAAACCGACTACAGACACCAAAGATGCTTTTAGAAGCCAATGAGAGAGACTCTTATAAAGCTGATCTAATAGAGCACTTAAAGATAGACCCAGCACTAGGAGCCATTTGGACCCCTCTGATGCCTGTTGAAGGAAACAGGCCTACAATCCTGATAAAGCCAATCTATAAATACAGCTCATACTCCTCCATGAAGTGTGAGGAGAAAGCAGGAGATATGGGAGCCCTGATGTTGTGTTTGGAAGCGCTGATGACAGTGGTCCACTTCAAACTCTCATGATACTTAAAGAAGAAGGGCATCTGAGCTTTGCAAGACAACTTAGTGCTGGTAAAGATACTGTTATATGGACTAAAAAGTTATTTTAAGATACAGAAACATAGACTAGAACATCTGAAGTGAGTCTAAATTATGTTGCAATTCAAATTACAGCATGGACTCTGGATGTCTGTTAATTTTGGAAATATGGTTAGTTATAATGTTTATCTCCATCAGTGTTGAGCACATTACTTTAAAAAGTAATTAGTCATAGTTACTAGTTACTTCTTACAAAGAGTAACTGAGTTAGAAACTGAATTACATCATTATAAAAGTACCATTGTGTTACTTTTAAAAAATGTTAAAAGAAGTCAAATAACTTGGACGCCCCTACTATTAAATATGTTAAATGAATAAAACATTTTACAGTAATCTACACTATTTTAATGTTGCTGTGGGACAATGTGAACGACATCCTGCGGCAACACTGTTAAACACTCTGGTGTGCGTCTGGGGTGAAAACCTAAAAATACTCCTAATTTTTTATATGCAAAGGGTCTACTTTTTTGTGTATAGTCATAATAACAACAAAACAATGTGTTTTTGTAAAATAAAGAAAATACACAGGGTGCGCTCTCTGCCGTCTCAGTCTTATTCCCCTCTCTTTATAGACACAAAAATAAAACAACCTGAATCTTAGCGAATACCTACACAGACATGAGAAATATATGTCTGATCTCCATTTAACATTCATGGAACCTTTCAATTGCACAAAACATTCTTTATAGTGGCAAATGTTCTTTAGAGAGGAGTTCTTTGGAGAACCTAAATTAGTTATTCTATGGATTCACAGTGAAAACCCCTTTTTGGAACCTTTATTTTTAAGAGTGTGCAGAATTAGTGAACGAGACACTTGATTCTGTGGAAAAATACGGCGTGCAAAAGTCACAATTGTTTAGTGAATTGGCCCTGGGCCTTCCATTCAAAAGCAGTCAGAGAAAACAGCAGTGAACAAAGTAAAAGAAAAAGATATGGACAGATTCACTAGATTTCCAGGGATTCCGTCTTTTCTCAGCGGTAGAGTGTCGGGGTAGAGGAAGTGTGCCGCAAAAACAAAACCCCCTTTTCACTCCCCGAGACGTGCTCAGTGTGGAAATAAACTCCTGCAATTCACAAACAAGTGTGGAATAAAGAGAGAAAACCTAGCTGAGATGGACAGAGAGATGAGGACGAGCTGAGCGGCAGCGCTGCAGTCGAGTGGATCATAGTTGGTCCTCTGTATATTTTAATGCATAATTAATACTCCACCTGTTCCAGTTCAGAGAAGACAAGAGTGTCTGAAAACGAGAGAGGAGGAGGACAGACCAGACAAAGAGAGATTGAGAGAGATATAAAAGAGGGAGTGTAAACATATAGCGACACCACGACCCTGTGTATACCATTATGCTAATTAGCGCTCATTTACATACATATAGATCTTGTTGTGTCTTTTGGACGGGTGGGCGGAGACATACATAGAAGTTCCAGGGTTTGGATCACTGCGTGTCCTTATGCTAATGAATCCTACCCTTAGAAACTACAAGCACAGCACCTCTCCGCTACATTTCTATATGAGTTTTATAATGAGTGCATATTTATCATTATGCAAATACTCATTCTGATTATAATAATTACGTATTAGCAGAGTTGGTAGTCATTATTCATTAACAAAGTTTTTTTACTCACCATCCAGATGGCACTTTCTATGAATACGGTACAAGCTGGTGTCCCAATACTTTTTTAAAGGCATTAAAGGCTTTTTTTTGGAATAAAAAGCTTGTTAAGCTACTATTATTAACATAATGAACCTACAATAAAAGGTAACTTTTGGCACTAATTTAGCATACCAAGTACTACATTTACAAATGTATTTCAATGTTCAAGTGATCCATGTAATACTATAGAGGGTTTGCTCTTAAGTCACAGTTTGGTCAGTTACCCAGATGCGTGACCATACTGTCAATACTCGGATGTAAACAACAGCATGAAATGTATGGTTAATGTACTACTGAATACGTTGTTCTGCTAATTTATGCTGTCTAAACCATGGAAAAATGTGTGGAAGCTGCTAAATCATATAGAGGAGGACCTAGTAAGCGGGAAAGGGTGCAATAATTTGACAAACTGAAGTTAATAGGTGGTAAAGATATGTACGAGCAGTATTAATTAAGATATTAGCCTAATATTTCACCTGCCTGACTGGAAATCATAAGAACAAACATGAATGTTGTCAAGACTCTTGGCCTGGAAATCCTGATTCAGTTTGGCCAACCACAAACGCCTTCCGTTCCTCAGACAGTTTTGAAAACTGTTACACTCTTCTCCTTGATTTGTTACAGCTTTTGGCAGTCTATAGTACCCCAAATGTTTTTCCCAGTCCGACCGATTAGTACAGCCCAACACATTACAATAATTGAGTGTGTGCAACGAACAACCGTATAAGTCCCAAAAAAAAAAAATAAATAAATAAATAAAAAAAATGAGATAACCATGTGACATTAATTGTATGTGTGAACTTTGTATACAGAAACAGTTTGGGGATATTTTCGCGCGACCAAGAGTCCGCATTTTAAAAATAGCGTCACATGGAAAAACCGCTTATGTCCACAAAGAAGAATGGTAATGATACAATAAAGTGCTCCTGACAGACCGCGACCGTTAGAAGTGGAAGAGAAACTTTAAACCCATTTGTCTCGAAATTCAAAATAAAAACAGTTTTGGAAAGGGCTTGAACCCAGCTTTATATATATTGTATAATATTTAGCTATGATGTATGTCTGCATTGTATTTATTGTTTTTATTTACTTATTTATTTATATATTGTTTTTTGTTAATAATTCATTGTTATTGCCTGTACTGTAAGAAGGTCTATGTATTGTACATTGTTCATACTGTATTTTCTGTTTTTAATCAATAATAATAACTTGAAAGAAATGCTTAATATTAACCTGAAGTTTCTGTTACTGTATTAAAACTAAGATAAAGGAATCAGATCTTTAGTGGTTTAAAGTGATATGATGAACTGGAGTTATACTGTTATTCCACACTAACTGGACATATACCGTTCTTCCACATTTCAGAAATATAAATCACAATAACTTTTGATTTTTAATACTGACACTGAAAAATGTTATCTCCTTAGAATTGAGAAGCTTTTGTTGTCTATTTTCAAGTAAAATAAAAATATATAATATAATGTTCACAATCCAAATGAAAAAAATCTTATTACTCAAAATTTGAAAATATGGACTTGTATGGTTCTTCGTCTCAAGGCCTCAATTGAACATTTTCAGCAGCAATAATCAGCAAATTTTGCTAGTTCAGTTCAGTTCAGTGTCTCCAATATGGCCGATTGATGACGTGAAAACACTCTATAGTGCAGTGGTTCTCAACTAAGAGGCCAGGAACCATTGAGGGAATAATATGTATGTGTAAGTAGCCATATCTACGGCTAGTAGACTGTTACGAGTGTGATACTGCATTTATACAACAGTTCAACAGCATGAGTGTGTAAATACATAGGAAACAACAGTGGAGTGTCTTTAAAAACCATCGTTTGTGCACTACTTCGTACTGCCCCAGATTCAAATCTCAGTTTGACAGTTTAACAGCTGAGCCCAAACCCTGTTACTACACTTTAGCACTAGTAATGAAGAAACGTTAGGTTGCAGAATGGTGAAGAAATGTAGAGTATTGACTGAGCGAGTGTGATTACCTGCATCTTGATACAGCATTCATTCCACAGATCAATCTCATATTCACAATAAAACATTAGTTTAAATGTCCGCTGAGTTAAGCGATATCTTTGTTGTACTATCCTTTCATCTGTTAAGGGTGCTTCTTGCATTTGTTGGCTGCGTCTTACAAACTGTTGTTGAAAGTAAAAAAATCCTTTTTTACAACAGCGTTTCAAAGTCTCTTTCAACATAAAAGTCTTTACTGCTGACTCTTGTCGGCATATAATGGCAGAATAAAGTAACTAAAATCACCATCACGAACACACAGTTGCCCAATATTTATACTATTATTAAATACTACTCTTATTTAAAATATTATGTATTGAACAACAGCCATCATAAAAGCTGCTAGGCGATCTAAAGTACAAAGGCACACACTCTGAAAATTGAAGTTACATAAATTATAACTTGATGAGATTTTGCCCTTAGCCAAAACTATTTGCTCTGGAACAAATAATAGACTAACGAGACCAAAGACTGCCTGCTAGATTTACCCAAAATGAATTATAGCTCATCTTTAACCACATTAGAGCCAGTGGCAAATTCCAGAAGATCTGGCTGAGGTAAGGCTGCTGTCAGCCACTGACACCCTGGAGATCAGATCTCCGAAGACTTCAAATTTTCAAATAAACTATATTAATAAACTATTAAAAGTACATTCTGTGAGACAAAAACAGTATTATTAATAAAATTACAGTGGACTTGGGCATCCGCTATGACACTCGCTGTGTTGGAGTGCTACAAACAGTGAAACGGTTGGAGTTCAGATATCAAAGCTGGAAAAGTCATTGTCTTCCGATATTATCGTAAACAATGAGGCACTGGAGTTAAAAAGCATTAGAACCACTGCTGTATGGCACAACTGATTAAAATAATAAATAATACAAGTGCTGAATGACCTTAATCACATTATTCTGTTAACAATTCTTCAAAGACAAAACTTTCCTGCAACTTCTATTTTGATAAATATGCTGTGTGATAGTCAAACACACACACACACACACACACACACACACACACACACACACACACACACACACACACACACACACACACACACACACACACACACACACACACACACACACACACACACACACACACACACACACACATTTTAGCCATAATTGGAATCTGAATCAAAACGAGAATTCCCTGATTCCCATCCCGAATACTATTATTGTTCGATCTATCAAACCCCATCTATTCCAGCTCCATTATCCTTTATTTCTCTCCCTTACTTCAAATAGTAACACTTGAAATAAATAATGCTCGATAGTTTGATCTCACAAAGAAGCCTCTGATGTGTTTCATCTCACCCTTCAACCAAAACAGAAGGACGTTCTATCTTGAACAAACTAAACAAAAGTACAACCAAAGAAACTACAATCCCTTTTTACTTTTCTTCACAAAGACATCGTTTTTTTGAACAAGAATGATAAATGTAAACCAACCCTTGAGCTACATTAAGCCAATTAACTTCTCTAATAAAACTTCTGTGTGGATATTCCCATCACCAGAGAACATACAGCGTGTCATCTGTCTAATCTGTATGGACTGACGGAGACACCTGGCTTCCATTGTGAGAGAAACTGTGAATGAGAGGCGCTGCGCAATGCTCTGCTTGATTCTCATTGGTTTAGACAGTGCAACAGACTCATGTCAGGCTCGGTGATAAGCAAAGCCTGCAGGATATGTTGATTACCACAAAACACTCTGTGACAGCAAATATTTGAAACTCAAGTGCAGGCATGACAGACAGAGAGGTGTTCGCTGTAATTTCATACTGCAAGTTAAGGAAATGGATTGCTGCATTTTGGAATATTACCTCGCTGCTCGTACAGCTACATTCTGAGATAAACAAACAAACACTGTTTCTATTTGTGAAGCCCACAAGTGCATTTCTCTAAGACAACAGAAGACGGTAAAAAACAATAAAACATTGTCTCTTCATATTTACTCTAAAGCCTCCTAGACACCCTGAAGTCACAAACAAGTGATCCAAAATTTTATGGGAGAAACATGATGAAACACAAGACAATATTGATTTGAGTGAAACTGATCCAGTAATACAAGATCACAAAATCACTAAATTGTCAATTGTAGAGTTTAAATTGAGCGCAAATATACTACCTTTAATTTTTTAATGAAAGAAATTAATACTTTTATTCAGCAAGACACAATTAAATTGACCAAAAGTGACAATAAAGACATACCACACAGTTACAAAAGCTTTCTATTTCAAATTAATGTTGTTCTTTTGAAATTTCTATTCATCAAATAATCCTGAACAAAATTTATCACGGTAAAAAATAAAACTAAATAAAAAAGATTGGAGTAAGTTTATTCAAAGATAAACATAACATTAATTTAAATTGTAACAATATTTCAAAATAATACTTTTTTTCCTGTATTTTTGATCAAATAAATCAAATCTTGATGAGCATAAGACACTTGTTTCAACAACATTTCCAAATCTAACTGCCCCAAAACCTTTGGAATGGTGCAGTGTATTTATTTGACCAAAAATACAGTAAAAATGTAGTACTGTAAAATTTTACTTCAGTGTCACATGATCCTTAAGAAAACAATTATATATGCTGAGTTGCTGCTCAAGAAACATTTCTTATTTTCAGTGTGGTAAACATTATTTTATTTACTTTACATTCCTTTTTTTATTGATTTATTTATTTTTACCATTATCAATTTTGTTTGGTATTTTTCAAACAGAAAGTAAATTTATATGAACTAAAATGTTCCTGCATCACTGAAGAAAAAAGAAATAATGTAGGGACAATAAACTTTATGATGAGTAATAGAACCATAAAGTTTTTGCTACAAGTTAGAAGCCTATCATGTATAAAAAGAAATAAGCTGAAGTGATGTGCATTATTTGTGCATATGACAATGGGAAATGCAATATCACTGAAAGGCAAAAAAGAAATTATATTTCTCATGTCTTCTAAAAGTCCCAAGACACGGACGATTACACACTATCGGAAACAACCGCGTTTGTTGTAAAACACCATATCCATGCTTTAATAGCTGCACCTCCAGAGGGATCAACCTGTCATTTTAGAAAAGAGAGAGTCGGATGACATGTTTTGAAGGTGGAGTGAGCTGTCGCTAAGAGCTGACAGCACTGTAAACACTTCCTATAGAGATTCTTCCTGTTCCTTCGCACTGCTGCCATGGACCGCCATCTCACACGGAGTAGACGCCACAGGAGCAGACAGCCGCCCACCGCTACAATGATGTCACCGATCATTAATGGAGCTTTGGGCTTTGTTTTAGCAAACATGCTTTTTCAAACCATCTGGCTCAGCGGAGTGTTGATGCTCCAACATGATATCTTTATATTTCACCGCCTGAAATATGTTTGGGAAACATGTCTGGCACAGAAGTGCTCCATCTGTGTGCACCCAGATACTGGTTTTGAGATATAGAACAAGCTTTTCCAGATGTACTGATACGTTATGCCAATAATTTATTAATTCAATATTTCAAATATATAATGCAGATTTTATTTGTTACGCTTTCGAAGTGACATTAAAACCAGAAACCATCGCATAAACGTAAAAGGAAGCAGAACAATCCTGATATCCTTTCTTAAAATGACAAAATCACTTTTTAAAATTGATTTTGTCATTTTTAAATATCCGGAAAGTGTTGGAAATATCAACCCTAAACCGATAGTGTTAACAAATCCATATGTGTGTTTGAGCTGTTTTGTTTAAATGTAGTTTCACGGGGCTTGTACTGGAGCTTTTCATCTCAAGTGCAACACTGTATCATGTGAGCATCGAACAAACCTACTGAATTAGAAAACTCAAGCATATGAAGCTGTATATGTGACAATAACATCCAGAAGGATTAGTTTTCAAATCGTGCAGGTTGTTAACATTTTTTGAAGTAATTGTGTAAAAATTAGGCTTTATAATCAAACCTCTGTGTGTGAATCATACTAGTGTTCATTTTAACTGGAAACCGCAGTGATTCATACATATAGGTATGTGTTTTTTTTTCAGTTCTGCAGAAATATATATAGAGGCACATATTTCCAGTGAGCTTATGTTGAGAATGGCCCAGTCTGATGATTTTTATGAGTTCTTCTAAGTGAATTAAAAACAGCCCCAGCTTACTACAATTTACCCAGTTTGATTGACAGGCGATCTGACCTGAGCAGGTCACGTTTGGTATGAAACAAAGTCCCAGCTTTCAAAGTGTCATTTTTTATGAAATTCAAACAATAAATACCAGTTTGTAGCTCTTTAATGTGTTGCAAAAGATCGCCATGTCTCAGTTCAACTGGTTTGTGAACCAAAAACAAAATAAACATGAATGAACATCAGATGGTATCTTGTTTCAACCGTAGAAAGAGGTCAATACACATCATTTTTCATGTTCAAGTCCACCAACATTAATCCACTCTCCTGTTTAGTTTGTTTGTTGGACATAGTGGCAGATTCACCATTATGACTGGTTAGTTCGTCTGTCAATCAAACTCCTGGTGAGGGGTAAATTCATTAACAAGTAACTTTTATATAAGCACTTCCTTCAATAAAGCAAAAACATACAATGACTCAGTCTAGTTCAACAACAAATAACAGTTGTTTCACAAACAACTGTTATGAAGCTGTCCTTTGCAGAGAATGAAAAAAAAAAACATCAGTGTAGTTTGTTCACTAACAAATAACACTTGAGCTATTTCTTTGTAGTGAATGAAAAACACACGCTACTGTATTCCGAATCACAGAAACATTACTCTTATGAGCCGGTTCTTTTAGTGAATCGAAATACAGCACAATCAGTCTAGCCCGTTTTCCAAAAATAATGACTCTCATGAGCAAGTTCTTTTATGAACAATTCAAAAAGACCCGTTTGAATCAGTCTGAAACACTGCCTGTATATTTACAGCATTTGCAGGGAAATAATTTCTCTGTTATTTAAAACAAAATAGACATTCTGACTAAAATATACCCAATGAAATCTAAATCAAATTGATCTTTCTGTCTGTCTGTCTGTCTGTCTATCTATCTATCAGGGGCGTTTCCTCCGAGGAAGCAGGGGAGGCAGTGCCTCCTCAAAATACTGGATGAGAAAAAAATTTGCAGCACATAAATAAAACAACGCCAATATTACAAAATATAACATTAGAAGTGTTTAAATCACTTGGTTTTTCTAAAGAAACGGTGTCCAACAGTGACACTAAAGAGTACAGTGAGTTTGGTGGGGGGTAATTGAGAATGAATGGAGGAAAGTCACGTGAGAGGAGGCAATGCCTCCATCACGATATGATTAGACACGCATTCGCAAATCAGTCTGAATGAACGATATGTAAGGAATAATTGAATTGGCCGTTGAATTCTTAGAAAATAATGCACACCCGAGGTAGTAATGTTACACCGTTACACCTCGGGTGTGCATTATTTTTTGCAGAATTCAATGGACCGAAGTCAATTATTCCGCTTATACTATGGTTACCACAACTCAATACATCGATCAGATGATATATATCATGACATTCATCCGTTTTTTGTCCTTAAAACGCTATTGTGAGTAGGATTAATTTCTTACGCAGCTCATCCAATGTCTTCGTTGCTAATTCCAAAACGTCATTTTGGATCTAGTAACAACGCTTAAGCCATTGAGAGCAAACTAATGCAGTTAAAAATTAAGTTTAGACAGACCGACAGACGGGCAGACAGACAGAAAGAGAGGGAGAGAGAGATTAAACATGTGAATTACCTCTTTCAAGTCTGTGCTTCTCTCAAAAGCGATTGGCAGCATTGTCTCTACTAATAGTGAAACTCTAAGTTCATTTTCTTCAAGACCACACTGTTGTTACCTCGCTTGTGAGAAATGCCATGTAGTTTTTAAGTTGTTTTTAAGTTTTTAGGTTGTTAACAACATTAGCGCGTTTGCTAACGAGTGTGCAAACTGTATGTGTGTGCGTCTGCAAGGGAGTGAGAGTGGGAGAAATAGAGTATGTGCTTTCCGTACATAATAAAATGAAATAATCTGACATTTTTATCCTATTGTTTACTGTATTTATTTGTTTGGCTAGTATCATTGTGGGTCTTGGTTATTTTGCTGTTTTGAGCTGTAAGGACCTTTGAAATAACTGAAATTGTGTGGTGAAGTGATATAGACATGTAATGTGGTCAAGAGCTGCGTGGAACTGCGTTTGCCATGCATTTCCCTGAAAATAATGCACACCATTAGAATGTTCGTCAGCCAATCAGATTAAAGCATTCAACGGCCCCGTAGTATAAATTGCTGTTAATGGGAAGACTAATTTTAAAAAGTATCTTTCATATTAGGGCTTTGATATAGAGCGTTATGCTCTGTACCAGTACTAATTGTGCTTCTTTGCACAATTGTTCAGCTACTAATCAGTTTAATGGGATGCATTGTCCTGAAAGGAAACTCCAAACATCTGTGTATGCAGGTCCAGTCACAGGTGTGAGCTCATTACAGGATCCCGGTTCTGACTGACTGGGTGGTCCCTACGGATCATACAAACTCTTTCATCTCACACTCCGAGGGGGGTGGAAAGTGTGGGCGCTGTTACAGGGACGCCACATTCTAAGATGGAGGCTGACTGGGATTGTGCGTTAAAAGCCTTGATTACTGCAAGAGAAAGAAAACCTGTCACTCCGCAGGAAGTCTGTCTTTTATCCCGTTTCCTCCACTTTCCACCTTTTCCCCGCGGACTAAAGATCACAACAGCAGAACTGCTATGACACTAAATACGGCACTCTCATCCTCTCTCTAGAGACTTGTGTGCATGCGCGTGCGTGTGTGTAAGCGTGTCGATTTATTGTGATTCGCCGCTGGGAGATATCTCACAAAAACAGAGTGTTTCCTTAGATGTCTTAATATAATCATTCATCTGTTTGTTTTATCTGCACTTAATAAAAGCTTTCACTTCAGCACCCCACAATGAAGCATGCTTGAGTTCCTATAGTATTGATTGGGCTCAACAGTAATTAAGAGCGATAGCCATCTCCTCCTGCTGACTCTACCCATGATACAGATGACTTCCCTTTGCTGTTTCCCTTCAACATGTGCTCGATTCTGCCACTGAAACCCTCCACCTCTCTTTAAAAAAATAGTTTACCCAGAAATAAAATGTGATTATTTACTCATTTAACAATGCCATTCCATCTCTGTAACATAAAAGGAGATGTTTTGCAGAAAGATCCACTTAAAAGCTACTGTAGAGTCTGTATAATATATATTTTTTCTTTTTTGGTAAAGAAATTATAGAAATTAATACTTTTATTTAGCAAGGATGCTTTAAATTGATCAAAAGTGATGATAAAGATGTTTACAATGTTACAAAAGATTCTATTTCAGATAAATGTTGTTCTTCAGAACTTTCTTTTCATCAAAGAAACCTGAAAAATTCTACTCAGCTGTTTTCAACATAATATAATAATAAATGTTTTTTTTTTAGCAGCAAATCTGAATATTAGAATGATTTCTGAAGGATCATGTGACTGGAGTAATGATGCTAAAAATTCAGCAAAAATCACAGGAGTAAAATACACTCAAATAGAAAACAGTTATTTTAAATAGTAAAAATATTTCAAAATTTTACTGTTTTTGCTGTACTTTGGATCAAATAAAAGCACTTCTTTAAACAAAACTTCTTTAAAAAAAAAACATTAAAAACCTTTCTGTCCAAAAACTGGTAGTGTATTTGATTAAAAGTACTATAAAAACAGTAATATTGTGAAATATTATCAGAATTAACCATTACTCCAGTGATCCTTCAGAAATCCTTCTAATATGCTAATTTGATGCTCAAGAAACATTTCATATTATCAATCATGAAAACAGTTGTTCTTTTGATACTGGAATATTAATATGAATAATAATATTGGAAAACATGATACTTCTTTCAGGATTCTTTGATGAATAAAGTTCACAGGAACAGCATATATTTAAAACAGAAATCTTTTGTAACATTGTGAATGTTTTTACTGTCACTTTTTTCTTTTATCAATTTAACACATCCATGCTGAATATAAGTATTATGTTTTTCAAAACGGACTTTATTACTTCTATGTTTTATGCATCATAGATTTTTTTCCCCTCTTTGGCCGCATAAATCACCATTCACATTTGCTGGTAAAGAGATAGGTAAACTATTCGTTTAAATGGAGATTCCCCCCCTCCAGACAGAGTCTATCCTCATATAGTATCCTCCTAGTCAAAGTGAATATATCTTCTCCATTTTGTCTTCAAAAACATTTTCTCTTTGATTCAGATGACATAGAGTCCGTCTGTCTCCGATTCCTTTTTATCCTGTCCTCTGCACACTGAGATGTTAAATATGTGATGCTGACAAGAGTCTGAGTGCTCAGGACAAACCTTCACATTTTTACTTGATCTGCCACCGCAAGGATTTCCTCTATTGCAGGGCCCAGCTCTAGATGTACTTCCTGTGCCGCTGTTTCAAACGTTGGTAGATTTCTCAGTGAACCTTGCTATTTTTACTTCTTGATTTAAAATAAAAAAATTATTTTACATTCACCAAAGGTCACCCTATGGTAAAAGATGGTGTCTAGAAACTGCCAAGAAATGATCAGCTTTGCTTCTGATGCATTAACCTTAAACTTTGAGGTTTGGCTCAGTGTGCATAGAATGTCAAAATGTGCCCTGCACTGCAGCCGAACCCTATGTGTCTTCAGAGGCTGACGGATTTTCAACTTTGCGGCCGCTGAATCTAGGAAATGACATCATCAGCAGCGGACAATGATGTATGAGCTTTGCCCTGGCAGGTGGCAGATCAGACTCTCTGTCTCTAAAGCAGATGTTAAATCACGATTTAAGAACGCTCGCTCTCCTCGAGTTTTAAAGGTCTCTTCAGCTGGGTTGTTACGGGAGTTGAAAAGCAGATTTTCCAGACATGAGAAGGATCAAGATTCTGCTGCTCTGAGAAAAAGTTCTGGTCATCTTCTATTGGCATCGCAACCATCAAACGTTTAAGATTTTACTTACTTTTAGCTATTTTGTGGTTTGTTTCTGGAAAAATACTTAGTCATCACCACAGCCGTCCCAATCACTGACTTCACACTCATTGCATCAAACACCGGCTATTGTATAGCATATGGTACATCATAATATGACAGCACTTATGTATTTATACAGTATGTGTAGTATGTGATTTTTTTGTTTAAACAACAGCAAACTGCTGAATTATGAGAATTTTTTTATTTGATTTTTTTATGTTCAAGAAAACGTAAGATAATAAGCTCTGAGGAAACACATTTAGTATATATTTATACATTTCTACATAATTTGAGAATGCAATTCAGTGTCCAATGTCATATTAACAAGAGTCATTCCGAAACTTTTTATGACTCTTTTTCAACCAGGTTTACTGAATAGTGATATACCACAAAGCAGAAGTCTAACTTAATTTTTTTAATTATTAAAATATTTATAAAATGGGTTTAATGGTGCTTTGGATTCTGAAAAGCACTTTACAAATAAATATGAATTAAACTGAAAATAGTTCTCCACAGGCATAACTTAATATTACTCTACATTCTTAAAGATACAGGTGCTTCACGATGCCATAGAAGAACCTTTTTTAAATGATTCCATAAAGAATCTTTAACATCTGTTTCACAAAAGGTTCTTTGTGGTGAAAGAAGGTTCTTCAGATTATTAAAAGGTAAGAAAAAGATGGTTCTCTAAAGAACTTCTGACTGAATGGTTCTTTGTGGAACCAAAAATGGTTCTTCTATGGCATCGCTATGAAGACCCTTTTAAAGCTCCTTTATTTTTAAGAGTGTAACAATTGGTAACAAAAAAAACAACAACATATAATTAGTAAATATTTCATCAGTATTGAATTAGTAAACATTTCCAGATAATAGTCTTAAATTACAAAATATTAAAAAGCCAATTATCTAGGTTTTTTTGTGGAGAGGAAGGGGGATTGTTATTTTTTCTCACATATAAATGGGTATTTGCACATGTAAATACATTAAAGGGATAGTTCACTCAAAAATGAAAATTTCTGCTTGATGTACCTACCCTCAAGCCATCCTAGGTGTATATGACTTTTTTCTTTTAGATGAATTCAATCAGAGTAATATTAAAAAATGTCCTGGCTCTTCCAAGCTTTATAATGACAGTAAATGGCTGTTGGGATTTAGAAGTCCAATAAAGTGCATCCATCCATCATAAAAAGTACTCTACATGGTTCCAGGAGGTTTAAAAGAGGCCTTCTGAAATTAATCAATGCATTTGTCTAAGATCAATATCCATATTTAAACCTTTATAAAAAATACACTGTAAAAAACTATTTGTTGAATCAACTTAAAATAATTTGTTACCTGGCTGCTTTATAATTTTAAGTTTAGTCAACTCAAAAAAAAATTAGTCAACTTATTTAAGCTTATTCAACTTAAAATTTTAAGGGAGCCAGGTAACTTACCCAGCTTTTAAGTTAAACAAACCAAGTTTTTTGTTAAGCCAACTCAGTTATCTAGTTGTCTCTTAGTACAACTTAACATTTCAAGTTGACTAAACTTATGTGAGCTCACTGAACGTAAAATTTTAAGGCAGCAGGGTAACAAGTTATTTTAAGTTTACTCAACAAAATATGTTTTTTTATGGTGTAATCTCTAGCTTCTGCTAACTGTCGCACATGCGTTCATGAGAGAGTGGCGTTGCAGCAGATGATGAAGGACGTAGGCGAATGCGGTGATGTGCGTGGAAGTGCAGTGAAGAGAGTAAAACAAAACACCAGTCATACTCTACACCTACGTCTAAGTCATCTGCTGGATTTTTATGATTGATGGATGTACTTTATTTTGCTTCAAAATTTCAACTGCCATTAAAAAGCTTGGAAAATCCAGGGCATTTTTTAATATAACTCATTGTATTCGTCTGAAAGAAGACGTCATATACACCTAGGATGAGGGTGAGCAAATCATGGGGTAATTTTCATTTCTGGGTGAACTATGTCTTTAAGTGGTCGCCAACTGAAAGCACAAGACAACAATGGTGCTTTTCCCACTACAAGAACCAACAGTCCTCCTACGTGTTACATTAGTTTAGACACGTTCACATTTAAGATGTCCTTTCATGTCAATCATATTTCTTTATTCTCCATCTCAGGGATTTTAGGACAGATGATTGAGCAGAAGAGAGGAACAGCCTGTACAGATCTGTGACTTTGACACTCCAAACATCTCCTTGAGCAGTGTAAATCTAACACTGCGTACCGAGCAAGCTAAGAAGAGCGGTGTCTCTCCTCCTGGGAGCGGGACTCCATCAGTACCCTGATAATGAGGGGCTCTCCTGCAGGAATTCTCAGAATGGAGTGATTTGTAATTGATTTGGTGCATTAATTACCGTCCGGTTCTGCCTGTGTCATGGTTAATATTGCACACTTTTGATGAGAAGAGGATCCGCACTGGGATCGTTTGGGCGAATGGCAATTATTCAATTAGAGCTGCGATTCTCACTGCACATCTTCATCCAGTAGTGGTAATCACACCAGCATGGTGTCCACCGCCAAAAGCGCTGTTCATGACATACATTTTTGTTATTTTGTATTAAATAATACATTTTTAACATTTATTTTACTACATAAAATATAGCAAAATTTACATTTTAATTATAACATATACATTTTAATATATACATAAAATAAGTATATATATAATAAATGTTTAAAAAATTATTTTTTTCTATTTAACTTTCACATTTATTTTTTTTAAATGTATTTTTACAAATATTTAAAAAAAATGTATTACAATATATATATACATTATATTGTAAAATATTATGTAAAATGTTAAAATAGTTTAAAAAATAATGCTATTTTTATTGTGTACACACATTTTAATGATACATTTAAATATATAAATAAAATTGCATTGTTATTTGATAATAAAATCAATTCAAATAAAAACGTTTTTTTATTTTTGGTCCCTTTCCACCTTTTTTTTAACGTTCTCTTTTATGTTTAACATTTGAACCTGTATGTTTGTTACAAAAGACAAAGTCAAGTAGTCCTTGAGTGCTGTCTCGGATGACTGAAGATGGAGATCACAATGAAAACAATATGCCTTTCAAACAGCTTCATTCACAGTCATTTAGATTCACAAAAAGCTTGTTTATGATTAAGATTCTGTGGCCATTTAAAGCTTCTGTAAAGGCAGTGATAAGTTTGTTATTCACTAGCTTATTTTCAGTCACTGAAAGGTTTTGTTGGGCATCTCACGAGAGACAGCCTAATGCGAAATGCACCTGAGTGAAACTTCTCTGAAAACCCGTTACTTCTGATTGGTTTTGAATGACTTTTCCCCTGATATCAACAACAGCATCAGGTTAATTGCTTATTTTCAAAAATATGAATATGCATAAGATCTGCTGCATCGAAATTAAAACGCTAAATGAAGTCATTGTTCATTAGTTTAACCCCTTCGGGCGGCATAGAAACGAGAGAAACGTGCCCTGCGAACGCACGGCCTTGTCATATTAATCCAAAATAATTACAAAACGATAAGAGTGTTTTAAATTATTTACGTGATCTGTGAATATCACGAAGTAAAGTTATGACGAACGTGCTTTAGGGTTGTAAATCTAATAGTCTCTCTGGAACGAGTTGGTGTTACTGAATTACGCACCGATTTCATTTAGCCGAGAGAATATTGCTCATTTAGTCACACAAACTAATTTGAGCTGTTTGTCATAGATCTGTGTTATGAGGATGAAATGGTATGTCTTATTAGACTAAATTGGAGAGAAATAAGCTTTCCTTTTAGGCCTCTTTAGACTCTGATCACACATTAGACATTAAGAGTCTTTGCTTTCTTTTCTTTTTTTTTTGCAGGCATTTTTACATTTATCAACTTAACACCCTCAGAAAAAGGTACTTAAGCTGTCACTAAAGCTGTACCCTTTCAATGGATACAAATATGTACACTTTTAACAATTTTAGCATGCTCCCTTAGGGGTAAATAAGGTACAAAACAATTGAGATATTGAAGAAATATCATTAGTGACTTTCTTCTGTACAACTACATTTTAGCAGTAAGCCATTTAGGTCCTCTCCAGCATGTCAGTCTTTTTTTAACAGCTACCACTAATGGGAGATAAGACAGTAATGCATCTGAGGTCAAAACTATCTATCCCAGTATCACCTACAACTCAGTTGTCCCCATTACTATAAACACCGATGGGACGTAACCCACTTTTTATCTCATGTACTGTTCCTTGAGACGCTTGACTTCTGAACTTGCTATCCATAACTTAAACACAGCGATACAAGTTGCATGTTTACATACACCTTAAAGAATATGCAAAATGCATGTTATTTTTTATTTAGTACTCACCTGATTAAGATAAGATTTCACATAAAAGACGCTTACATATAGTTATTAATAAAACTGACCCTGTTCAAAAGTTTACATACACTTGATTCCTAATACTGTGTTGTTACCTGAATGTTCCACAGCTGTTTTTTTGTTTTGTTTTGTTTAGTGATAGTTGTTCATGAGTCCCTTGATTGTCCTGAACAGTTAAACTGCCTGCTGTTACTTCAGAAAAATCCTTCAGCTCCCATAAATTCTTTGGTTTTTCAGCATTTTTGTATATTTGAACTCTTTGCAAGAATGACTTTATGATTTTGAGATCAATCTTTTTACACTGAGGACAAGATCAGGGTAAATTTAACTTATTTTGTCTTCTGGGAAACATGTAAGTATCTTCTGTAGCTTCGAAAGGCAGTACTACATGAAAAATGTACATAGGCAAAATAAGAAAAATGTACATATCTTTATTCTGTTCAAAAGTTTACACCACTGGCTTTTAATGCATCGTGTTTCCTTCTTCGGCAATAGTTGCTTAAGAGTCCCTCATTTGTTCTCAGTGTGAAAAGATGGATCTCAAAATCATACAGTCATTTTTGGAAACGGTTCAAATACACAAATACTGAAAAATGGTGGATGGTGTTCTTAGAGGGCTACATCACTGTGGCCAAACAATTCAATTTTTGTTTCATCTGACCATAAAACAGAAGACCAGAAGTCTTCTTCTTTGTCCAGATTTGCCACATTTGCAAAGGCCAAGCGGGCTTTTGTGTGCCTTATCTGGAGAAGTGATGTCCTCCTTGGTCTGTGTCCGTGGAACTCAGCGGTGTGCAGTGTGTGTTGGATTGTCTGCCTTAAGATGTTGCCACCAGCAGAGCCCAGATTCATCAGGATGGCCTTGGTGGGGATCCTTGGATTCTTTTTTACCTTTCTTACTGTCCTCCTGGCCAGCACAGGTGTCACTTTTAGGTTTCGACCACGTCCTCTGAGATTTTTCACAGTGCGGAATGTCTTGTATTTTTTAATAATACTTTGCACTGTAGCCACTGGAACTTCAAAACATTTAGATATGGACTTATAGCCCTTTCCTGACTTGTGAGCAGCCACAATGCGCAGCCGCAGGTCCTCAGTGAGCTCCTTTGTCTTAGCCATGACTGTCCACAAACCAACAGCAGAGAGCTTCTGTTTTTCACCTGTTGAGTTGATTAAAACAGCTGTTCTCAATGAATCAGGGTAATTAGGATGCTTTAGAACAGCTTGGACTATTTGGAATGGTATAGAACTTTGGATTTTCCCATAGACTGTGACAGTTTGCAAAGGGTATGAATAATTTTGAACATGCCACTTTTTGTTCAAACAATTGTCTTATTATCGTTTGGGAGAAGCCTGTGTCAAAAAAAAAAAAAAAACTTGCTGGTTGAATAAAAGTAACTTTAAGTCAGAATTTGCCAGGGGTATGAATAATTTCGGGCTTGACTGTATATTTAAATGTATTTTATGAGAAATATCGTATTCAGGTCAGTACTAAATACAAAAAAACATGCATTTTGTATGATCTCTTTTATTTTGGTAAAATAATTTACATTTTGCAGATACTGCAAGGTGTATGTAAACTTTTTACCTCAACTGTAAAAAAAAAAAAATGACATTACAACATTAGACATGAAAACTATGCGGTGTTAATCAAAAGAGTCACCCATAGCACACTTGCTAATGCTAACTTAAAATAGACAGGAACTAACGCCTACTAATCTTACTGCACTGCATTAAGACTATTAGTTGAGTATTGTTGGTTTGTGAATTGATTCACCCGCTTTTTAAAGTACTCAAAGGGAGGGATGTTGCCTGTGTGGATGGCTGATGATCTGAAAGCTAATTAGCCTAACCTCTGCTGTGTCTTTTTCTTAGCCAATCATTACCACTGCTGAGGTGTTTTCAGATAGGGTGTCAAATCACGCTGAGCTATTGGCAAGCCCAGTTTTTAACTTCACCGTTAACGCCACAGGGTTGTTATCCTGATGCCTGCAGAGAATAGTTTAATAGATGCAACAGTGATATTAGCTAGTATGCTGATAGGTTTTTGTTTAATAAAATCAAGAGGCAAGAGCTGCTGAGAGTTTTTCTCTCTGTTCTCTCTAGCTGTCAGAGACAGACAACATCAACTACCGGGAGAATGCCCGGCATTTACAATAGATTTCCCTCAAGAAATATGGTTGCAAACTCTTCTAAAGCATCTACATAACTGTTTATCAGCTCTTGCGCCGCCTTAGAAGAGACTCCATGTGCCATCAGTGTGACACAGTGGTTCAACTTAATTTTACGAAGCTACGAGTATACTTTTGTGCACAAAATAAAAAATAACGACTTTATTCAACAGTTTCTTCTCCTGCGTCAGCAGCACCATGTATGCGTCATGGTAATTGCTGAATAAAGTCATTTGCACACACACACACAAAAAAATTAATTTGTGTTCTGCAGATGAATGAAGGTCTTACACTAAATTTTCATTTTTGGGTGAACTATCCTTTAATTTTGATGTTATAGTAACACAAGAAAAAAATAAAAATATGATTTCAATCTTTTAACAAAAAATTGTCTAATATTTTATCTACTATTTTAAGAAATTTATATTGGAGGCTTGAAAATGTACTAGATTGCAAGAATGACCTGATGGCCTGCAGTGATTTCATCGCTGTCAGGATGAGTGCTCCTTTACACAGAGAGGGTTGTGCTTTTACTAACAGTCTTTAATTCAATGAGCCTGTGTTCACCTTACAGAGGGTTAATGTGGCCTCTCTATTGATCAGAGCACCTGGATAGACACAAAGTCTCTATAGCTCTCTGCATTGATTGGATTAAGTAACTAAAAACAGTTTGCTGAAACACAACCGATCTCTTGGGTTCAAACAGAGGCAACCGAGTTTATCAGGTACCACAATCCATTAGTAAAAAAGGAAGCTAAATGCAAGCTTCTTTTATTCACTATGACATATTTACAATGTTCAGGTGCAGTAGATGTCAAAGCTGTACGAAATAAGATCCAGGACTGCCTGGAATATGCGTCTAGCCTTTTAAGGGGGCTCCAAAAATGACTCGGACCTACAGTAAGCCACAATTAAAAATGTATGCATGGGTTTGCATTATATATCAACATATTATAACAAGTGGCATATAAAGAATTAAAATACAACCGCACTTTTCAATCAAAACAATGTTTGTTTGGTTTAAAAATATGAAGCAATAAATACTTTTTGGGGTCACCATGTTCCTTACTAGACTGTTTTTTTTTTTTTTTTTGTCAAAATTGTACAGTAAACAGTAAAAAGAATTTGAAGATTACTTAAGTAAAGTTTACAAGAAGATGATTATATTTTAGTTTAATTTAATGTTACTTGTGGTTTCTTTGTAACCGTTTGTGAAATTTACTACGCCATTCTACGCCATTTTTGTCAAAATTGTACATTTGTAAAAAGTAAAGAGTAAAAAAAATGAAGATTACTTAAGTACATTTTACAAGAAAATATTACTTGATTTTTTTCTGCTTCAAAATTGTATGTTTAATTTAATGTTACTTGCTGTTTCTTTATAACTATTTATGAAATTCACTACTAATTTCTGAGTTTTCTATTACAATTATTTTTGTCAAAATTGTAAATTTGTGTCTGTGCAAATAGCCTTGTGGGCAGCACGCCGGCATATAGCGCCATCACGCTTTGAACGTTCTGAGTTCGAGTTCCGCTTCAAAATCGCATGTTTATTTTAATATTACTTGCTGTTTCATTGTAACTGTTTGTGAAATTTACTGTTTCTGACTGAAGATTATTTTATTTTAGTTTAATGTAATGTTACTTTTGGTTTCTTTGTTTGTCAAATTTACCAGTAATTTCTGAGTTTTCTACACCATTTTTTTTTTTTGTCAAAATTGTACAAAAGTAAAGAATAAATTACATTTCATATTTACATTACATATTTTTTTATTCAAAATCATATGTTTACAGCAATTTAATGTTTTTGGTGTTTGTGAAACTTAATACTAATTTCTGAGTTTTCTTTAATAATTTTTTAATTAAAATTGTAAATTTGTATAAAGTAAAATGTGAAGATTACTTAAGTACATTTTACAACAAAAACATTACTTGTTTTTTTTTTCTGCTTCAAAATTGCATGTTTAATTTATTGTTACTTGCTGTTTCTTTGTAACTCTATGTGTAATGTACTACTAATTTCTGAGTTTTCTATGCCAGTTTTCTTGTCAAAATTGTAAATTTGTAAAAAGTAAAGACTAAAAAGAACCCTAAAAGTACATTTAGCAAGATTTTTTTTTCAGATTCAAAATCGCATGTTTACAGTGATTTCATGTTACTTGCTGTTTCGTTGTAACTGTTTGTGAAATTTTATACTAATTTCTTGATTTCTGCTTTAAAATGACATGTTTAATTTAATGTTACTTCTTGTTTTTTTGTAACTGTTTGAGAAATTTACTACTAATGCCATTTTTAGTCAAAATTGTAAATTTGTAATAAGTAAAAAATGTGAAGATTACCTAAGTACATTTTACAAGAAAATATTACTTGATGTTTTCTGCTTTAAAATCCCGTTTAATTGAATGCTACTTGCTGTTTCTTTGTAACTGTTTGTGAAATGTACTACTAATTTTCCACTACGAGTTTTCCATGCCAATTTTTGTCAAAATTGTAAATTTGTAAAAAGTAAAGAGTAAAAAACCTGAAGATTACTTAAGCACATTTTACAATTTAATGTTACTAAAAAAAAAAATTTCAGATTCAAAATCGCATGTTATTTATTTTTGTGAGTTTTCTATGCCATTTTTTTAAGCTTAGCCAGCTAAGTGTAGTTTAACCAGCATAAGCCAGCCATAATGTTAAAATTCACCCCGGTCTAGGCAGGAAACATACACGTGTTTGGTTTTGTGATGGTGTCACACGGCACGTTCTGGCCATAGACTGTAAAAAATATGGACGTAGTATCCGTGACGTCACCCGTAGGATTCTGAAGTGCTATTTTGAAGCCTGTAGTAGGCGGGATTCGGCCGTCACCATCTTGGAATCGCGTCACCACGCGTCACTCCCGGATAATCGAAAATGGGCAAAAAGGCGGGACGTGGGTGGAGCAGGTTGCTGAAACCACGCCCGCCTAGCGCGACAGTGGTGACAGCAGCGGAAATCCTCCGGTCACTCAAGTGGCCACGCCCTTAATTATGCTGAACTTTAAGGCTTAATATAACTTAAACGGATGAGTTATAAAAAAAAAATCACCCCCCTCACAGTTGACATGAAGGGCAAAACTAGCTATATAGACCAAAACCATTTTTTGAACCAGGCTGTAAACATACTTTTTTTCTGCTGTAAAGTTGGGCATTTTAATATGGGGAGTCAATGGGACTGACTCCCTTTTGCAGCCAGTCTCTAGCGGCCAGTCGATGAATTGCAGTTTAAGGCCGCGATCACACCGAACGCGTTTTTGCCGTGAGAGGCGCCTTTTTTGAATGGTTTTCTGTTGGCAGTGAGCGTTCTGCGCGCTTCTTATGCGCCCCGGGTGCCTCGCGTTTTCGCCGCCTACTGCGCCTCGCATTTTTGCAGAAGCTCTCTGAGCGCCTGAAGTTGAAAAAAAAAGCAACTCTGAGCGGAAAAACGCCTGACGTCATTCACGTTTTTTCCATTGTCCAATCGAATGAATGGAGAGGCGGGCCTTCTGTTGTGGTGACGAAAGTTTACCGTTGCTTAAAAAGTCCGGAGACTGAAAGAAATGGAGGAGAAACCTTTGGTGTCTGTTGTGGGTAACCCAGAGCTGCATTTTTTAAGGGTTTCTGCAGTTTACTTAACAGCAAAAAACTAAGATTTTAGAGCACTCGCACTATAATCCTTTGATTTGACTGACAGGACAGCTGTTTTGGTCGTTGCTTAGCAACATAAAAAACCGCAGCACGCTGCTCTTTTTTTAAAAGTCACCAAAAAAAGGCAGTGCTGTGCGCCTTGCATTTTTAGAACTAAAAAACGCGTTCGGTGTGATCGGGGCCTAAGACACTTCCATGTTGGTTTCAATAGAGAGAGCGGGAGGTTGCCGCTTGGTTCCGGCACAGTCAATCGCTCTCTTTAAACAGTGCGCTCAACATCCCTACAGGCGAATTTATGAGCTTTCCCGAGAAAAGCTCTCTCGCCCAGGCAATAAATTCAGGCCTGCATCCATTCAGAGGTCTGAGGCATTATCATCAAATTTTCTAAAGGTTGCAATGCTGTCAGAACTCCGTCTGGCCGCATCCAGATTTACAGGCGGCTCTGGAAATAACTGGCTTTTCAAACGCACATTACTCACACACAGCCACTTCACTTTCCCGCTCGCTCGTTTTTTTATTATTTGAATTTGACTACTTCCGAACAAAAGAAGAAAGAGAATGAGCAATTTGCCTTTCATTGCTATTCGCGCCTAAAACTATACAAAACGTCTATAATTACCCAGCTCTGACTGTATTTATAAGGGGAAGATGAAGTCCTAACACTGGTGCGGGGAGGAGCTGGCACGCTCTGTGACAATGCTTTAATTTCACAGTAAAGGGCTGTAATTACACAACGGTTCTCTGTTTCGCTCCCTATTTTCTTTTTCCCTCCCGTTCCTCTTCGTGTGCCGCTGTCCCCTCATTGGTTGTGTCGGCGCTCTTATCGGCCTTGCTGTCAGAGTGAGGGATATTAGCGCTTTAAAACAGCATCATTAGCTGATGAGCAATTAAATTAGTCTGTCGCCTCTATTTAAGGGAAGAAGCGAGAAATGCGTCTTAATCTCTCCTTCCCCTCCCTGTGAAGTAGCCTTTGTTTCAAAATTTTGCAATGAAAGGGGACGGCTCTCATATTGAACTCTTTTAGCCGGCGGGGCGGCGTGTTACTTAGCTGAATATATCTACGGCTCGTTCCATCTCAATTATAACCCCCTTCATTAGCACAGGTGCCGTGCCACTGCCTCCCGCTCCCACAAATCAAAGTGAGGTTAGCGAGTGTCCTCGGCACTTGGGCCAACTACAGTGTGAGAAACGTAGAGAACATTTCCTCACTTAATTACAGAGCTTACAAGGTGATCATTGTACTGGAATACCTCTTGTGTCTTTTTGTTCTTCCTCTACACTTTTCTGCAATTAATTCATCGCCCGCATCTCCATTCAAACTTTTTTTGGAGATCATGTCAGCTCTTGGTGCACTAGTTTTTTTTTTTCTCTATGCTTTATTATCTACTTAGTTTGCCATAGAATTGAATTTTGTTTTTGTCACTGGAATAAAAAATAGACCAGTGCCAAAGACAAGTTTCCATTTCATGGCAAATTTAATGAATAATAAAGTGTAAAGACTGCTAAGTTTAAAAAATACATTGTGCAGTTAGGGTTGAAATAATATACAGTAATAAAGTAGTTTATCCTTTCAAAGAAAAATAGACACAAATAGACTAAATTTCTAATGCTAAAGTAAAATAAATTATAAAAATTAATGAATGAGTGAATAATTAAATAAATGAATGAAGGGCAAAAGTTCGTGACATCAGGATGTCAAGAGTGCTTTTAAGAAAATTACTTTCAGATTTAAGACCTTCCAGTGATGATATTATTAATATATAAAATATTATATTATATATTTGCATAGTAAATTATCAGGCTTTATCTACGACCAAATCCATTTTATTGTTCCCAAATTCCTGTATTTATTTATTTATTTATTTTTCATTTGAATTTTTCTGTTTGTTTGTTTTTTTCTATTTTAAAGGTTATATATGTATACAGTATATATTACTCAAAAAGTATTACTACCTTATTGAAATCATGAAACTTACACAATTTAACAGCAATTTATTAAAAGTTTAACAAAAATTACATTTTATGGCCCTAAGAATTTTTTTATACCAAGTTCTGTGATTTCCACTTTCCATATATATATAGGTCAAAGGTTTACATCCCCTTTTCAGAATCTGTAAAAAAAAATGTATTATTTAACCAAAATAAGAGGGATTCTACAAAATGCATGTTATTGCTTATTTAGTACTTACCTGAATAAGATATTTCAGATAAAAGATGTTTACATAAATAAAATAATAGTTGAAATAATAGCTGAATTTATAAAAATGACCCTGTTCAAATATTTACACCCCCTTGATTCTTAATACTGTGTTGTTACCTGAATGATCCACAGCTGTGTTTTTTGTTTAGTGATAGTTCTTCTTCTAGTGAGAGTCCCTTGTTTGTCCTAAATAGTTAAATTGCCTGCTGTTTTTCAGAAAAATCCTTCAGGTCCCACAAATTCTTTAGTTTTCCAGCATTTTTGAACCCTTTGAACAATGACTGTATGATTCTGAGATCTATCTTTTCACACTGAGGACAACTGAGGGGCTCATATGCAACTATTAAAGAAGATTCAAACACTCACTGATCCTCCAGAAGGAAAAACGATGCATTAAGACCCAGGGGGTGAAAACTTTTGAACAGAATAAAGATGTGTACATTTTTCTTATTTTGCCTAAATATCGTATTTTTTCATTTAGTACTGCCCTTCAGAAGCTACAGAAGATACTTACAGGTTTCCCAGAAGACAAAATAAGTTAAATTTACCCTGATCTTCGAATTCAAAAAGTTTTCACCCCCCGGCTCTTGATGCATTGTTTTTCCTTCTGCAGCATCAGTGAGCGTTTGAACCTTCTGTAATCTTTCTCGAAAGAAACGGTAACATGTTATGAAGTGACACTCAGAGCAGTTTTAGAGATTGTGTTTATGTACTCATATTAAGGCAGCAGAGGCTGAAACAACTGTGAGCGTTGCACGCTTCAGTGTGTGTAGTAAACAAAAGTGCGTGTCTGCACTATTAGTCCATATAGCATTAAGTGTACTGACCTACTTTTGATTAATTCATCCGAAATTTGGCAAATTCACGTGACATTCCGCATTATACAGTAAATTCTAGTTTTCTGCATTGAGGAAATCATAGGGCCCTATTTATCACACAATGATTAGCTCTGGCATTTCCTTTAAGAAATGCAAATCTAGCCAGTAGTAAAAAGTTTTCAAGGAATGGCTCAAAGCATTTATGAAAAACTTAAAAATCATGGTAAAAACTTGTCTATGTGTATGTTGTATATATACATTTTTCAAGTTACTCTCAGTTCACATTTTTATGGCAGAAAATTGCTTTTTGCAAGTAGAATCACTATGAAAAATCATGTGAATTCTTTGGTCAAAGGCTGTGGGAATCCAGCTTAAGCAGTGTGAAAGTGGTCTATACGACTTGTGTGCTGAAGCCACACGATAGCTTTGTAGGAGGAACAGGCCGACATTCCTGGGGGAGAGATTATCAATGAATAGAGATTGGAGCAGGTAGGACCACAGCACTATTTCTGTGTGATTTTTAGCCCACACATGCTCAGAGACGAGGAGTGGGAGAAACGGCCTGGGCAGAGCCTGTGCTTTTTGGTGAACTTGATTAATGGCTGCACTAGTCCCTAGTTAAAGCCATAATTATAGTCCAGCAATTGGATTTCAGATGGTCCTCTCTGCAGAGAGAGAAAGGGCAACAGGAGAGAGGGGAATGTGTGGCGCTGTTGTTGTCCCTATTAAGCTGCAACAACACACAGGAGGCAGCCTCACAGGCAAACACTGCACATGCTAACGCCTCAGGACAGAAACAGACAGAATGAGGGAAATTAAAAAGGAAAGACAGAAGGGCAAGTTAAGAACATGAAGCAATAAATGAGGAAATGATAAAAAAGACAGGAAATGGAAAAGATAAGCATTGAAATGAAGGGGGAAAGACAGCTAATCAGTTTATATTTTAGTTTAAGGGTGACCGGGGTTAGTTGTCACACTCCAGTGAATATTTTACAAGACAGATTTTTGTTTGAAGGTCAATTTATATATTGCCCAATAACAAGAAGTCTTGGCTATCAAAAAATGCATATTTTTTTTTATATATATAATAAAGACAAATAAAATTTATTACAAATAATAATTAATGAAAAATAATTACCCAATTATTATTATTATTATTTAATGAAAAATACTAAATATAATATAGAAAAATATAATATAATTTGTGGAATTACTATTATTATTATTTAAATAAAAAAATACAAAATATAATTTATAAAAATATACTATATATATATATATATATATATATATATAATATACAATAAATACACAATTATTATTATTATTTTTACACAATATACTTTGACAGCTGAACATCACTGTTG